>NW_023339763.1:17171052-17218257 GCF_004916995.1 Morone saxatilis | reverse complement strand
GTTGCAATCGCAACAATTAACACAAATTAAACCACTGAAACTAATCCCTATGAATTCTGCACAACCTTCCAATTGTATCCAATCACTGCAACTTTTTTTGCAAATTTACCAATCATTGTAGTTTCTTCCTAGCCTTATATCACCAAACTCACTTCCTTGTTTCTAGTTGTGAAGATGCAGGCCATGCAGATATGTGCAACACGGTAGTCTCACATTTACCCTGTCCAAACGATTTTATTCTCACTGGAACAAGTTGCCTTTGATTTTTTATTATTATTTAAATTAAATCACAACTAGTTTTGCAGTTTTCCCTTTCTGCTGCTGTGAAATGTATGCCACAACATTCCCCAAAAACACCCTTATGATGCAAATGAAAAATAGTATAATCTAAGGATTTAGGAATTAGATTATTTTGATAAACGGACAGACCTGTTTTTAAACAACCTTCTGTTTGGTTTCAATGGATTAACAAACAGTTTTAATGAAAATAAATAAATTAGAGCATTATAAAATTACTGTGTTACATACCTTGCAAATGACATGTAAGGCCTTGCATGCAAAAAAAAAAACGATAATTTCCTGCAATTTAATTCAACCAGGCCTTCTACTATATGAAATTTAAATTGATCAATAATTTAACATTCTGAGAGCTACCAAAATAAATGCTTTAACTTCTTTTTTTATAGAAAATAGATAGATCCTGTTACATCTTCATTTTAAATTAATTGGGGAATTCAATAGTTTTACAGTTTTAGGGGAGTATTAACATTGCAGTATTTAGATAAGTTTATTAATTTTCTACTGCTTGTTTTGTTTTCACAAAAATATATTTTCCTTTGTAACAGTATCATACAACACTTTGATTGATTTAGTGGTGTAGCAAAATAGCACTTTATATTGTAGGTGTGGCTATTATGTTTCACCTGAGTATAATAAAATCTTATTTCTTGACGTATTTTTCTTGTCCAAAATACCTTACAGAATTCCCTGTAATGAATTAGACACGTGTCCTGGCCTTATTTTTCCCTCAATTTCTCATTCTCTTTGTCCTTTCTTCTCATTGTCTTCCTCGTCTACTGATGCGGCTGCTGTCCTTCTCTGTTCATCTGTCTCACTCATCTCTGCTCTGTACCGTTCATCCGTCTTACTCCTCCTGTCTGCCCCAAAAATTGACTAGCTGCAGGCTGAAAGGCTTGTTCACAAGCCTCTTTCCGAAATCCAAGCTACTGTGTTAACCAGCGTAGCATGAAAACTCTATTAGCCAGCAAGCTAACCCTGGTTAACTACACTCCAAATACTAAATTTAATAGGCATATTCTTCTCATTTGCTACAATTGTTGTTGATTTTTTTTTTGCTAGTTTGGTATAATCTTGTTGTGTGAAGCCCTATTAGTTTCCAGTTTCAGAGCGATATTAAAATGTGGGTATAGTCTACTTCATCCATAGGGCCTCCATAGACTCCATCAACTGTCCCTGGGCTCCTCCTGTGCATTAGACAGTTGACAGTCTTCGTATAGCAGAAATGAGTGGAGTGCTCTGTGACTGATGGAGCTCCTTTGTCAATGACATAGGGTGGGGGTGGGGGGCTGCTGCTGGCAGTTTTGGGCCAAAGAACAGTACAGATTACATTAACATCAGTCAAGCTGTTGTCAGACTGGTAGGACATAAATAGGACCTTATTGATGCATAATGCAACAACTTTTCATTGTGACGTTTTCTGAGTAATAGGATCAGAAAGTGAGTCTGTGACTAGAAAGGCAGTATGCCAAAAAAGATCTGCAGAAATGTACCAGAAGTAGTGCATCAGAAGAAAAATCTGAGCTTTAGTTTTTTTTTTTAGCTTAGTTAAGATCATACTGTACAACACAATTACAAAGGATATACATAGGTCCATTTGTGGGGGTCAATATGCATCGCCTGATCAAGCTTCACCTCCTTCTTCCTGTCCAGGGTTGAACGTCTATACTAGATGAAGTACACTTACTCTGATGAGTAATTCAGTACAAATGCAAATGCAATACAATGTCAAGCCCAGCATGGGTATCTCAGGGAATGGTCACCAACATTTGGTGAATTTGTTGTTAAAATCACGCAAAGCAGAGAAGAAGGAATACACTATCTGTGGTCTTGATGGGGGTTAGAATTAATTTGGCCAATCACATCACCTCCTTTTCTCTACTTTAAAAGCAGAAAAATGTTCAGCAACGTGCTTTGACTGTTCTGTAATAGAGAAAACAAAGCTTTTGACCTGGTCCATGCAGAGAGTCAGTGCAAGCAAAAATCCCAGGAAACCTTGACATAAAAATTGCAATGTGCTGTTTGATCACTATGACACTGCCCCTACTGCGTCTCTCCTCCTACTTCAGTACAGTCAAGTTCACAGAGACTCACAAAATACAGGTGTGGGTATAAAAGAACCGGTGTGCAGCCAAGAAAAATGCCACTTTACAGGCATAAAGCAGCAATATGTGCTATGCACTGTCATGAAAATGGAGCCTTATTTGCTCTGGATGCACATTTTGTTCCTTCAGCACAGAACTGACAATACCATGAATTTGGGCTTGCCATTCTGTCTTGCAAGTTACTTTATCTGGAAGTTTATTTGACGTAGAGAAGGAATATGGATACATATAGGATTGCATATTTTTTTAAATGTTTGTCAATATTTGTAACCAGTGGAGTTGCATGGATAGAAAAATACATGTTCATGTCAAAGCTGTAAGGAAATAGAATGCCAAGTTAAAGCTTTTTGTATGGAGTAAAGAGACACAGAATAGCCTCAGACTGGAAATTTTCTGTAGAAACCTGCAAATATTCTTGTTGTGAATATAAACATTTTCATAAAATCTGAGAAATTGGTTTTGAGAATATGTAATTCTTTTGCTTTGGGAGAGGGTGAAATGTTGACAGTCCTCATCTTTCTTTAGGTCTAATCTCTCTTCCTTTCTGTGTGCACTCCTGAGGAAGGCTGAATTTCTGTGCTACAGGCTTGAAGAGAGAAAGCTGAGGACAGTTCCCCGGAGTCCGGACACCAAGGCCCCCGGGCCTCCACAGCTCATAAACAGATGTGTCCTTGTCCCCAGCCAAGCGCAGCCACTCAAGTGGCAAAGCAGGGGCCCAATAATTGTGAAGAATTGAAAGCTAAATATTGGCTTTATCTCCTCAGTAATAAAAGGGCCATGAAATTGATTTAATGCTGCAGCGCTTCTCTTGGGTGGCTTCTTACAGCGTGAGCACAAAACAATGAGCAGCAGCCATCTATTAATTAACCCACCTAATCCTGCAAAGTTAATCTCTCACCACAACTTTGCCCGCAACTAACTTCCAAGCCAGCGGGTCTATTGGGGGTGTCATGACAATGGCAGCGAGGGGAAGATAGATTCAGCACTTAGGAAAGGAGAGAGAGAGTGAGAGAGAGGGGTGAAAAGAGGTGGATGAAACACTGTTCCGCACAGCAACCATGGGGACACTGTAAGTGGAAATGCAGGAGTGCATGGCCATCATTAGCATTGTAGCAGAGTTGATTTGTGTTTTTGTGAAAAGAGGCGGAGAATATCATTCGAGCTGTTGGAATCAGTTCCCGGTGTGTGTGCGGCTGCAGCAGCATAAATGTGCCTGATTTTAGTTGCCTTTTTGTCGTCTTTTTTTTGTATTCTTTCTTCCCTGTCACCATGCCGCCTGAGTCCCTTATTCTATCCTGAGCTGTTAGGTAGTTGGGGGGGAAAGTGGCATTTCTTTCTCTTCTTCACCTGCCTGCCAGTCGCAGCATGATGGCACCTCACACCCAACACGCACATTCATGGTCGTATTGTGTCGACAGAGTTGTGAATTACCTCCTTCTCAGCCGGCTGATGAAAAGCTATGTGTTTTTCTCTTTGGCTGCGGCTCATCTGACCCTGCCCTCTCACCTCCTCCCCCTCCCTCCCTCGCATCGGTCTTTTGTGTGAGGCCCCTCTTCGTGGAATAGCAGTACAAGGCTGACTCGGAAAATAGGTCACCCACTAGTGCTCCTCTCACCTCCACAGCATTCAAAAAATAATCCTCTAAGGTGTCTTGTGCCATTTTGTAATGTCTAAGCCACAGTCTCCAGAATGTGGCCAAAACATAGAGGAAACACACACATGCACACACATACAGCTAAAAAAGAAATCAAGAAAAACTCCAATTGAGGGAATTCGGAGATCTTTTTTTTTTTTTTTCTCTTGCTAGTGAGGAAAGCATTTCCTGTGGAGATAATTTTAGGAGGCTGATTAGGCATAGACAGTGTTGAGCCCAGAGTGAGGAATCTCATCATCACTAATGACATGCCATTCCTGTGCTGAGAGAAGAGCCCAGGCCCTGGGCATGGACTAGCCTCTGTCAGCCACCTCTAGCTACAGTGTTCATTAAGGCCAACAATGTAATTACAATTCACTGATACTGCGTTTGGCTTAATTACAGACTGATTATTAGGCTGATATTTGTTGGAATAATCAGACTCAAAAGAAGTGGATTTATATTTGCATGGTATTAAGGTCTTATTAGTGTCATAAACTGACAATTTATTTGGTTTTTATGAATGCTTACATAGACATACTTTTAAAGCTTATGGCTCAGTTGTGGAGTACTATAAATGTTTACATAAGAAGAAACAAGAGACTTGTACAGTCTTCACATGAGCTAACAGATTGAATGACAAATCAACCAACAGATGTCTCCATCTGATTGTGGTAAATGTTTTTCTACTGTATATCTTCCAGCCCAACAAAAAGTGGACTGCTTTCCTCTTGCACTACAGTGGATAATTCTGATTCCGCAGAAACTCTCGGTAATTGGGAGCACTCCCGAACAAAATGCAGGGGTAGTCCCCAGAGGTCAGGCTATTATGCCCATGTCTATGCAGCTCAGAAGTGGCTGTAATCGTTCATCCAAAGCATGTGACATAAACACCCCCCAGAGCCAAATGCTTCCACTAATATAATCAAGGACTTGGTGAATTGCAAAAGTCAGTTTACTCAGTTTTATAGATTTTTTGCACCTCTTCAATCAGACATACATTTTCTATAAAAGGTAAATTTAGAAGATAACAATTTAAGACCACTCTCATGCAAGTTATTGTTTTTGATGTTTTACATTGTAAAATCATAAACTAATGATTTCATTTTATGGTTTTAATGTAATTTGAGATTTCCCTCACGATGATCACTATAAGTACGTTGACATACGTATTTTTATTTTAATCTAATATCTAGTGAGTTGCTCATGGCTATCTGTCTGTTTCTGTGTGTGGATCAGTGGATCTGCAAGGTTTTGAATATCACAGTAAGAGTCTGCTGATAGATGTCGCCCTGACATGAGCCCCTGTCTCTGACAGCTATAGTTTTATCCCGTAGCTCAGTGCTGGTATCAGCATTCTCCTGTAGCTCTGGGGTGTACTCATCCATGTGCAGGAAGTGATGTATGTGTGTATGTGTGTGTATGTGCCTGCAGGCTTCCCAGCGACAGCATACGGACCGGTGGCGGCAGCAGCGGTAGCAGCAGCGCGTGGCTCAGGTAGGGGGGCCCGTGGAAGAGGCGGCTACTTGGCGTACCCACAGAGCACAGGGCCAGGTAAACGCTCTGTCCATGTTCTGTGTGGCTGCTGCTCTCTCCAACTTCTCCTGCTCTGCTTCTCCCCATAGACATAGTCCCCCGAGCCCACATGCACACACTCGGCAACAAAACAGTAGAGATTGTTTCCAAGATCTCTCTATATACACGATGCACTGTAAAAACTGTTACTTTGATCTGACTCCAAAAAAACATTTTCTAACCATTTTTTATAATTTAGCGAAGTTTTTATTATTTTTAAGTTATGATAACTCAATAATATACAGCAAATGTAAGACTAAAAATAGAATACGACCAAGTAAGCTGAGTAAAATCTAAGTACTGTAACCAACTCTTCTTATTTGTGTGTATTGCATCAAATCTACTTTGAATAATTGGTTAACATTAACACAATTCACATTTTAACAAGTAAAATTAAATAAATAACAAGTATCAAAATGTTAACATTCAATAATTTAAGTTTAATAACCGAACATTAACTCATTCTCGTTAGTATGCACTAACTAAACTAACTAAAATTTAAACATTGTTCACTTGACGTGTAAAATCAGATGTAAGCAACTTCTAAAACAGAAGATAAAAAATTACAATGTGACCCTACAATACGTTTAATATCAATTTATACCAACCTCTATAAAATTTAACTTTAACAATTTATTTATTTAAAAACAGCTGCTACACAACAATCATTCTGGAACACTTTAGTTTTACAAACACTACACAGCAGTGACACAGGGCACCAATAAACATTTTTAAGTAATTTCCCCCTGGGATTATTAAAGTATTTCTGATTCTGATTCTGATATTCAAGTTCATTCAACTTTTACCTCTGAGAAGACAAACTTTTAAAATGCAGCTTAGTGTCTCATTTATAAACACACTCCCTTAAACCATGAACATCAAAGAAATCCCCACACCATTAAAAGTAAAAACTTTTAAGCTCCACTCTATACCCCTCATACTGAACCACACAGTATGAGCACACATACTAGAATACACAGTGATCAAGCCTTGCACAAACTGTGTCAGTCCAACAGGCTGGTTAATTTTACCCCTCACTGTTTTAAGTCTCACAAAGAGTCTTCAAGACTTCAGAAGTTAATAAAAATTTGGAAGGATACTTCCGACTGAGGGCGTATTGTCAGGCCAAGAAGAAGGCAGCATGCACCCATTACATTATCAGACTAGTCAGCACTGAGAGCCCCTCGATGCTGCTCTTTGAGCTTTTTGAGGTCCCCATGCATATGACTCTCTGTTCCCGTTAATAAGCCATCATTAATATTATAACTTTACATCTTTTGGTGAATTCAGATAAGGCTTCATTCATTTGGTGTCACTCCAACAGTAGGCCTTAACGTGGAGCAAGTTTGGTTTGAAATCAATTTGTAAACAAACAAGAAAATGCAATAGCAACAAGCTATTTATTAAATTATTATTATGACTGTTAAAACTTTCTACTCACCTGAATGGGTTTCATTAACACACTCTTGCTATGTGACCACTGGTCCTCTTTAGAGTTTGGTCTGCATCCGTCCAGCTGTGACACACATGTAGACTCAAAAGGAACAGCTCTGCATCTTCCAGTCACTGTGTATCTGTAAAATAGGTGGTATATGAGGTGCTGGTATATAAAATAGAAGAGGTACTGTCCAAAATGATGAGTAAAGTATTCCTAATTTACTACTAACACTAACACACTAATTTTGTTGAGACCATGTCTAGGAGGGACTCTACAGTCATTTCAAGTAGTTACTTTATGTTTAACAGTAATACATTCAAATGTACAATCACTGATGATATGTATTTCTATAATGTCGCATTCTAGAAGAGAGTTAAAGTTCAGCTTAAAAGTTAACACAAATATTTAAACACAAAAATTATATAAAAGATCTAAAAAAAAAACTAAAAAAACAATAATTTAAAAAAGCACTTAAGTGTGTTTCCCCTATAACTCTCAATAAAAAGTGGTGCGCTTTAACCAAAACTAAAATGATGCATGCCTGAGTCGTGACTTGGGATAGATAGCATAGCATAAAACAAAATAGCTGCTACCACTATAGTCCAAGTTACCAAAATACAACACACATGTAATGTTAGTTTGCACTCACAAGTCCATGGGATGTTACCTGAAGCATGAGCAAGGGAAAGATGGAGAACAGACGAGGAATGGTGGATAAAGGCTGGATGCTGCAATAGTCCAAATGGTGCACTGGCTGGCAGCAACAGTTCGAAAGGAAGCTGTAATGTTAGTAGGCGGGAGACATCTACCCCTCAAAGGATCCAACAAGAGTTTACTCGCTCTCTCTGTCTAACTTTATGCCCTTCACCTCAGTCGCTTTAATTAATCAAAAAGTCTTACTATATTATACCAAGGTAGTTTTAGCTGTATGTCCTAGCCAACAACACCAAACACACTACCATTACAGAGTAGCGTGGGTGGGCTGATACTCTGCACACAATGCTAATGTTACTAGTATGCTAACGCACTAATCGCAATTAGCGCGTTAGCATGCCAATGCACTAATTACATCACAATTTTTACTGCATCAAACTGATATATTTAAAATACCTACACGTGTTTACCTTTGTTAGATATCAATACATCCAGGTGGCATAACTCTACAATAACTTACATTATGGACATATTTAGTTCACTGTACTAGCCTGCAGCTCACCTTGCAGTGTTGCAGTTCTGGGTGGTCCTCACTGAAACTTCTGATTCAAGCACTTTAATGGAGTTTTGCAAACTCAACTTATTACAAAGATTTATAAAACATAATTGCGGTACAGGAAATAATGAGTTGTTGAAATCTTGACACCTTTTGATTATATAAACACAAATAAAAGGATTTTAAAAAACAAAAGGACAAAAAAAATCAACAGTTTAAATGTAGATGTACTGTAATGTAGACTTTTTTATTTTTCTTTATTATTCTTTTGTAGCCTAATTTACTCAATAAACAGTAAACTGACAGTAAATATCTTCGCAGCTGGATGTTTCTGGAACAAAACCTTAATCAAATGTGGACCTAAAACATCTGTACTTGACCTGTAAAAGATATGGCTACACATACTATTTCCCTTTTAGATTATGAATAATATGCAAGAATCTAAAACGAGTTTTTCCTTGAAATCTCCTTGCATCAAACATTTCACCAAAAAATGTGGCTAGATAATCTTTGAAAACTAGGCAGTGCACTTTGTCAAAATATTTGACTCCTAGAAGAATACTGTCTTTGCCAGATTAGTAATTAGTTTTGTTTGATATAGTAGATTATGATCACTATCCATGGTAAACTAACCTAATTATAGTAAAATGTCAAGTTGCCCAGTGTTTTACTACAATGGTGGATTGTCCCTTTTAATAGTAGAAAGTAAGTAGCAGCAGTAGTTAACCAATTTACACTATGTCAGTAATGTTTTCTTCTTTTTTACTACTCCTCTTTACCTTTTCATGTACTTTTCTATCTTGTATGACCTGATCATTTTAGTTACTTGGACACCTTACTAATGATTGCTTGCCATGTCGTCGCTATGTCAATTAAAGCCTATTCTACTGTTCTACTTTTACGTTACAGTATGTGAGTAGATACAAACGTTTAAAAATTAAAATATTCAAATTGTTAGTCAGTGCCTCTGTGCTAGCATGTAAGATGCCTGAGGACATGAACTTACAGTACACACACTCCATTAAAGCATAATTACAGTACACACTTTATTCACACACAGACGAATATGTGCCAAGAGATTTGTTCCAAAAACAGGATGCAAGTCTTAAACACAGCATTGATTGACTTGTTGGCTTCATTTAGACATCCTGCTTTTTCCACCCTTACAACTGTAGATCATTCAGTAGCTGTCAATAATAGCTCCCCTGACTGAACACACAGCCTCCAGGCTTCAGGCAAGAGTGTCTTTCCTAATCAGACATACTATTAGAAGCTTGTTGGTGAAAATCTTTAATTGTAACTCAGATGTTGTCTGGTTTGTGCAGTCACTCATGGATATAAAGTCGGTAGACAATGGCTGTTGAATGTCATGTGCTGTGACACCTGAAGATGCACACACTTGCACATGAGCACACAAGTCACAAGCGGCTGTAGTGTATGCATACTACCTACATCTGCACACACATACAGACATACAAATTCACCCACCTGTCCTCATTTGCACTTAATTCAAATCGACTGAGGGAACACTGGAAGCCAATCAGATGCTCTTTCTTTCACATCGGGCTATTTGATTTTGCATTTTCAAAACAAACAATTTGCCCAACAATTGCAATGAACATCACTAAGAAGCAGGAATGTTGATTTGGGGTTAGCAGCAGCCAGGAAGCAAGAGACGTGATGGCAACCATTATGTACAGTTTAATTCTGACAGCTGCAAATGGAAGGGAGACAAGCAAATGACTATGAACGGGGGGGGGGGGGGGGGGAGTGGTAAACAGTGACATCATGGGCCTGTTTTAGAGTACTTGAACAGCCATGAGGCAGTTTTTAGGAAAATATCACTTGGTTAAATCTCCATGCTACTTCAACAAATGGCAGTATCTGTCTGCAAATAGAGAATATTATCACAGTGACACAAGAAAATTTGGGATATGAATGTGATTTGAATGATCTCATAAGATATCTGTAGATTATTACCCAAATCAGCTGTTTCCTGTTTTATTGTTACCATTTATAACAGTTCAAAGCTTCACGAATGCATCATGATGATATAACAAGTGGAGTCCTTGTAGTTTGTGGCTTTTTGACAGATAAAAAATATAATGTATTGATGATTTATTAAGTGTTTGGTAAGATGCTAATAACGTACTACATGGATTAATACATTCAGTGGTCTCTTCTCTCTATACAGACACAGAGAGAATAGAGGACACAGATTGTTTAGACTTGACCTTCCTCTCTGTGTCTGGGGATGTTGCTGTATCTCCGTGTTATCTTACCATTTAATTTGCAGCTACTCAGTCCAAAATCAACTCAGAAATAGCAATTGTAATGGTTACATTTTTTGCTAAATTCTCTATTTTTAGTGCAAACAAGGGTCTTTGTAAAAAAAAAAAAAAGCCTTATGTGAGATGTTAATGTAGATTCTTTGTGCTTTGACTCCACCTACAGTTCCCATAGAGCACCACATATTACGTACGTCTACTTTGACCCAGCAGGAGGGATGTGGGGTGTCACCTAAATTGACACTCAAAATCACAGAACTTATATGTAAAGACAAAGAAATTCTTTAACATCCCTAGACATATCCAAAGTAAAATTATATTTCGACCCTTGAACCACATTTATTATTCAGATTTATGTTTCTTTAAGAGAAATTGTGTAGACACACCTTTGTGTGAGCTGTGTGGCTTGTTTGTCAGCGATACACACAGAGTGTTGTGAGATCGTGGAAGACATTTTCTATCCCTGACAGAGGGCACTTTCACCCTACTCCCAAAGCTCAACAGACAAAATGACAGTATGCTGACTTCCCTGTCTATGACAGACCACTGCTGATGACAAGGTGTATTTTGGACATCTCACTGTGGCCTGCCACTTGCAGCAAACTATACCCTAGACACAGCTGTAGCTGTGTACCATAATAAGAAATGTTACTGAAGATATAGTCTCTGCATCATCTTTCTAACTTTCTAACTAACTTTACATTTGCAAAATTTATTTTTTTTTGGCCACTACTTCTCTTGCAGTCTAGTACAGTGGTTCTTTGGTAGATTTACATTTAAAAACTACACAAGGACTTACTAGTTTCCTTACCATAAAAGAATGCAGGTATTTTGAAAGCTTGTGAGAGTAGACACGTTTCACATTTTAGGGCAGGAAAAAGTACCAGTTATCACAACTGCAAAACGAAACACTGAGCTGTGGTTACTTCTAGGACAGACAAAACAGCATGTTTTATTTAATAAAGGTTAAATCCAAGGTGGTGTCAGTCCAAGTACTTTTTTTAAAGAGCTGGGTCTTCAGTGTGCATTTGAAGATGGTGAGGTATTTTGTTGCCCTGATCCTCTACCAGGAGCATGTTGCACCACGAAAGAGCAAGAACAAGGACTAGTCTTGACGCGTGTTTGTGAGGACTTTTGAGAGACTGTGGCTCCAGGCGAGAAGTAGATCAGAGAGATCTGGCTCCTGCACAGTTTACCATCGCCTGGAGGTAGAGAGGTGCCGGCCCATACTGGGCTTAAAAAGCTAGTACCACAGGTTTGAAGATGATTTTATATACAACAGTGTGCTACTGGAGGATGCAAAGGGCAACGGCATTATCAGTTGGAGGAGCTGAACATCTGCATAGTAAAGCAGCAAGGAGGAAATTGCTAATTTGGAGATGACTAATGCATACACCAGCACCTGGGCTGCATTTTGGACAAGTATAATCCACCTCTGCTGTTGATATGAAGGATGAACTTGCACAAATGAGCCACAGTAGCCAATCTAACTGATATTGACAGGTAGCTGATACATGAACTGAATCCAAATATTAGACATTTATGTCAACAACAGCTTGCTTATTGATATGCACACTGACAAATCATTCTAAACCTAATGAAACAGATTAAAGCGTTGTTTAAAAGAAGGTTAGCTGTTGTTCAGTTTTCTTCATTTTAAAGTAGACTCTCTGAAATCTCCTGTGCTATAGCATTGTCAAATACAAACAGAGAAAAATGCAAGTAATGCAGATGGTTCTGACAGTCCGGGGAACTTCACAGGTCCCAGTCTACTCTGGTTGAGTGTTTTCCTGAGTCCCTCTGAGCTTTCTGGGAAGCTCAAATGTCAGTCTCAGATCTTGGCTCTACCTGTGGTGTGCACAAAGCCCTATTCAGCTGCTTTTAGATGTCTGGGTACTTGCTATGTACAGTATGTCTGACTTGACTCAGGTGTTTGAAACTGAAATCGAGTCGGCTGTGGGTCAGTGTTGTGCAGAAATTGGACTGCAGTATAAATTGCAGAGGTGTCTCTGCCAGTTTTACTGGGAGTCAGGATTGTCTTCACATTTTTTAAAACCCATTCCTCCCCTCAGTTAGTCATTGCTATTTTTTCGTATTTTGTCTCTTTTACTTATCTTACTACTTCTCCCACCTCTTGTTTCTTCACAAATGAAAAGAAGGAAACTCGTGTGACAGACATTTCCAAATTAAGATCGTTATCAATTTCCTCCGAACAAGCTCTGTGATCTTCAGCCGAGAGGAGACCAGGATTGGCTGTGTGCACTGGTCTTAATCAATCTGGCTCTTGGTGAGCTCAGGTCCATTTGTCCCAGATGCTAATCTGCAGAGCTCAGCTCTGAGGCCAGAGGCGCTTTACATGTATTTGGTGCAAAATAACATGAGCAGGCATGCCAAGCCCATCCTGCTTGGGTTTTTTGTTCAAGGCCCAGGGAAAGATGTGACACATTGGGGAGGGCAAAGTGTCCCTTTGCGCCTCCACCACGAAGCGGTGGCTCTCACAGCTGTGGGTAGCAGATGCTCTGAGGTTACAGGCGCAGGCCTTTAGGGACATCACCACTCGGCCCTCCAGGGGCTGCATACGTAACACACTCTCCAAAGAAAACTTACTGAAGGCTTGATGGGAGTAAGATATTTTGTCGTCAGGCCAGTACATTCTGTTATGAAATACAGTATGTGTTGCATTATACCTTTATTTTGAAGTGACATTATTACATTTTTAATAAGACTTTTTTACCCTCTTATTTGTATTTACGTACAACTGTAAAGCGAATTACATAGTTTCCTGCATACCTACTTCAACACACAATAGCAATATAGACATATATAGTCAGTTTTGTGAGATAAATGCCTCCAAATTAATTTGTGTAAGATGTGAGAAGATTGGGCAATATATTAACATAAAATGTGTGTTTTTGCTGTAAAATATAATTCCGTAATTCATATTTCCCTCTAAATGACCATTAGATGTAGCCAGTATCTCTCTCGGATTTCAGTCATAGTGAGTCTTAGATTTCTCTAGACCAAATAAGCCTGACCAGACATGTTTGAAAAAAATGTGTTCAGCCAAAAGGCCAGGGCTGTCAGCTGTGAGCTTGCTCACAATAGGATAATCTGTGCCGACTGTAGATAACTGAGTGCCCTTTCTCAGTCCCAGGCCAGATCTCACACAGGTTAAAATCTGCATTAATATCAAATTAGTGTACACTGATTTACTACATTGATGTGCATTGTTTTACCCACGATTCACATTTCCTCTTCCTCTGTTACTTTCCACAATCATTCCCCAACCATGGTTGAAGGTAAGGAGTTTATCCATTACTGGAAAGAACAGCAAGAAAAGGGAAAAGCAGGCATAAAATGAAAAGTAAAATAAAAAAATAAAACACAGAGGCCCGAGTATGGGTGAGTAAATGCAAGAAGAAATCATCTGTTAAAATTAATTAGCCAAGCTTCTCTGAACACAAAATGACAAGACATTAAATATGTATTATTTATGAAATGTCTGTGCTCTCTGAAAAGGGTGTCTAGTGCTGTTAATTACTCAGCCATTCATTCAGAAAAGATTATTTCAAATGGAAAGTGAAAGCAAGGCTAGACAGCAAAAGAGCTGTTAGTTTCTTTCACGCTATTTTTAAATGACATTGGTGAAAATGGAAAAGCTAATTATGGCAGCTCTAAAATTCAAAGCTAATTTAAGAAGCAGCATGTCAGGTTTATTGACGTCTTCTGTAGAGTGATGTGGTTTGATGGCCACCAAGGAATCTCAGTGGCGCCACGAGGGAAAAGGAGGAGTGACTGCATGAAAAATTATTCCTTGCAGAAATGAAAATAACTTTTGGTAATAGATATTCATATTCCCCAATTCCCAGTATTCTCTTACGGTTGACTGTAGAAACAGTATATTCATGTATATTCAAATAGAGTTATAAGTGAAAATATTTAGAATCAAGGCCTTTTCTAGCTGATGTGTTTTAGCCAACAATTTCTAGTGTCAAAAAATATTATAAATACAGGATTTGTTGTTGTCCCTGTATTGAAAGACCTGTTGATCAATTTGAGGGTAATAGCAGGTTCCAGCAGAGTTTTTAATTGTGCTAGTGCTGTTTTGTTAATGTTTGGATCACGTATTGTGCCTTTGAACGCGTATGCGTTAGTTAATATTTTGAGTTTCTCTGGGATAAGAAATAAGGATAATCACAAACTTGGTGCAGAACTCTGGCAAACTTAAGGAAATATTTTCTCATATTCTGAAGTCCCAGCAGGCCCAGAAGCATGACGCTATATTTTATCATCAGCGTGATTAGTTTTATTTTCCAACTAGTGAGAAAAAGAGCAGCAGTACTTTCAAGGTTTGTGATTCCTCCTTAAAGGCAGTCACCTGGCAAAGTGGGAACGAGAGCAGGGCATTTATCCACTTAAAGAGAGCCACCCCGATGATGTCAGTAACAGATGACTGCAAGACACTCCCCTCTCCGTCGCCTCGCAGCCAGCTTTGGTCACTGAGGGCAGAAGGGAAAGAGGGTGGGGGTAGGGGAGATAATTACCAGTATAAATGAAGCCCTGCGAACGATTCGCACTGCTGGGTCCCCTGATCTAGTCTCCAAGGCAACCTCAGCACGCTCATTTGTTTTGTAGATGAGTAATTACATCCAATTAGTGGCCAGTGGAAAAAAAAGGAGTCCAAGAAAGGCCCATTGTTCTGGATAGATTGTGTGAATATTAATAGTGGGAAGGTCTGAGGCACAGCGATATGATCGGTGATACTAATGCAGCTGTGGGCGCACACTGCCCAGTCTCATCCTGCATAACAGATCAGATAGCCACTGATGAAAATATATGGCTTTGAGAATGTGTGCCTGTATGTTTGTGCATGAGTGTCTGAGTCTTACTCCTGTCCAGCTGTCTCTATCCGGCAAACAAAGCCACTTTCTTACCTGAGCCAGCCACACCTGCAGGCAATGCAGCGGAATGCGTCTGAAAATGTCTAGCTAAACGTTGTGTACAATCTTACTGAAATCTCTTGCCCGATAGGTGGTAGTTGATAGATTTAAAGGGTAAATTACATAAGATTTGTCTTTATTGTTTTGGGGAATTGGTTATTGGTTTAAATGACACTTGATAAAATTTTTACTTTTTGTACTGCTGGGCAGACGCTGTATGGATTTCTGCAAGATTGGTTGTCTGCATTTTTTGTCAGCAGTTGTATTCCATAATTCCCATATTGCTGATGTCAAAAGATCCATTACAAAGTATAGTTAGCTTGTTTTAATATTAGCGGAGTAAAGTGTTGTAGCTAAAACTGTAATATAAAATGGAGCTTTGCTGCAGAACTGACAATTGCCCTGCATATTCCATCCAGTCTTCTTGCTCTCTATTCATAATAGAATTGGACGTAACTTAATGCTGCCTTTCTCTCTTTTTGTAAACATTGTTAAGGACGCATCGTATTGTTTGAATAAACTTTATTGGAATTTTCAATGGACAAGCGGTTAGTGTTCCGTGTCTGTGTAAAAGTTGCAAATTCTGGCTTTTTAAAAAATGTGAGTTAACATAATTTGCAAGATTAAAGAAAACTTGGTTTCTGCCCAGCTCAATGTGGTCCAGTTACTTACAATTAGAACTTTATCTCAAATGGAAACAACTTAATAACTAAAACCCATTTAAATAATCTTCTGCTTACAATATTTTGATTTAATACCCATATTTTATTGTGTGTAGTTTAATGCTTGGTCTAAATGATAATAATAATGATAATAATCATAATATTTCACCAATCTGCATCATGCAAATAAGAAACATCTCCTTTCATGAGTAAAAATGTCCCTTGTATCCAGTTTGCTATATGCATGTAATCTAATCACTTCAAAGGTGCTACAACTTCACTTTTACCAGGATGACGTTTAATCTTTTCTCACAACATGGTTAATGGTCAATTGTATGTTACATGAAAGCGATTTTTGCAAATATGTTCACAATCACTAATGAAGTATAATGAAAGTAAAAGTAAAATGGAAAGTAATGCCTGTTTGGAGCCAGTCTCTACCCTGCTCTGAACTGGTGACATATTAGAATGGCTCCTTTATGAATTCCCAATAACATGGTTTGTGCTATTGTCAAATGTTTTCCCCCCATTATAATTATTCCATTGATCCAGTTTTCCTCATTAGCAAGGCCAATCAATTTTCAGTGACATTTGTCTAAGTGAAGTAAATGGAATGATTGGTTCTTGAGCTTTGTTCAATGTGTCAGGCATTATGTGACGTACGTGGGAAGCCTGCCGTATTTGGAGCCTATAATTTGATGAGTGGGCAGACAGCCCACAAGTGGTGAGATCAGAGTGCTAAAAAGCATTGGCGGGGAGAAACATGGCTGGTGCTTACATTCCATTTGGCAGAAGTGGACTGTCTCACTCTGAATGGGTAGAGGTGAAGTGGCTTTGAATGGCTATTCGCTCCAGGACCCAAATAAAAAAACACAAACACACAGCAGGGGAAACCCAGCATGAAAAAGCCGGTGTCACCAATCTTAGTCCCTCCTGAGTAGATTAACTCTGTTATCAAAGAGGTGTGAGAAGAAGCAGTTGCTTTTAATTGCACTCTTTATATGAGCAGCTTGTCTCAGATTAAGAGGACAGGCAATAAATGTCAGCACGACTTATTGCTGAAAGACATTTTGTTGATAATCCACCATCTGTGTCAAAGAGAGAATCATTGGAAGAGGCCAATCTGAGACGTGCTTAGAGTACTTAGTGCACTTCAGAATGCCTATCATCAATAAACACGAATGTCTCTGTATCTCATTCACATAAAAACCTTATCATCTGTTGCCATTGGTCAAAAAAAAAGGCTTTAAATTAATTATTGATTGGTGCGCTTTCTGTTTCTTTTCATTTAAATGACAAAAGCTTCCTTCAGGTATGTTGGCGAAGGGTTGTCGGTTTGAAATGAGAAATGTATTGACCTGTGTTTTAATGATTCTTCAGTTTTATCTCACTCCTTAATGATTGCAAGAAAACATGGAGGACACAGGTCAATATCAAAGCTGTGGCCTTAATGTATGTTTTGTATTTCTTGTTACTGGTCCATTTGAATCAAGTCAAGGCATTAGATAAATTGAGGAGGTCTTAATTGTGTTCTTTCAGGGAGAGATTGTATGTATCCATAATTGTACAGCTAATGTATAAGATACAGCTTAGTGTATCAAACACGGACCATATGCCAAGGGGGCCTGGCCACATGGCAGGAGCTGCTGGGGAGGGAGGGCAGGGAGGGCCAATTAAAGCAGACAAAACACAAGGATGTAACCGAAAAAATGGTGTAACACAACACCAGGCTATGCTCAACAATCTGGACATTGACTTTGACAATGAAAAAGTTGATTTCCACAATGATGGAGTCCCCTCCCCTCCCCCTCCCCACCCTATACTGTATCTCCCAGGCCTCCCCGATTATGGGTTTTACTCTGCGCCCAGTGACCAGAGGGGGGGGCCCTGCTCCTTTGCTGACTATGGCTCCCTGGGGCCCCAAGCGGCTCAGATGCTGCACAGTGAGCATGCCACCTCCGCCTGCAACTCCCCCCTCCAGCACCTACACAGCCCGGATCAATTTAAGAACCCAGGTTTGTATATGCGCATCTATCTCATCCACGTTTTGGAGTTTTCAGTTTGATTCATGACATTATTCCATGCAGATGATCTAATCTTTTTATTTATCTTTATTCTTTTTATTTTTACATTTTCTATTGATTTTGTTAAGGAAAGAAACCCCCCCTTCAAAAAAAAAACAATTAAAAAAAAACATCTTGCTGGAAAAATAGCATTGCATGTCCTTCCTCCTTTTTTCAATTTTTAATGTAGATTTTCTGTTTCTTTGTGAAGTTATGTTCCAGCCCCTGCTTGCACATAAGGGGCCAACACACACAGAATGTAATCCTTCATTTGCATGTGAACAAAATAACTACTGATGATGTCGGAGAGTACACCGGCCTCTCTAACAGAGCTCAAGTTTATGTGAATTTTGAAGAGCAAAGGAACGAGTTAAGTGTGGGAGTGAGTGTCATTTTTTAGTCGAACCCTTTAAGTATTTTAAGTGTAAGAATGATTGCTCATGTTATTAGCGTGTGAAAGTCTAACTGGGAAATCAGTAGAAATGCTGTGCGATGTTAGACACTTAAAAGACAACATTTTTGCATAATACAGCCATTACATGACGGTACAAGCACATTTTCATCTTGTGTGCTTTTTCTGATGTTCTCTTATCTACCTTATGTAATCATAGCTTTCAAAAGCCAGGGATGAGATTCCACTGACAAGTAAAATATACTGCACATTGGCATTTTAATACCTGCATGCAATGCATAAAAATGATTGTTAAATTCCTACTGTTTCTTTGAGAGCAGATAGTAGTCTTCAGGATTAACAACCTTTTTTTTTAATCCTACAGTATTTATGTTTATCTAATTCTGATAATTATATGCTTATGATCATGTTTGCACTGAAATGACCACCAATGTTTATTCCATCTAAAGTAGTTAGTAAGTAAAGGAGGTATGCAATGTGGGAGATGTGCCAGTGACAGTGTTGACCTACACACAGCAGTTAGGTCCCCTGCCTTTGGAGACCTAGTGCCCTGCTGGGCTTGAATCCTGCCATAGCCTTCAATCTTGTGTCTTCACTACTGTGTCTCCACTTTCATAATAATAGCAGCAAGAAATATTGAAAACAAAAGGGGCTGTCCTCTCACCCTTTTGGACCAATAAAGTCAGTGTGTGGCCAACTCTCCCTCTAATGGTTAAAGTATGGGTCAGCTGCCCCCAGGCAGATGTTGGCATTTCCTACAGACTGTCTGTACAAACTTTAACACAGTGGATAGCAAAGAAACACAGGCAGGTTGCAAAGAAACAACTACGCAGATGTGATTTTCTGGAGTTCTGAAGGGTTTCGTGTAGGCCTGCTGTCCTAATAATCTTTGTCGTAACACTTGTGCAAGTGTGGTAGCACTACAGACATAGATCACCAGACTCTTTACTTCCTATAGATCTGTTTAGCAGTGTGAAGTGTTTTATTTAATACACAGCTGCATATACACACACCAATGCCACTGACTTTGTTGAATTTATTGTACATTACAGTTGACATAAGAGTAGAGAGGGTTTTGTGTCACCTCAGTGTTTCAGTAGCAGCTACTGTAAGTCACTGTGTTGGTCGATATGTGGTTGTTTTTTGTTTGAGTTTTGTTTGGTTGGTAAAGCACAGGTTTCAAATCCTGAGTGAGTCAACATGGCTTGATTACATTGTAACACAATTCATCTGGTTGTTGTCTGTGAAATAGACTTTATTTTTACTTAATTTATTTGTTGCCAACCTTGAGCCTAATGATATAAAAATCACATTATAGAACATTATAGTAAATAGAATCACAATGGTACTGTTTATTTAGATGTTTCTTTTAAGTAGATGAGAGCATAAATGTATGTTTTTCAAGAAGTATAATTGACTTCTGTGTATATTAGGTGATGATGATTACCAGCCGTTGGTCATAGATTACCCATGTTTCATTTATAAGGTTTTCACTGTTCAAATGCTTTGGTGAGTAGCCCTGCTCCTCACAAAGTACTCGGCCCACAAGTGAAGATAGTGGCACACAGATTCCTAGCCTGAAAGGGAGATTAGAATAGCTTCCATATGCAGTTTGATGGCAAATCTCATTGATAAATGTTTTTCTTGTGCACAGAGCCTACATCTGTACTTTAGTACTAGATTCAAGGGAGTTAAAGTTAAGCAAATATAACTTGGATGACAAAGACAGACGTATAGAGTTATACATTAGACATTCATTAATTCAGGTCTTCCCATTTTTCTTTCAAAGTACTTCACACACACTTCTACTAGCGTCAAGTGATTTTCTCTACAGTCCTTTTTGTCCTTTTAGTCAGATGTATCTGTGCCACAAGTAGAAGAAAGACACACACAATCATTCCTTATTTAAAAAAAAATCTAAATGAATAGTGAACTCTAACACACTAGTCTGTGTTACAGTGGACAACAATCTGAACAACAATTTGACCCACATTGCACTTGGGATTGTTTTCCTCCCAAAGCTAAATGCAGAACCAGTGCAGCCCCTACATTTAAATGAAAAAAAAATGAGCTTCACAGGGAGAGGGGTTGAGCCACACTCTAATAAAAATCACCAGTCATAGGAAATGAGGATTGCCATTTCAACTGAAAAAAAAAATCTTAATTATATAATAGGCCAGCCTACTGGGGGCTGTGCAGGCAAGATAAGAGCACTAGCTGCTCACTGTTCAAAGTCCTTATACTTAAACAGCAGTGTCAACTGCACTAGATGTGTGTTTAGTGAGATGGCTTCATTTTTCTAGAGTGCTATACGTGGATATCTAGACTACATTTTCAGGTGCTTCTAATGGACCTAACATGTCCGATATAGCTTTGAGAGTGACATGTTAAACATGGTGACAACGATACAGTTTGTATACTGGCTGTGTGTCTACACATTGGATGTGTTGTACTCTGTATTTCCTTACATGTGCTACTAAGACTTCTTCTCAGGCATCATAGGGCTCATGAGCTCATATACACAAGATGGAGCATTTTCTGTGGTCGGAAGATTTTTCTTTTTTAATGCAGTTGTACAGTTTTTTTTCACAGTCTGTCTTTGAATAGGGGTGAGACAGAGGGTTACGTGAAGCTGACAGCAGAGGAGATTGCTGTTAAGAGATCACTGTATTTTTCTTTCTCCCCAACTGTTTTTTTTCCTGTATTGCCAGTGTTATTGGCCTTTAGTAGGCTTCTGGATTTTCAAAAGACATTTTATTAGTCTGAGTTGCTCTTACTCACAGGGCAAAGGTGGTAAGTCATGTACAGTATTTCTTTTTTATCCCCCCTGAGTTTAGACCTGCATATGAACTCGGGTCAAGCTTTTATATTTCCCCCTTATGCCTCCTTCTCCTGTCTCACGTACCTGTTTTGCTTTATGCCTGAAGTTACTCCAGCAGACTGAAAAGCTGAAACACACAGCCGAAAGTATCGAGAATATTTTTAGTAGGTTCTTGCCGGCATCCGCAAATCATGAGGTCATATAGGAAAGACTAAAGTATTTCTAATGTCTGGGTGCAAACTGCTCAAGTGAAATCTAAAATCCTTACTATAAGAATCCTGTGTTACTCTTCTTATTCAACAGCCGATGTTGTTTTACAGTACTCCTTCACATTATGCATGGCAACATTTACACTGCAACCTTACTAGTTTATTAGCATGGTGGAAGTATTTCTAGAAATGTGCTTGTTTTGTGTTGTGCATGATTTTACAAAGTGAATGTTACTCCTATGCATAATACACACAGCATGTAGATAATATTTAGAATATCATACTGGATTCACCCTTAATTTTGGTCGTTTCAACCTAAATCCTGCACCATTTTGTCAGTCGATGTGAAATGAAATTGAACATATAAGAACATATAAGCAGTAAGTATCTCTAACCTGTAATATGACCTATAAGCAAGTTATTTGAGACAAAGCTATGAATCCAGTAATGTGTTCTTTTGATTTAAATGTTTCCCCTTTGAGTCATAGCAAGTAAGAATCGCACCGATCGCTGTTGGGTTTTTCTGAGCTGCTCTGCTCCCCGCTGTGTTTGTATGCAGGCACCAACCCGTCAAGGCCCGGAGGTTTCCCCGGTGCTAACAGTCCAGGGCCTGTGGCTGACCTGTACGGCCCCAGCAGCCAGGATTCGGCTGTGGGCAACTACATCAGTGCTGCTAGCCCTCAGCCTGGCTCTGGGTTTGGTCCCAGCATCACAGTGAGTACTCAAATGCAGACTTTCTGTCATGTCTGACTGCACCTTGAGCTCAGTTGCCTCTTCCAAAATTAGACTCTGAGCCAATGCACACTGCCTTTTGATTGTGACGTTCGGTAAAACAATTCAGCACTTGATTTTTCTCATAAAGAATGGAGCTTACTAATTATAAGATAGTATTCTCTTCCACTTAAGCACCTCCTGCCTCTATATCCTAAAATATCCCTCCAGCAAATATCCTAAACCCAGAAGAGTACAAATCAACCATTCAGCACAGTCTAAGAATACAGATTATTTCTTCGCATAGAGGTCCCATAAGCATTCTGTACATCAGGGTAAACCCCGTCTTAGCTCTCAAAGTTATCTGTGTCAAATGCAAATGTTTATTCCCCTTAGCTGTTGCACAAATCACCTCACTTCTGAGTCTGTGTCACCTTCCCCAGAACAAATTTCCTTTATTTTTAGAAACCCATCTGTCCCAGAGCTTGAGTTTGCTCTGTCACTAGGACAATGCTTCCAAGCAGGTTTTGTTTCTCCCAGTGTCCTTGTCCAGGTGTAGTTGCTCAGCCAGGTGCTGTTGCACTTATTCCTCCTGCTGATCAGTTAGCTGCCGGTTGCCATGTCAACTTAAAAGTGCAAGTCTATCAGGGCTAGTAGAGGTGACAGTAACACAGAGGTGTTCTAAGTCTGTGTTTGGATTAGGCCTGTGTGTCAGTTTAGGTGATGTGCAGCAACATTAATAATCCTGCCTCTTGCTTTTACTGTAAAAAGATGACACCACGAAAAATGCTTGTAGGCCCTCAACTATAATGTTAGTGACAATAAAGACATAGCCTGGCAAGATAGTAGAGCTTAATACAACATTTGGGAATATAATTTACAAAATAGGTTCCCAACTCTTGGAGAGATCATCTTAAAGCTAATAAAAATGTCTGAAGAGTAACTTCAACCAGGCTGCAATAATAAAGCTACGTTATTTAGCAGTTAAACCAGTCAAATGATTTACCTAGTAGCCCAGATATTGTAGCTTTTGTTTAGGACCTTGTTGTCAACAAAGGGACAAAGGGACAAACTCCCCAAAATAAGTCTCCATCAGCTATTTGTTTACTTTCCGTGTTTGTTACTCTACCTTGGACCTCACTGAATAATTAATCTAAAATATTACCATCAGAATTTTATGGCCCCTAGCAAAGTGCATCAGGGCTGAGCTCTTAGACTCACTGGCAGGCTTGTTGGGGCATGTTTGTACTGTTTTACATGACTGAACTGAGTGACACAGTATAGGTTATGAAAATAACACCTGCTTTCTGAAAGAAGCTAATTAATGCATGGCTTAACTGAGGTGGAATAACAACAAGCCCATTAGTACTACAAGCAAGCACTGCAAGACTACAGGGTGAAGACACTCTTTCCAAACATTATATCATTAACTTGAATTTTCTACATTAACCAGAAAGTACAAAAAAAATATTAATCTGGTCTGTTGTGGTATTCTTGTAGTTATTTGTGGGGTTTATGGCAAGTTTATCATTTGGTCATGGTACAACATTTTGTGCATCTCTCTTGTGAGCAATAGTACAGGAGATTTATCACTTAAGTACACTGAATCAGTGGGGCTAAGTGTAACGGCTTAGCAAGGATGAAGTGAATGTGAGATTGTATAGCAGTAATGTTGTCGGTATGGGGTACTGTGACTGGGAGCAAATGTGCAAATGGCTCATGAGAGGGTAAAATAGCTCATTTTAATGCAAGTAAGTATGCGTAATTGATTTATGATATCCAAACAAAAACAGAGCTTAACAAGAAAATGCATTTTATTGGCTTTTTGCTTCCTAAGCAAAGCCTCTTTTATTAATTGTTTTAGGTCCACTGGCTATCTGCCATAATCTGTTGGTCTCAGTGTAGGAAGCAAAATATTTGTTATGAAAGACCAGGCTGGCTCATTTTCAAAGCAGATTTACCAGCAGATAGTTTACAGATGGAAATGAGGCGATTTGTTTCCATTATTTTCCATTTGTTGCAACAGTTTATAACCAGTGCTGAGTTAGAGAATCTAAAAACAAGTCTTTCAGTGCCACAATTGCTAAAAAATCTGCATAGAAATGTTTGACTTTCATATCCACCTTAAACCAGTTTTAAAGGGGCTAATTTATAAAGCAGATCAGTGACAAACGCACTGTATTTTACCCATATAATTCAGGCTAGGTTTTGTGATTCCCTTACAGAATGTCAAATTGTGGCTGTGATGCAGCTGTACTAAATCACCACTTCAGAATTACCCAGTGAATCAAACAGAGTGCAATAAAGCAGAGAGGTGATGCAGCGGCCCTGTGACTTTCTGCTCTCGGCGAGATGATCTCTCTATTCAGAACATTAAAATAGGAAATGATTCAGAACTAAAATGTTTGTTATAATTCATTTTTCACCAAGGATGCTGTTGAACTGAATACACGTAGGATCACCGTATGTCATAACCTCACGGATGACTTCGGAGTCACTGATTTGTCCCTTGCCCTTACGCTCCAGTGATTTTATTAATCCCTTTAGCCAATATCAAAACAGCCACTGTGAAGAAGCCGTAATGAACTTAACTGTTTTTTCTCTTTTTCTGCAAGACAAGTAGAGTGCAATTAGCTGATTGAAGTGATAAAGACAGATAATCGCTGTTGGAAGTGCTTCTCTTTTCAGTGTTGTGTGTGAATTCAAGGATTTCTTCAGACCTGTCAGCAGCGATATTCAGTGTCCTGATAACTGAGCTACATAATGAAAACCATTCAAAACTCAAAAAACACACTGATCTTACTGAGGGGAGTTTATGATCCCATTCTCTGCATGCTTTCAGATGAAATCCGCTGTGTATGTCGGCATGAATAGAGATTGTGTGTGTGTTGTTATTATCTACTTCACATATTTTACACTCAAGTTATTATAACCTCAGGACTATTTTCATATAGAAATTAAAAGTTGTTGTATTTTTGAATGATTTAACACAGAATGGGAGCATTCACGTTATATAGTATATCTAACTCTGATCATTGATGAATGACAGTATAGTGTCCTGCTCTGCTGCTGAACATGATCAAACTGAATCAAAACATTCACAATCATGCTAGCTGAAAAAAAAAAAGTTGATATGATACTCACTTTTCTTTCCTTGAAATGCATACTGACAAAAGCACTAACTGTACACTTTTAGGGCCCGTTGATTGCGACAGCTTTTACAAATGGATACCATTGAGCAGGTGGCCGGTTGCCATCTCATCAGAGGTATTGCATTTTATTTACTGTGCATTTCTATCAGTCTCTCCCTAATATATGTTCATCACATTATTCATTGTTTATTCACCTCCCTCAGAATGACAGAGCTGGTAGTAAAGCGTGAGCGCGACGGCAGGTTTACACTTCTTCACGAATTTGGCGAGGTGGTCGTCTTAACAAAAAGAGACAGCGGAAAAGACGATTTAAACGATTCCGCTCAATCATGACCAGTTTGTTTGTGTGACTTACTCTAGGAACAGTCGCACTCACACACATACTACCAGTTCTGCATTTCTTTCTCTCTTTTCTCTGATTAACATTTTGAAATGTTTCCATCCTAAAATAATCTTACACATATTTAACAGTGTGTCACATACAGTTTACTGTTTAATGTTTCTGACATGATTACGTGAGCTAAGCTCTGGTTGTCAGAACTGTCATCACATCTCTACTACACGCTATGTCTAAAAGAAAAACTTTTTACTAACAAGTCAGTGGCCTTGAATCATTATATATTTCCCAAACAGTAACTGTCTGTGAGGAATATTTCAGTTTCATCATGTTTATTAAGTCACTGTAATTCATTTTTATTGCTAATTTCCCTCATATGTACAGTATGAAACCCATATTTTTGCTTTTTGTTTGCTTCCAGCCGTTTTTTGTAGATATGATGTGTGAAGTGTGTTGAACTCATTTGTGTGCACGTGTGTTTAAATTGCTGTTTAATGGGTTATTTTCAGCTAAGCAATAATATAGACTCAACAGTAGCAGCACACGCATGAACACGATTGCTAAGTTAACAAGTGGTGTACGAAGTGTCGACTTTTTAGAGTTTGAACATACAATTTGTTAATCAGGCTGCTTTTTACTGTAATTATGTGTACTTCTGTTATGCCTGCAGCACATTTTAACCTGCTGCACTTTATAATAATTGCTGTCACATTTGTTTCATGCTGTTAATGTCTCAGTGGGCATCCAAGATATTGTATTTGGTCAAACATATTAATGTCCATTTCTGTCATTTAATGTCACTGCAAATCTTATACAGCGCAGTATTCATGGTCAGGATTTACGCAAATTAAACGGTTTCTAATGCTCTTGCTATCCTTTTTTTTCTCTATCACCCAGCAGAGTATATCTGGTGGCCCAGGAAAGACAGGACGAAGTTTCTAATTGGCTTTGTGTGCAGGTGATGCTATCCAACTTCAAGCACTACAGCGTCACCCAGGCAAAAAGAACGAAAGACGGAACCATATGAAGAAGAAAAGAAAACGTTAGTCATCTCAGAAAAATAACAACTGCTGTACTATAATCCAAACCTCCTATAACTTTACAACCTGGTTTGGTATGATGTTTCACGTCTATTTCATTCACCTATTTCCTTCCTCTGTTAGCTTTTGTTTTAATTAGTTTTTAGGAAGTCATTTTAGTTTAACCTTAATTTTGTGTCATTTTATTTTATCTGATAGTATATTTGTGTAAATGGATTTTGTTTGTTTTTTTGGTTTTGAAGTACGGGGGTCATAGCCAAGAATATCTGCAAGTCATGTCTTCATCTTTGTATCGGTTAGTGTAAAGGAGAAACGATTGGATGTTCCAGTCTTTCCGCAAAAAAAAAAGAAGCTCGGTGTGGAGAGACTCAGAGAAAAAAAAATTAAATTTTAAGGAAAATTTAAAGAGGGTATCTAAGTAATAAATCTTAGTAGCTGTTTTATTTCTTGTGATGTCTCATTGTTAACCATAATTACCTATTTTTGGGCAATACAAAGAGGACTCCAATATTTTTATGGTCCTTTTTTATAAGTGTTGTTTTTGTTGTTTAGAAATATATATATATGCTATAACAAATTTCATATAACTACATTGTGAATTCAAACTTGAGAAAAAGAAATGTAGCTGTACATATTATTCCAGTCACTGCATATAACCAACTCAGTGAGAGAATAGCATATTTTTGTGATGGTGTGTCAAAAGAACATGTTATAGCGTGTGAATAGAAGAAAAAGCTGTAAACAGTTATTATTATACTTTTTTCTGCTGGAACACGGTATAATGACCCCACAGACAAACAGAACACACTTGCTCTGTAAATACTGAAGCTGAAATAATTTTACAAAGTGTCATACCAGCAAATTTACAAACGGCGAGTTAAGTCAACACAGTTTTAAGAAATAACAAAAAAAAGAGCCTGATTGGTATCTTTTGTCTAACTGTCAAGATATCAGTATCATTTCAAAGAGAGAGAGAAAAAAGACAATTTAATCCAAAGCACACTGTACTTAGATGTGAAGATTAGAACTTGAACCAGGCATTTTACAGTGCTCTGTGCATCCTGACACTTTTATACTCTTGAGAGGAACTTGTTAGTTGTATGTTATTGTTTGTTTCATCCTGCTTGTTCCTGATTCATTTTTGGAACACAATATCTGGGCTCTGTGCTAGAGCCTTTATGTAACGCTTGTTCTCTGAATCGGTTCTTTTTTGAATGAATTAGGAAAGTAAACATTTTGATACCATACCTCAGCCTTTGTGAGTTCTATTGTGGAATCATTGGCAGGTTTAATTTATTCTAGTGGCAAAATAACTGAAAACACTGAAAGGTAATAAAGCGAGTAATCATTGCACTGTGAGTAGTAAAGTACAGGCCATTTTCCTATTTGCACATGTATATGTTGGCTTTTTAAAAACGGCCCTGTGCTTTGGGATAGTATGAAGGATTTTTGGGGTTAATGTATTCTCGACTAGACAAACACTTCAAGGTTTTGAGGTGAGTTAACAGCTTGGGAACTAGTAACTGATATGTTGCAGTGTACACTTGGATTTCTTTATATATTAGACCCATGTCTCATCTAAAGATATTTATACAGGGTCAAAAGATGACACTGAATTATTCACTATCTGTCGCTGCACCAGGTTTTACACAGTATGTGTGGTAAATGATTTTACTCATGACAAACATTTAATAATGATATAATATGCTCCAGAGTGCAGTCCGGTTTTTAAAGTCACTGATGGAATGAATGGTGTGTATTCTGAAATACTTTACCTGCTGCAGGTGTATTTTGTTGTTTTCATTTGACCCACTTTTGTCTGATTTCTTTTTATTTAAAAACAACCAGGTAAAGAAATATGCTGGATACTTCTAAAGTAAATGATACGGAGGTGTGGTAAAGTAATAATTTAAAGAGTAAAGAAAAAAAAAACCCTTGTAATGTTCAAATGTAAAAGAAAATAAGAAATACAAAACTATAAAAAAAAGAAAGATGCTTCTTTGCTGATTTCAAGTTTAATCAGAGTTTTATTGATACTTTGTGGTTTATATATTAATAATTGTAATATACTATTAAAATGTACTGTGCATCCATTGCTTTCTCTCTTTCCATTCCCCATCCTCAGAGATCCTACTTCTTTTGTTGATCATTCATGTATTTCATTAGTGTGTAAAGAAATCACAGTTAACTTGTAAACAGAGTGCTGTCTTTGATACCAGTGTAGTGGTCTTTGTTGTTCTCCCTTGCTCTACCTCTCCTTTCTCTCATATTTATCCCTCTCCCTCTCGCGCTCTTTTTCTATCTCCTGTAATTACAAAGTAGATGTTATATAGGACTCATTAATATAATACTTGTAGTGAATAGTGGATTTAGGACCAGTCAAGATAGACCTTTCTCTAAATGATCATGTTATTCTGATATTTGCAGACAATTATTTTGATAGAGGTTCATTGTAATTTATTCCCTGTATGTTTTATTTTTTGGTTTTTGCCACTCTCACATGGTTTCAGCTAACCAAAGCTCTCATGGATGAACAATAGAGAAACAGTTGCTGTAAGATGGAATTGTTCACAAGGCATTATTTGGATCCCCACCCTTGAATGTTTTAAAAGGGGTGTGCCATACTACCTTAAATGCTAACGCTAGATATGCAAAACTTTTGTTTTTGGTTATTTTTTAAGAGGGGACACAAGCTATAATCGTGGGAAAAGATTTTGTGTAAGAGATATTTCATATTTTTTTAAGAAACATACCAATGATTACCACAGTAGTCATTCTATCAGTCATAGTGCTGTTATATCTTTTAACGTTTGTACACTTCTCCCAGGTGCCAGGCACTGTTATTTTTAGATGATACTGTTTTTGATCTCTTATCTCTCTCAAAACCTTTACCAATAATTCTAATAATATTAATCTTAGATTCTGGGAACTACTTTTTGTTTTAATCTGTTATCAGATGTTCACACGTATTCAAATTATAGAGGCAATAATGTAGAAATAAAAAAAAAGACCACTGCAAAAGACTCCATTAAAGAGAATTATTAGCAGGTGTTTAAAAGATGAGGTATGCGTGTCCAGGCTGGTTATTACATGGTTAAATTTGTGTCCTGATGTTGGACCAGCACCCTAAAGCTATGATTCACTGCTAAGCTAAATTAGGGCAGAAAAGATTATATTAAAACTTGAATTTAAATGCTCAAAACATCATGTCAAAGCAGTTCCACAATTCAGACCTGCTGGATTTACACAGGCAGCTGTGTTTCAATCTAAAACAAACCATTATACCATTATAACCAAGCCAATTCAATTTAGGAGCTCAAGCTGTGTGCACACTCCAGCCACAGATTGAGTTATTGTTTTGAGTATAATTTCAATAAAACATTAGGTTTTATATCAGTTATTTCACTTATCTCATGGGGTCTTAAAATGTAATATTGTTACATTAATAAATAACATCAATGTCTGTTCATTCTTCACGTCCAGTATAGACTGTCAGGTTACATACAGTATGTGCAGTAATGGCAGCTTTCTTAGTGACGCTAATGGACAAATTATTCCAATGAATCTAGGCAGTATACAGGACATTAAAAAATGACCCCCAAAAGACAATGTCCATGTGTTTAGCAAGTCAAACAATATTATACTTCATTGTGAAATGATCAAATTAACTGATACATTGGAAAATAAAGGAAATATTGGCCCAAAATTATAGAAAATAAAAGGACAGCTAAAAATAATTTATTCCTAAGAATAACAAGTATTAATTCTTATGTTCGACTCATTTGCACATTTTAATGTCAAAAATATCTCAACAATAGAAAAATATATATAACAGGAATTAATCATGAGTGTACCAACCTATGAGCACTAGTTAAGTTTTATTCTCACAGGATAAAATAAGTGTCCCTCCAGTTCATTTGCAGCATTGTCCCTAAATCTATCTGAATATTTCATTCAGTAAACTACAACTCAGACCACCTACAAACCGATACAAGAAAGCTCATTAGTGGCTGTAGTTGATTCCAATTTTAGCCGCCGTTTCATCTGAAAACCCCAATAACAGTGCAACAAGTATAAAATATTGTTTTGTTTGTTTCACTGTTGGTGGCTCTTAAAGTGAAAAAATAAAACTTGAAGTGGCTGATTTTCTCTTACCCAGTATAAGAATTGACTCTTCTATTGTTTTGTGATCCTGTAGCTTGGACTTTAAGGTAGCATGGCTCTGTTGCTGTAATTTCATTTTATCTCAAACTGACAGCAGTTTACAGCTGATGAATGTTACACATCTTAGTAGACTAGCTTATCCATTTGGGGAGAGGGGAGGGGTCTTGGTTTAAGAAAAAAAAATAATCAAAAAAGAAAAAAAGTCAACCTGGAAGGTGTTGACATTTGTAGTGTACTACCGTATCCATTTAAACTTGAATCTTGAGGCAAGTGCTAGGCAATGGCCAAACAATTTATCCCATCCGTTCTGGGAAAATCCCACCCTGAAACCACTCGCACTTATGAGATTTCTGTCGTCTGGGATTCAAATCTGTTTTATGAATATGAGCAACTGTCTCCCCAAAAGCTGGGACATCAGACAAGGACTGTTTCGGCCTCCGCTCCATTTCCAATTAATTAGACTGACTTTGAAGGCTCATTGAACATTCTTGAGCATTTATACCCAAAAGAGGCTTATTCATAGTGGTGCTAATGGTTTTAAACCAGACAATGTGCCCTTATCTCTGAGAGATACTGGATACTGTCACAGTAACCACAAAGTTAGTCTCCCAGTCCCACAAAGTGACTCCCCACCATAACACCACCATTTATAGTGTCGGCTCTCTTGTTCCAGGGTTTAACAAAGATTGCTTCATGTTCACAAATCTAGACTGAACTCTTCAAGGTGACAGAAATAGCACAAGTTCAACTGTACTGTCGACGTTTGAGGGTGAATTTCCCCTTCAGTCCAAACCATTGCCATCTCACCCATGCTCATTATTAAATATATACATACAGTTGCAATATATATGTGTATAGATGAATATATACTTGCAATTTTCACTCATTTGAACTGAACAATGTTAGACTGGAGACCTCAGCTGTATACAGAATACTCCACACAGCTTACACCCAGGTTCATATAGTCGAACCCGTCATTATTAGCTTATGTTCACCAACACGAGAGTTCACCCCTGGCGTGTTGTCGAGTTTGGAGCAGACCGCATGGCCTAGAGGGGAGCCTGGAAGCTCTTCAGACTGCATGGACGGCAGTGTGTGAGGCTCTGCTGTGCTTCCATGTTTCTGCAGGCTGAGCACAGAGCTCTCTTCACTGCTGTCTGCCCATTCCTAACACTTGCCCCTTTTTTTTATGTTAACCGACTTTTTATGGCGAGAGACAGACAGACTTGACTGACATCTGAAAGCATCTTTCAGGTTATCATATGGCTTGCTTAAGCCCTGTTGTAAAATATACTTAAAAAAAAAAATAATAATAATAATGGATGGGGGTCTCTCACATATCAAATGTGGAAAGTCTAATTTTATATTTGTATTTTCAAATAATAATATTGACAAAAAATGTCTGTGAAAGGTTTCCATCCTCTACTGTGGTCCAGAAATTGATGTGTCTGTCTGGAAAATAAATAAAATAAACTGAATTGTTATATTACTTGTTTTCACTGTTTCATTGTATTATTATTATTTTGTAATATATTTGTTATAGATGAAAAAAAGATTTGATCTAATATAATATTTATCTCAACATTTCAATATCACATGTGTAATAATGTAGTGAACCATCACATCAAAGAGACATTCACTCTCCATACTGTTTAGCATCTGCTGACATCCCATAACTGGATACTGACACACGGCCGTTGTGTGTGCTACATGTTTATTACAAACAACGGGGTTTTGGTTGTTGTTTTTTACATTCCACATTTTCACTCGACCACACACTCAGCATATCTGCACCGGGATTCTTCGAGGTCACTCTTAAGTCAGCAGGATTAATAGAGTCTGAGCACTAAGATGCATTTGGGGGGGAAGCGGTGAACAAACAAGAGCTGCCGTGTAATTCTGCTGCCCCTCAGTGGTCTCTCGCAGGTCTCTCGCAGCGCTGCTTCCACCACAGTGCTTTTTATTTTTCATCAGCGGTATCACATGGAGAGCATCAATATTAGCTGAGGCTCAGCGTATAAACGGCTGAGGATGTGATGAGTGGATGAGCAAACAGGCTGCCTTCTAGAGCCGTACAATAGCAGAAACACACACACATAAAGTATTAAAGGTTTACCTTTGATTTGTTTGTCACAGTGTGATTAGTTCTGGCAAATTTCATTTTCTGAGGTAACCCAGAAGAATGAAACACTGAAAATATATAAAAATAAAATATGCTATCTGACTTAAACAATGACTTTTGTGCTTCTAAAGAAATGACTAGTGTGTATCTTGTACCTGCAACCACAGACCTAGCTAAGCATAATAATACTGTAATATATCCAAAGATCTTTTTCTACATGTTCACTGTGGTAGATTATATTTGTTAAACCTAATGTTACTGTTGCATTGAAATTCAGGGTTCAGGATTTTGAATGTGTGTGCTTGTCAGGTGAGACCAACGGGTCCGACAGCTTCATCACTCATCTAGACAAGGTGATCTATAATTCTGACTGAGATCAATACTGTTGCCCGGCTCTGTTTTTTCAGAGCCGAGGCGCCAGAAGTTTGGTTCAGACTGTAGCCATGTTTGTATTTTGGTGTTTGTGTAATGGGTACAATGATCACCCAATTAACGGTCTGGACTATTGTTTCACTTTTACAGAAGCTGCTTTTGATTTTTTTGCTTTCTCTGACAGACAGTGTGGATTTCCTTCATAAGGTTTTTTTTTCTCTTAAATTACATAAAAAATATAGTTGCATCCAAATCACATCATAAAGGATTAGTAACTTTATCGTAAGCACACACAGAGAAAAAAAGAATGAATACGTTCAAATGGTCTGAAGAATGTCTGTGGCTTTGAGATTTTGTGATATTACACATTTTATTATTAAACTACAGCAGATCTGACTGGAGTCTGGTCCAGATCCTGGTCACTGTAATTAGCAGACAAATTCATCAAACAGTTGATGCTCGCTCGCGCTTCTCTGTATTTTTAACTTACACTTACCTAACTGGTTGACCTTTCCAGTCCACCTGCCTTTAATTAAGTGCTAATTGAAAGTGCCATTATGATCAGAGAGCTCGGCACTCATCGGCCGTTAAATACAAGGATTTAGGTCTTTGGTGGAACACTGCAAGACAATCAGCAGTCATTATGGGAGCTAAATGTCAGCTCACCGCAGAGAAAAGGAAGCTGTTGTTGAGCTGTCTGTGGAGCCAAAGTTTGTTTTAAAGTAAAAATGTTGTAAGTAAAATCTGAGCAGCAGCACCTATATAGAAATGTAGCTTTTATATTCTCTACCATCTACAAACTGAGGGGGAATTATCACCAACAGGTCTGAACAGGACTGTTGCCTAATTAAAGTGATAGGTGAAGATCATAAACCTCTCTCAGTGCACCTAAACCTATTCCTTTCTTAAATTTTTTTTGTCATTATTCAATAATTTTACAGTTATTATACTTGATATTTAGCCAAAAACACAAATACAAGGGTATCCACCAACTTTTGACTGGCAGTATACATATAAAGACAAATTTTTACCAAATATTTGTGCGTCAGGCAGCATGTCACCAGCTCATTTGATGGCCTCACCTCATACCAGCGGCTCTGTGTAAATTTCCCATGGGCCAGTACTAACAGGCTGAATGTGACAGCTCCTGGCAAGCACAAACACAGCCACAGTGTGCAGAAATGCCACTGCGAGGTTGCAGCCTGGTAACAACAATGATCCAGCCGCTGTGGAGGTGTAATGAAGAAGTGGTGGTTCAAAAGGGTCTCTGCTGCCACCTCCGTGTGCGTCCGCCTGGAAAGCAGAGGAGAGAGCTGAAGAATTACCTGGCTGCCATGCATATTCATGCAGTAATGTGGTGCTGCAGGAGACTACTCACAACCACCATCCTCAGTCTGCGAGGACACCTCAGGGCCCCTCAGCATTTATTAACGGTAATTAAGAGCTAGTCTGAGATGCCTGCATATTTAATTGCCAATTACAGGTAGGTTAGATATAGATGAAAATGACAGCTATTTATATAGTACATCAGCCTAAATAATCAAGCTCTGTTTATACCTTGAAAATGGGAAAGGTTGGGAAGCATCCAGGATCCTCACACAAGCCTGGCATTGTAGGAATTCAAGTGCAATAATGAGCAATGTTCAATGGATATGCACTTAATTTTATGTGCATCACTAAATTATCTCCCTGCACAGCCATGTAATGGTTGCTCCTCTTTTGAAGCGGAAAATTTTTTTGACAGAGCTGTGTAATAGAGTCAATAGTTGATGGGAAGACTGCTGTGGATGGGGAGATGAGGCACTCAGGTGGCTGTTTCCTCCCAGACTGCAGGCCTAATGTAGCCTTTGGCATGGAAATTGACGTGACATTGATGGGCACTCTCCCGCCGGCAGAGAGTCATGCGCCTGCACAGCCTTCCAATTCACTAATAATTGCTGATTAAAAACTAGTTAAGAGTCCATGAAAACTCAAATGTGCATTAACCAAATGACCTTCTGGGAATGGCGAATAGTCTGCAGCCAAGAACGCAGACAGCTTCATATGTGGAACTGGTCCCTGGATTGTTTTTTGAGAAAGTGGAGATAAGAAACAAACAGGAGGAAGCTGTGTGATACGATTGAGTTTCTTTCAAGAGTGAATTTTATTGTGTCCTAATCTTCCCTTTCTGCTTTAGAAATGGTTCTTCAGCTCATATGTCTTTTTCATTATGTAATGTCAACACTGTGAGATAATCCGACACATGGCTGGAGTTACCTTTAAAATGAAATCTCAAAAATTGCAATCAGTATAATAATCCAGTTGATAACTGCAGTTCATATTATAATCTAAAAAATCTTAAAAACAGGAAATTAACCTTTATTTTTTAGAGATTGTAGATTAAAGTAATTATCTGTAGGTGGCATTATTAATTAAAATCAGGTTTTATATGACTGGTATAGACATATTTTGTCATTATTTTTCTTTTCAAGATGAAATGGATGAGATAAATGTCTATACTTATATGTGTCATTACTCCCCTGATATAAATGATGCTGAATATCATTTAATGTCAAGATCAACAGATAGTCCTTCCACATGGTGACAGTTTTTGTCATTTAGCTTTTCCTACTTAGATAATATTTAGTTTATTTTATATTTTGTCAGACACAAGTTTACAATAATTCTTATCACAGGAACAGAATAAAAAAGCACATTACGTTTAATGGATAAATGCTGACAGGTGACTCAGTTTCTTATAGAAAAGAACATTTGCAGTCTTTTTTTGAAACCATAGAAATGATGGCCTGGGTATTTAGACTTGTGAGCTGTATGTAGCATGAAAGCAGAGCAGAGGAGGCCATGAGCTAACTGACTCAGAAAATTCACATATTGTGTCCCTCTCTTCTCTCATATTATCCACCAGATGAGGCCATTACATGCTTACAAAGGCCATCAGTTTTGGCCCAGATCACAGAGGATGCAGCTGTCTGTTCATTGTTCATCATCATTGTCTTCATGGATCTGATGCTCCAGAATCAATAGCTGCCTCAGAGCAAACTAGTGAGCAACAGACTGTACTGTAGAAGCAGGTAAGAGTGTCAATTATCACCGGAGGACAGTGTGAAAATACAAAAGGGGTGGGGGTGGGGGTATTGTTGTCGATGGGATCATTATCGATGGTTAATGATTACTTGGCTTGATGCTGCAAATGTTTGGTTTATAAAGTCTCTAGTTTGGAAAAAATACACCTCTATGCCCCTTGAGATTTCAGTCCATTTCCGGTCCTCCCTGTGCCGAAGCATCCCAGAACTATTATAACAGCAGTTACATTAATCAGAGATGAATGTGTATGTGTGTGGGAGGGAAGATTGTTTATTGCCAACAGGTCAAGAGGCCCGCTCAGTCTAATATCAGTTAGAGTATGTATCAGTTGCACATTCTGACATGTTACATGAGAAATGTTCCCCAGTGTAAAACATCCTCACGCTGATTATTTTTCAACCTAATGCAGTAACCTTGTCTAAATGACACAAGAAAGAAATGCCTGCAGTTAATTAATTAAAAGACAGTTTTATTCAGTTTTATTCGCGATGTTGTCTGAAGAGACGAGTTCACCAGGTTTCATACCAGAATTGTAGGAATTGTAATAAATTTAAAAACCAAGTCAGAGATTTGGCCTCAAAGGGAATGTTTAGTTTGACACCTGTGATGTAAGGTTTGAGCCACATCACAGCGCAGTGTAATCCAGTTGTGATGTGGTATCATCAAAGAATGCGTCTACAAAGTATTGCTGTTACGATACAAACACAACCGTGCTTTTTCAATGCAGTGGAAAGTTTAGAAAACCAGTTTTGCTGCCTCCAAAGTCACTGCAAACACTGCAGAAAGCTGTGACCTGACACGCACGAGCAGGAAGAAAAGCATTTCTGTTTTTGTTTAATCAGATAAAAGGGGATTTGTGTGAAATTTCAAATAATTTGACATGATATCTGCTCGTGGGAAATACAGAAGAGATTTCAAAGGCAAGGTCAAGCTCAAGGTCATTTATATATCTCATTGGGAAAATGTGATAAGCAGCACAGTAATGCAACAATAAATCCAACGCATGAAGTACATATGAAAGTGATAAAAAAAATAAACAGAAACATATTTAATATTCTTATGGCAGAAATACACCTGAACCTGTGCAAAGATACAATTGAATAAACTGTAGTTACAGCTTAATGGCAATATGAAAGAAAGGTGATATACTTTATGTTTTTTTAAGTAGGTTTTTTTTCTTTTCTGTTTTTTGTGTGGATGGACAATAGGCAATTCCACCCCATAGCTTGCTTTTTTAAAATATTTTTTCTCTGTATGTGTGTGTGTGTGTGTGTGTGTGCCTGTGTGTTTAGACAACACATACTCTTATCAATCTCTGCACAATAACAGAAAACAATTTGCTAATGTTTTGAAAATAGCTTTCCCTTCCCCTGCTCCAGCATTGAGAGATGTATGCACAATTTCATAAACACAATCAGAGCGCTGAATGGCGGCACTGATATTCAGAGAAAAAAAAATCTCATTATTGTTCCTGAGCTATGGAAAAGCAGTCAATGGCCCATATCACACAAAAATGCCCCCCCTCCTCTACAGCAGCCCACCAGCACACAAAGCTTAATTCCACCTAGCAGCAAACAATATGCAGCAGTTTGCTGAGAGAATATCGCTGATGACCAGAAAGAAATCATCAGCAGGCCAGCTGCACTTGCTACAGTCTTCGGGCAACACTGGAGGCCCAGCTGATGAGATCATGTGGATGCACCACTGGCCGTTCTGTCTCACCATTTACACGTTTTATATGTTTTGAGCTGCACTACTGTCAGTACAGCTGGACTATGTCATGTCTGATTTCAATAATTCAATAAATCTGGATCTCTTTAGTGCAGAACTGTAGAGACGCCATGACCTGTGTCACAGTGTCTCCCCGCGTGTATGGATTTCCAGTCTTTTGTAACTCACTCCATCTTCCCCTCACTCATGAACAGGTGTCAAGAAGAGAGAGACAGAGAGGTTGCAAATAAACAGGAAATGAATGATCAGCCTTGTGGGATTGCATGCATAAAGATGGAGTGTAAGTAACTGGTGTTTGTGGCTGGGCAGAGTACAACCTGAGACGTACTGTGTCTTTCTGAGACCACTGAGCCTCAATATACAGACAGCTTTAGTGATGGATGATCAGTCCTGTGCATAATCAGAGGATTTCAGTGACCAATAATAAGGGCTTATCAAGCCTCCTCAACACTGCTTTGCAGCTTTCATGGTCCCAGGAGGATGAATCCCTCTGACTTTGGTGAGCAACTGACTTCTACTAAACTTGTGCTTCAGAGTTAAATATGTCAACAACCATTGGATGAATTTCCATGGAGATATTCAGGGTCCTAAGAACCGTGGTTCCCTGACTTTTTTTTTAATCAATGTACCCCCTTTAAAATGTTTTTTAAGCCAAACCCTGACATTTTCTGTAGGAAAACAAATGCCTATATAAAGAGGTACAATGCAGCACTGCACCATCAGTGTCTGATTTATTTATTATAGTGTGTAACAGTTAGGAGGATCTTTTGGCAGCCATGGAATATAATAATCATAGGTATGTTTTCATTAGTATATAATTACCTGAAGATAAGAGTTGTGTTTTTGTCACCTTATATTGAGAGATGCTACAGGTCGCCTTCAGTGTTGAACCGCCATCATTCGTCAGTAGCCTAGAACGAACAAACCAAACACTGGCTCGAGATAGGGCCGTTCACATTTTCATGCATTTTGTAGCCACTGTAGTTTCTCCCTCACATTAGGAAAAGAAGGGTGCTAATATAGCATTGAAGTTGCATTGAAATGCATCTTTTTGTTAGTTGCACCTACAATTTAGGGAAAACCATTGGCTTGTACTTCACAGAGGGTCGTTGTCATTCTTTGTGGCAGGCAGGCAACTGAGGCAACTGCCGTTATCTGGAGAAAACTAGCTTTATTATCTCGAAAATAACAAGATGATCAACCTGTTATCACCAGAAAACCAAATATTGTTTCCTTTCATTACTTATAATGTTTATCAGAGATCAGGAATGCTATGCTAGCATACATAAATAATGAATAATAAATAAATAATGGATAATGCATGGAGGAATGACATTCTAACATACCAGTGTATATTAATTTTCATACTGACTAAAATGAACTCTTTTCAGTTCAGTTATGAATAATTCTCGTTAGTCAATCACAGTGATACTAAAGGCTGAAATCAGGTTTAAACAAATGAACTAGACATTTTTGAGTTCCCCATAATTATCCCATGATCTTGAGAAAATAAAAGTTGTTTTCTTGCGATAGATTATCTCAATATATCTTAAGAAATCTGTGTTTTGTCTTATCGAAATAACGAAACAAATAAACTCTTGATCTCGAAAAAACAGCATTAAAAAAATATTGGAAGCCTGGCTGTTCTTGACTTCCATACTTTTTCAACAATTAGATCTTGGAGTTTGTTTGGTAACTCTCTTTGTGGACCGTAGCTCTCTCAGTAGGACGCAACCCCAAACAATCAAACAAGGCCTACAGCTGACTTTAATCTGGTTTTAATCAGAATCACTTTGGTGATTGGTGGTTGGTGATTTGATTCAAATAATTTGCACGATGTAGCTCAACGCCATTATGGACAGCCAGAAAGCATGCCGAAATTAAATCATAGAAAAATGTGTGTTTCTACAATATAAATATATAGAGTGAGCTCTTAATACAAAATTATGAGCCATGCACTTTACTTTACTCTGCCCATGATTTCACAGTCTACTGTCCAATTCCTAGTAAAGCCTTTTGAGCCCTTGTACCTTCCTGCACATTTCCGCTGAGCACACGGCTGATGTTAATTAAAGTCTGCGAGGGTTCAGTGTTTTAAAGCTGCGGGTGAACATTGGGACTGGGTCTGCAGTATTTGTTCTTTGAACCATGATGTACATCAGATCAGTTGCAAACTCTGGCAAGAACTTGAGTCTGACATTTGATGATGTAAGGTTTATGGTGATCATCACAGATCACTAAATGTCAGGGACTGACTGCTCAGAGCTGATATATTCATCCCAGAAAGTACGAGATGCACTCGGATGATACACTGCTCCTGGTTTCTGTCCCTGTCAAGAATGAACAACGTGTAAGGGCTCATCAAAATGTGTGAGGCCTTTCAATAGAAAAACTGTTCCATAAAGCACTTCTTGACCTGTACAACTGAGAAATGTCATACATCACGTTTCTGTCAGCTGTGTCTTACAAAACCAACCAAAAGTAACAGAGGAGTAAGACCACAGATTATTGACCGACGTTGTACAAATACGAGGCCTGATTAACAGACACACAATTACACACTGCTTTAAAGAAACCAGCCATTTACAGAGCAGATAGTTGTTTTTTTTTAAATCCCATGCAAGAATGCAAAAGTGCTTTCTAAATGAAATCCCTCATCCCGTGGGCCAAAATATAGTTAGAGCTAATAGACTTTATTTGATGTAAGCATTAGATTTTTACTGTTGTCCAGCATGTTGTGTTCTTACTTCACTTTAAACATTTATTGCACTTTGTTTTCACTTGATTACTTTAAAATAGAACATTTCTTCTCCGTTGTGAAGCCTTTACTATTTAATTGTGTAAGTTGCTTCAGTTTTCTCTGTGATGGTAGCATGACTACTAGTGGTGAAAAGCAACCAAGTACATTTACATAACCATTGCACTGAATTACAGTTTTGAGTTACTTGAGTATTTCAGTTTTACACTACTTAATACTTGTATTCTGACAGCTATAGTTGCTGGTTACTTTTAATAAAAGCTAATAAAATAAAATGCCATGTTAAAGTTTAAACCAGTATGCAACCTTTTTGGCTCATGACCTCTTACAGAAACACACTGTCAAATTCTGGCTTCTTGTCTATGAGCTGTTAGTGATTTCATTTAAACTGATGCTCAAAGAGGCCAAATTATTAAAGAGGATTATTAATAGAGAAAAGTTAGAGGAAAAAATACAAACTTGTGTAGCTCTTCTTCTGTTCTCTTTCCTACACCATTAATCATTTTACAACTGCCCTGACCCATAGGCTGGGAACCACTGGACTAAACTACTGAACAGGAAATTAAGTAGTTAAAACAACCAACTCCTCATCGAGCAGCTACAACAGTGAAATGCTGCTTACGCATAAATGCATTGGTAATAAATATTAAAAATAAACAATATCATAATGCCATATATAACATTACACTCAGAGGAGCATTTATTCTGCAAATACTTACTACTAAACTACTACTACTATTAAATACCTCCATTTCCTATTGTTGCTAATAGTTACCTACCTTTCCTTATGAAAGGTTTTAAATGTAGACTTTACTTGTAGGAGAGTATTTTTACATTAGAAGATATGAACCATCCACCACTGATGACTACAACCAAGTCTGCAAGTGTCTCAGTAATGGATTTATGTCATAGCTCGAGATTCATTTACAGACCTCCAAGCAACATAAATATTATTTGAGATGAATTGAGACATGTATAAAGATCCACTTTTAAGGCTCGGGGGAATGAATTGAAATAAACCTGTCAAAGCTAAATTGATTAAATAGTGGAATAAGGGAATTACATAAAATGTTTGAAAATCATTAAAAGGTATGCTCTGCAGTGGTACACATTTGACTTCTGGTAGCATATATAATGGGTTTATGTTTTTCATTTGCCTGAGCTTGCAGCAGCAGACACATTTAACATATACAGGGCAACATACCTCTGCAATACATATGTATTTTAATTACCTCTGTAGGGACATTTTCTTTCTCTTTCTTTGCCAAAAGAGTCACCCAGTGCTCATCCTTTTTGCAGCAATCCTGGCGTGAGGAGTTCAGTGTGTTGTTCAGAAACACCTCAGCACAGATGAGCTGTTGAAACAAAGGATCAAACCTTTTAGTGACCTTCCAGCACGTCAGACAATCTCTCTGAGCACCAGTGCACTACCCATCAAGCCCCATGTGGCCTTCATGAAGTACAGAGTAATCAAGGTAAAATTGGATGGGCTGGCGGTAAACACCGGTTCAATTCCATGGGCCGAGAGGGAAAAAAAAGTGTGTGTTTGTGGTGAAAATACGCCACCTGCAGTGTCAACAGCTCCTGCAGTCTCTCCAGTAATCACATACCTGTGAGATTTACACATGGGGTGAAACACATATATATATATTTCATTCAGGGTGAATAAAATGCTTTTCAGTGCATCACATTATATGATAGTGTAGTGTTTAAGTGAATGAAACAGGTGATGATATTTAAATTCATTCAGGAATATTAACACAATACAGTCCCTGAACAGAATCTAGCAATAAAACAAATATTAATCAGACTATAATCCATTAAGAAATTACAAATGCATTTAAAATATCTACATGTTACAAGTTAAAACTAAATACATTTATTCCTACAGGGATTTATTTACCAAATCTACAGAAGAGAAGGGGATAAAACCAGCATCTCTTTACCTCTGTAGTGACTCAGTCAATGTGTATTAACCTTTCATCCACAAGGGGGCGTCTTTGAACAACAATCAGCACCTCTGCTCACTGACAGTACAGCAGCTCCCCAAGGCCTTCATATCCAGCTGATCTCCATTCAGCCACATGGCTTCCATGAATGCTGCTGTTTGCTCCAGCAGCTAGTCTGAACACAGAGTGACTGTGAACACTATCACTGACACACATACGCTGTCATACATACATACGCTTCCAAGAAACAGATGTCTGCACACCCAGCACATTTTGTTGGTGTTGGTAACCAGAAAGATTTGTTATGTCTGTCTTTTGAATATTCTGCAAAAAGAAATGAATAAAAAACCAGAGAGGTGCATTTTATGGCTAAATCTGATTTGATTGAGATTTTGCTGTAGGCCGGTTATTGTAGATTATCAGGAAATGACAAATCAAACAAATCTCAGCACCGCCCAAATTACTGAAACGTTTTACTCCATCAGACTCAACAAATGATCAGTCTCCCTGCTGTTGGTATCATTTGTCAACAGGGTTTATATGTTGGACATTTTGTCTCTCGAGACGATATTTCGATATTTCCAGCCAAACAAAAATGATATTAAGACATTAAATAAATCAATAGGCAACATGAGATCTTCTTTTCGTGCTTTATATTCCACTGTTACATATCTATCAATCAATAAATACATAAATCATGAATACTGAAGGCTGAATTATAAATCGGGCACAGCAGGCAGCTGTCCCAGGACCCCAGAACTCCAGGGGTCCATGAACCTCCAGACTCTACTGTGTCAACTGCTATGTGCTCATTTATAAATCTATTAGTTTATATTAGACTAGACTTATAATTTATTTGGAAATCTATTTTCCTTAAGTAAAATTTATACCACAACTATATTAAAATACAAGTAGAAGTGATGTTTTAAAAATTGTACATAGGTAAAAGTACTGACTTCATGTGTTAGAGGTCCAGCGTGTAGCATTTAGGAGGCTCTAGTGACAGAAATGGAATAAGAATTGTATTCTGTTTTCATTAGAGTATAATCAATTGAAAATAAGAATCGTGTTTTCTTTTTGTTCGCTTAGAATGAGCCTTTAATATCTACAGAGGGAACAGATCCTCTTCTATGGAGGCCACTATTTTGAACTGCCATATTTCTACAGTAACCCAAAATGGACAAACTATATACTGGCTCTAGATGCAGCCACCGTAGTTTCTCCTACACACTTGGGAGTGTGAGTGTGAGGTGAGGGGTGGTAATCTAAAACTACACTCCTAGATGCCATTAAATCCTACACACTGGACAACTCACTGTCAAGCTGTTGTTAATGCAAATTAAACTGTCAAAGAACTTTTATCACTACACAACCTTTCAGAAAGTAAAAACTTGATTTTAGAAAGTTCTTAAAACTGATATGCATCAAAAACAGGCAGAGAAAGTAAGGAAATAGAGCTCAATTAAGGAGTAAAATGACTTCATAAGAAGGAGATTTCTGCAGGGAACAAGTGGATCAAAATTTAAAACGTGATCATGACAAATCTTAATTAGTGAAGTAATAAATTTAGTGGAGTGTAAAGTACAGATTTACCTTGAGTTAAGTAGCAAAATTCAAGTAAAGTAGAAACACCTCAAGATTGTGCAGTACTTCAATGTACTTTCCACTACTGCTAAATCACAGTATCCCTGTGACAGGATACAGGCCTTGATGTCCTGCTATAGTACCTGATGTTCAGGCCTGGTCTTGAAGAGAGACAAGAGTTTATTTAAGATTTCTAACTTATTTGTGGTCATGCATGTGATCGGTTTTCAATGTGTGAACAGAATCAGAGAATCAGATCAGAGAAATAACACCACAAACAAAACACAGAATTCTTCATGAAAATTTGACATTTTAATGGAAACTAAAATTGTGAACACTGGAGTTTTTTTTTTTTTTTTATTGACTCTATTACATTGTTTGGAATTTGAGGGTTATTATCATGCTTTTAAAAAAGAACATTGTAATGTGACACTTCTGTTAAATTCAAAACAAAAATTAAATAATCAAATCAAGACTGCTCACTTAAAAACTTAAATGTCAACCTGTAAGACATTTGAGAAAGAAATGCTATTGCCTCATATTTTAGGGGGGCAAGAGATGTAAAAAGTGATAAAAGGAGGAGCAGACCAAAAAAAAAAAAAAAAAGCATTAACAAGCACAACAGCCATTTGAGATGACACAGAGAAACATAACAAAAAGATGACTCGGCACAACATATCGCCTCTTTTCATGACTCAATCCCGTAAAGACACATTGCCCTTGTTTACTTTCCTCCCCGTGTGTGGAATCATAAACACCGTACCACTCAGGTGTCACTGAATAAAACAGAAAAAAAAGCCCCCTAAATTAAAACAGTTCCACGAGAGGCAATGACAGTTTGAAGGAGGGACAGTTTTTAAGTCGAGCACAAACACCAAGTCCAGCATTTCCCATTACAGACGATTGATTACTGGATGAAGAAGCAGCACTTTCGGTATTTGTTTTCTTTTTTTCCTTTTTTCTTTTTTCTTTAAGATTTCTCCTCTCACACCGCGTAATAACACGCTCAAAGTGACATTCAGCTGCTACAGTAGTGACTTCTCTTCACTAAAAGCTCCTCCAAACCCAGCACGATGTCAGGAAGCTGGTTATGACATCATCAACGTCCCCCCCACCCCCCCGGGCTGTGCGTTTGCCATTCAGTAGCTGAATATCTGAGTAGTGTACCTTTGGCGAAAGCAGATTCAGAGTTGTTGAACTGCATGTTAATACCTCACCCCCCCCTCGCGACACGATCGACATCACTACAGATAAAAATATATTAAGAGGAACTCTGGGATGCGTGTGTTTCAATGCTCACTCCATCAACAACTATTTGAAGAAATGAATTAAAAGTAATTTGTATAAAATCTGCTGGAAAAGACTTCAAATATATTAACATTGGTGCTATTGGGGGAGAAAAAAAAATAGCTCTACATCAGCCTTAATCAGTAACTAAATCATCTAAAACTCGTCAACAATGAAACATCTTGATTTTCTTTATCATTTATTCCTTTTAGTCTCATCCTACTTGTGCATCTATGGATAAATTAGGTTATAACTAAAAAAAATAATTAAAATAAAAACACATTAAAACATCAATTTGTTAACTCAGTTCAACTCAATTATGTGCTATTTCAGACATTAACTTGACAATGGACTGCCGTGAGTATACACCAGCAAGCGGCTGTCATCCGTCCCATTCAAACTGATTTTGGCTTTAGCTAACCCTACAAAAACACAGAAAAACGCTCATCGCTTTCAGCCATGTTGCTTAAAAAGAAGAAAATTAGGATTAGCTGTAAGACAACTTTAACAGCATTGCAAATGTTACAAAAAAAACAAAGAAAATAAAAATGGCACGGATATATGCTGGAAGCAGATTTTAAACAATCAAAATTGCTGTAAAAGTATTTTTTTTTTTTTTTCACACAGGCACCTGAACATGAAACAACAGTGGGAGGGGGTGGGGGGGTTGAAATATAAGAGGAACTTGCATATAATAGGAAGAACTCGCTATGCACACACCCACAAAAAACGACGAGGCCAAACTCGTCCCTCGCAAACCTGGAAGCCTGCATCAGCATCCTTGAGGTGATTGCACATCCTGAGTGGGTGGAAATATTAACTCCACATGATCAGGCTTTTCTGTCTCAACACACCTACAGTCAGTCACTCAACCTCCCCCCTCCTAACCCCCTTTCACTCAATCACTGATTAACCATCTACTCAGCTTCAAGAACCAGTTTTTGGTTTGCAGGCTACAATGCTAAATAATAGTTCTATCTGTATAAATGCATATTCACCATAGCCTTTTTTGCTATATTAAGTGCTTGAAAAAGAGGAGCCACTGGGGGTGGGAGGATGGGAGATTATTTGATTTCCCTGTACAGGACCATCCTGTCTAAAAACAAGACAAAAAATATATTAAAAAAAAAAAAAAAAAAAAGGTCGTAAGACTACAGTAACAACACATACTACTTATTTTGATCACCCTGTTTTACATTTAGATAATGCTTTCAGTCTGAACAATTTGGCATTTACCATATGGGAACCTGATTATGTCACT
>NW_023339763.1:17169817-17171040 GCF_004916995.1 Morone saxatilis | reverse complement strand
GGGCAATTAGAAGAAATTAAACTGCGAGTTTTGTGCAACTTTATGACAAATGAAATGTCAATTTCCACAAGCACAGAAAAACTCTAAATGCTAATGGGTAATATCTCCTCAAATACCCATGCTTCCTCATCGACCAGATCCCACACAGTTGTTCTTATTCAGAGGGCAGCATTTGATAATACACTCATCCATCACACACACACACACACACACACTGTACAATGGAAGCCAAAACAAAAGCGTTTTAAATACCAGAGAGCTGACTGAGATTAGACGTGGAAGTTGAATGTCAAGACAACTGGTTGCAGTTACGACTTTCCCTCTCTGCACACGAGTGCGAGCTGCAGCGCTGCCTAATCAGGACACTGTGGAAAGAAGGGTACTTGAAAGCTCATACCCAGATTGTAGAGACCCAACAGAAACACCACTGATGTTCAGCAATAATAAATCAAGAGGTGCTTCACTATGAACACGTGAGGGAGAAAATCAACCACCAAAAATTGCAAGAAAATTACAGTCTAGTATACATAGAAAACGGAGCATGGAGCAATGTGCTTTTTTTAAGAAAAGGGGGAAATGAACAGTAATACTTACTTTTTTTTAGAGCCCAAAATGATCAATGACAGCACCTTGCATGCCATCACAGTTTTCCTCACAAGTAATTATTTGGTGTTTTGTCACAACATCATATGAGACTCTATATAATAGGACTCCAATTCAACATTTCCAATTTGAGAACATTACATGACAGGGGCCATTTGGCAAAAAACAATATTTAACATAGTCATGGCTTTATCAACACTACCTGAGTTACATTTAATAATTCTGTATTTATCAACTTGTTTTTTTTTCTGAAAAGTAACAGCCCAGAGCCATTCTTTCAAGGAGTACTTCTTGTCAGTACATATAGATCTCTCTAGTAATTAAAAGATAAAAGCAAATAGTTTACATAAAGTGCTATTAATCCACACATTAACCAAATCGTATCTTCTAGAGAAAAGAAACCTGGACGGTTCCTTCGTTATGTTGAATGAACCAATCCTGACTTGGAGATGGTGATGTAAGTGATGTCACAGCTGGCCAGTTAGCAGTTAGCAAATTTGGGCTCCCTAGACTTAATTAGATCTTTCAACATGAGCTCTTTTCCAAATAAAAAAAAATATAAAAACGGAAAAAATAAAAAATAAAAAAAAAAAATCGATGGATATATATATATATATATA
>NW_023339763.1:17143424-17168424 GCF_004916995.1 Morone saxatilis | reverse complement strand
CAATCCACGACACCTTCCTTTGTTGAACTCCCGAACATCATCCTAAAGAGCCACGAGACAAACGACTTTCACAGCTCCAAAGTTGCAAGTGTTCATTTTTTATCATGTTGGAGAGGCACAGATCAACTCCTTTAACGTCGCTCCAGAGTGTGTGCACGTTTGTCTGATGCCCCCAAAGAAGTCTGTTATTCCACCCGAGGTTCCAAGGAAAATCTGTCATGCTATACTATCAATGTTTTCACAGTTGTCACTTTATCTGTCCGACAAGATTCATGATTTCCAAGGTAGAGAACTGCAGCACCCAGAAGAGAAGTAGTAAGTACTGTAGACGGTCTACCTCACTGATCAGGTCCATCCTTGGTCTCATCATAAACCACTACTCTTTTTGGATCTGCACAGAGGGAGGGGGGGGAGAAAGGAGGCAAAGGGTTAGATGATTCAACAGATTCGTCTCAAAGAACACAAGCAATAGATGATCCTGATTCAGATCGAAAATTTGTCTGTATTTTATTCAGGCTAAGGCATCTGAAAATGCATTTCACTCCACATTTGGGAACGTTGGCTTCTTTCATTAATGAAAAACAGGTTTTGTTTATATTTCTCTAGTATTAAAAGTACCATTTTGGTATTGGCATACAAACTGAACTACCCAGCCATAGCAATAATGGCGTATTCCATTCTAGCTAGAGGTGGGATGTTAGCGAACATAGCCTCAACTCAAGCCTGTGCTGATATCGCCAGACTGTTTGGAATAATTGCTGCATTTCATTTGCCAGCTGGCAACACTGCAGTACCAGAGGAGCACACACCAGCAGCATGTCACACTCAGTAATTTTAACAGCGTCTCTGTTGGTGATTACCTTGGGTTGCTTATGTTTCTTCTGTTTAGTAATAAAACAAATGTGACCTTTTGTCATTCAAGGATTTACTGTTATGTGATGTTAGTCCATGATATACAGCCTATATATCTGTCCTTGAGAGGCACGATGTTGAACACATCAATGCAGCCTTTGTGCACACGCTGCCGTACGGCCCAACGAGATCAAAAATTAATTTGTGCATGTCCTTAAAGTGATTTATAACAATAAGTTAGCTTAACAAGTTTCAGGATCTTTCTAAGCAGGTCACCAGTATGTATTAACTAAAGGCCAGTCAATAGATGCACATGCACACTAATAATTTGATTGTAGCCACATTAAAAAAAAACAGAAAACATTTCTATTTTGTGACTGTAAAGGGCACAACGTTACAAACACTGCAAGTCATTTTGTATTTATATCCCATTTGGGTCAGAACCAAAACACCAATGCACTTGGTTCTGCACATTTATGAAGATAAGTAACTTCCTGCCTGGCACATTTCTCGATCTAATTCTTGTTGAGAAAACTGAGCTAATACTTCCAAAACTAGGGGGTTAGGAAAAAGTGAGACAACCAAGTTTAGTTTACCTTGTTTTTGCAAGTTGAAAATGAATTCCATTTCTGTTGAAAGAAAAAACACATTTTTTCAGCATCTGCACTAAGTGGTCACGAATGTTTTCAGAAAATGAAATACTGATCTCTTCAAAAAATACACAGTATAAAGACACTTAAACATACATTGCAATCCTTAAGATTTTCATAAAGCAAAACCCCATTTTGATCCTTCTGCAAAAGCCTTTTAATGCATTTACATCGTGTACTTATATATTATATATCAGTTAGTTTTCATTGTTAATGTCAGACTCCTCCATTCCTAAAGTGGATTCAAAACTGACAGGACGAGCGATTCACAGGAAACGATGGAGGATGTAATCCAGCGCTAGGGTTTGTAATTGATCATCAGTCTTACTGTTCAATTTCCTCTCTCCCAGTCAAACCACAGCTGTGTTAAGTTGCTGCTAATGCAAACCCAACATTTCCTAATGCTACACATTAAAAGCATTCAGCTGGTGAAACAGGAGGTGGCTCTTACTATGAAGCAGTCATTTTTGAAAGTTTTCATCAGCAGGTCATTTTAAAATTTTTGCAAGGCAATAACTGAACGGAGCAGCTACAGTGAGCTGTGAGATGAAGAATGCAGGCAACAGGCTGCACACCACCTAACTCTCAGCAAGGCCACCAACTCCTGTTACAGTGCCCTGCTGTCATGTGGCAAACTGCTTGCACAGCATGGACTCAGATTGCAGCTGCAATGATTACTGACTGACTACTAACACAATGGTAAAAACATCTTATTGTGAGGATTTAGACAGATATCACTATTAGTTTGATGCACAATTAGTGTGGGACTGATCAATTTGCATCGCAAATGCACAATACATTGTCACTGAATATTTTTGGGGTCTGTACCGAACACGTCACACACATTACGTTTCCTTTGCAATATGGCCGTGTGCAATTTGCATGCAATTTCAATAATATTTACATGAATTGTGCAGCACTAGTAAGCAGATAAACCATTATCGCTTCTGTTGGGTTTTTGACATGACATGTTTGATATTAACCACAACTGTTGTTACCACCAATCTAAATCTTAAGGATTACAGATTAAAATGATTACACAAATTAATTTGATAAACAGTAAAAGTTACCTTTAGTGTGATAAGTGACAGCAGCTTTAATGTCAAAGGACCCCCAGCTACGCCTTCTGCCAATGTCTTTAGAGTGGGTCTGTTCTTTAGATGAACCAAACAACAAAGTGGTTAGCTGGCCCTGCGCGGGCTTAGCACCGTTGTCTTTACTGGAGGCCGACGCAGCAGAACCTGCACCCTTGCCCTCAGCTTTTGTCTTTTCCGGACCACATGGCTCCAGCTTGTTCTCCTCCTCACTCATCACACAAGCAGGAGAGCAAACATTAGACACACTGCAAGGGGCACAAGTCCTTTTCTCAGGGTCTTGAGCCAAAGTGCCAGGCTCTAAGAATGATGGGCTAACATCAAAGCAGGGCTGGGCAGCCTTGGCTGCAACAGCGTGACACTCGCTTTGAGGTGTGACCACAGTAGTCTTGTCCTCTGCAGGCACCTGGCCACTTCCTCCTTCTGGGCCCAGGTTGGGCTCATTGATGAAGGAAAGCCCCCACTGATTCTGGAAGATATCTCCCAAGGCTTTCTGATTTGTCTGAGCAGCCGGTGGGTCAAGGTGCCGAGCACTAGGGAGCACAGGTTGCATATTTAAAGGGTAAATTAAAAGAGTACACTTTCTAAGATCATATGCTTCTCCATCTACAGGACTAGTTGTAGAGCTACAGTTACTTTCCAAAGGGGATGCTACATTCTCGCCACTTGGGATAGATGGGGCTGGTGGAATACTACTAGCAGCAGGAGCGAAGAAGGTACCCACTGGGCAGCTGTTTCCATTCCCAGAAACAGGACCATTAGTAAAGCTAGCTGAGGTGATAGTTTTCATAGCAGACATGGGGACCTGTGATAGTCTAACAGTAGGAGGCAGTGCCTCTCCTCCACCTTGAGCTACTTTGTTGAGGTTTTCTTTTACTTTACTTGCATAACTGATCTTGGGAACAATTTTAGCACTGCTATTGTCCACAGGAAATACTGGAGGGGGCTTGAACAGAGTCCATGAGTCCTCTTTTGAAGGTGAGGAAAGCTTGGCTTTGTGCCTTTCCTCAGTCTTTTTACCGAAGGTGCCAACTATTTTGCCATCAGAGTTTTTCCTCTGAGATTCACCCACTGAAGCCTCTGACGCAACAGCCCGTCTAGCTGCTGACTGAGCTTCTACTTTATGGGCGGCTCTAAAGCCATCGAGTCTAGAAGTTACTCCCTTCTCAGTCGTCTCAAGATTAAAAGCCCCATGCTCCTGTGTAGTGCTGCCCTGCTGCATGTCTTTCTCCTTTTCTCTTATCACATTATCAGTGTTCTTGCCGTTGTTACATCTGGCCTTGCGTTTTTTAGGAGTAGTATATCCACCTTCGGAGCCGCTGCCATCATTGTCCTTGCTAGAATAGCCATTTGTAATTAAGCCACAGTTTACGACGCCATTTTGAAGCAACACAGCGTCTTTCTTATCCAAAGGTTGGCCCTCATGGTGATTCAAATCCAGGCTCTTATCCTTGTCATTTTTAAGGTCCATATTCTTCTTATGGTCCAATCCTTTGCTGCTCACTTTGGGAACAGTCGCGTACAGCTTTTGTGTTGACTTCTGCTTCACATTTGTATTACATCTGTTACCATTACTGTTGGGGGGGTGCGACATACCAACAGTATCAGACAGATGTGTATTCTTCTCCCCCTCCTCCTCACTGATGTTTACTTTTTTACTGCCTGAAAGGGGAAACAGAATCAGTTTTACTGAAATGATGGAACACCTCAACCAGAAAAAGCTGCATCAATTCACCTGACCACAAAACCTGATGCTGTATCTACTGCCATACTAGTATGCTACTAATATTTAAGATCTTTGAATGTGAATTATCCACTTTCCATTCACATTCATCATTTACAGACACTTGTCAGGCGTTTCCTATGCAGCAGTCAATGTTATTAAGTGAGAGTCAATGTTGTTGTCTGACAAGAGAAGAGAAAATATTCATGTCATTCCTAGTTTGCGTTCATATTCCAAAATGAGCTGGGTGCTCGCTGTATTTAAGCAGATTATTATTTTTTTATACCATATCTGATCTGACACCAAAGACAAGTTGTTGCAAGGTAAAAGGACTGCATTATGAAACACATTCGGACTGACAGTGATCCACATGAACAGGTTTGCACAGAGGCAAGGGGGGACTGCTGTGTCAACGTGGGGCTTCCCATTAAATGGTGCTGCCCCTCATGTCAGTGGGCACAGCACACAGCCTCGCTTCTCTTAATACACGGACGCAGACTCACATGTTTGCAAGCAGACGTACTGACATAGCCGCCAGCTAACGTAAGGTCGATGCTTACAGCGTCTGTTCAGCTGCAGCAAACCGTATCTTCATCAAGTGCTCATAACCGAGTTACTGCGTGGCTTCACGTTGACTGGACAACATGCAACAGGCCTGTCAAGATATGGCTAGCGACTCGTTTTGGTAGCAACACGCCCCGACTGCCACCAATACATGGTTGTGCCAACAGAAAGCCGCCCAACACCGAGCGAGCCGAGTAGGCGAAAGACGCTAAAGGCACGCTAGTACGACACAGTATCGTGGTTGTGCAAACAATTATTAACTCTCCAGGTAACCACAGCATTAGCTCGCAGTGATAGTCTAACATGGCCGACAGGAAATGGCAGCTCAGAACATTCCAGTGGAGCCGGCTCGGTTTCCTTCACCGGACACAAGCGTGCTGAAATGAATAACCTACAGCTTTCACTATAGCTGAAGGCGACGAGCTATACGCAACGAATGCGTTTGTTACATCGGGGGGTTTTCTGAACTGATTTAGTGGCATTTTCCAGAAGAAAGCTGCGTGGTGAAACCGGCGCACAAGGTCAATCCCCGATATGTCAAACCACCACCAGCGACAACTGTCACGCAACCTCAGCTCGCCGTGTAGCTTGCTCATTTAATGGTTGCTTTCTGGTCCCCACAGTGGCCAACTATCGGGCCAACCAGTGCGCTACTCACCAGCTGCAGCCTGTTTTTAATTATTGCAGTCAACAGCATGTAGCGTTAGTTTGAATAAACAGCTAGCTAGCAGGCGAAGCTCCCAATCACGATGGAGTTAATGTTAGTTAGCAAGAAAGGCTAGTCGGCTCGTTGACATTAGCTGAGTAAGGCTAGCAAGCGTTAGCTCACTTTTCCGGATGGCCCAACCTGTTTTCTTCGTCTGCGTTTCCTGATGCTGGCGCTGGAAGTGGCTCTGATCATGTTTTAGACAAGTTGTGTGTTGAGTAGAGTGTCTGTCCTCTCCGTGGTGGTGGTATGGTCTCTCTTGTGCCCGATCTTTGGGCTGTTCCTCCATTGAAGTGTAGAATGTCGGACTTGTTCAGCCACCGCGTTAGCTCCGTGGGTAAGTACAGAGCAGTCCAATCACTACCAGAGTAAAACGGAAGCTATTTGAAGCCTCTGGAAACGTCAGCAGTAAACGTCTAAAAATGGCACTGTTTTGGGTGGTCACCGCCACTAAACCCCGTGTCCAGGGTTTTGGGCTTTGAGTTATGCGGCGAATATATATATATATATATATATATATATACATTTTTTTTTTTTTTGCAGAACTTTCCAGATTTTTTTTTGGTAGATGTTTCAAAGTGTCACTCCACACTACAATAACGGAGAAGTGTTAGTGAAGAAATCTTTTTTTTCTGGGAAGGCAATAACGGGGTGGGGTTCGTGCGTGAACTAAAATCATATGACCGGAGGCGCTGCCACGTCTCCAGCCGGTGGACACTTCGGCGAAGGGTCCCGGGGAGACCAAACCACACTCCCAAAATGGAAAATGAACGTATCGCAAATTCAGTACATCAGTCCTCAAACATTCCTGATTCATTTGCGAGGATTTTTTCGCACATGGGGAATAAAACAAAACAAGGTTGCATTTTTTCTGCTTTTGTGCCTAAAGAAGACAGAAATGTATACTACAATTTGTGCAACATGTATCTTTAACCAAGAATAACACATTTTCATACTTAATACCTTAATTTAGCACATGTCCCTCTATATCTATATATAGATATATATATATATATCTATATATATCTATATATATTTTATTTGCTATTTATCTTATATTTATTGCATATCCCATCACAAATACCCCCACACACATATAAAGATAGCCAGGGTTCCACTGCAAACTAATACCCCTCTATTTGCAAAAAACAAAACAAAAACATGGAGATATCGCTTGGAAATGATTATTCCATTATCACAAAACAGAGGATGAATTTATCTATTATGCATTTATTGAAGAAATTAGCACTTATCCTCAGTAAGTGTTTAAATAGAGCAGTGGGCAGAGTAAGTCATTAAGGTATTATATATCTTGTGTGGAATGGTTGTGTTGCTTTGTATTCCCTCAATGTCTGCCCTTCTTCTATTCTTTAAACAAAATGTTGTTCCTTTAACTGCCCCACAATTAAGATGTCTATCAGGACCAGACTACCGTCAAGTTCTTGTCCTCTGACACTACTAAGTGAGTCAAATCACCCTCTGATTTAATGTGTGGACCGGGCTTAATTGCTCATCTGTGACAAGTCAAACAAAGAGTAGATGCATACTAAACAGGGTTTGAACAACTGAATGATAGCCATAGTTAGTTTGTAGAGCCTGTAGCGATAAAAAACCTCACCCAAAAATGTAAAAAATGAAATAAGAGCAATACTATATATACACATTGCACATGTAAATATTGTGCAAGGAACTAATAATTTGTATATCAAGGGTGGTTTATTTGCTAGTTAATATCACACACAATAAATATGATTTTTTTTTTTTTTAATTCTGAATGTAAAAGTTCCAAACAGCAAAAGACCCTCATCTGACACTGAGTACAGAGTCTCTTATACTGTATGATCTGGCCTATGTGGGAACGTGTGGCATAGTGCAATATTGCTCATGTGGGACATAAAAGAGCACACAGCACCCTCTTGTGGCTAGAGATACAGTCTCAGGTTTTGTATATACAGCACGGTGTCACGCAAGAGGAGCAGTGAAAGCTGAGCAATTCACTTTGCAGTCAAAACAAAGGTGTTTTTATAAATTTAACAAACTTTGTTGAGAGTTCTGTTGAGCCCGTATTCAAAGATTCGTAGTTGTGTGATTGATGAAGACAAGATTAATGTAACAGAACAAATTATTATTTTGTGTTTTTCAAGATAATATGTGTTATTATGTGAGATAATTTCTTTGTAATGATGTACCTATTCCTGTCCGCAACTATAGAAATCTCAAAGCGTTTTGTTTGTTGTTTTGTTTGTTAAAAACAGGTCTATAGGGATCCTCTCATCATTCCTTTACTGCTATTTCGAGAAAGAGTCCATCTGTGTTTCACACAGACATACAGTGCTGATGTATGCAGCCCTGCTCCTACTGTTTATTCATGTGACAGCTATACCTTTTAAAATAAAATATTAGTATGACAGCTTCCTTTTATTTCAAGATTTCTTCTTAAAATGAGACCAGGTTTCCAGTGAAGGATCTGGTCCCCAGGCATGTTCATACAGAAATTCATAATCGAATCTCGCAGTATGTTAAGAATCCATACAGTCAGTGTGGGTACTGAGCAAGTCATTAGATCAGATAAAGAGGCAGTTATCGCAGTAGCATTTTGCACATTTACCACATGAAAGTAGAGTGAGGATTGAGAGTAACCTTGAATGAGGGGCGTATTAGAGGGAAGACAGATCTGTGAAAACTATAGTTCACTACTGCTAAGGTGCTTCTGGGCTTAGAGAAAGTCATAGTTTAAAGAGCCAGTTTAGAATATGATTTTCTTCTTGTTCCTACAGTGTGCTGTTTGAGCTTCACTGTGCACAATGATGTATGTGCAGAGTCTGACACTGAAAAGATGTTTTCACATTAATATGCTGAAAGTAGAAAGTTTATCTGCATTGAAAATCAGATTTCTATGGGGCGGGGCCTGCAAGCATGATTTCTGACATCACAAATATTTTGGATGTCAGTTTTGGTCCAGTACACCACTTATACTAGTGTGATGTAGAAACTTGAAGCCGCCAGTGCACATGCACCGAGAATGGACTTTACAGTGAAGTAGGAGACATCTTGTGGCCAGCAGGAAAACTTGAATGAACAAAATTCATATTCATAGATTTTAGAATTTTTTATGAGGTAAAGGAGTTTAAAGGACTTTATTCAAGGATTTTAATGAGTATATTATACAAAATTTGCAGGAAAAAAAATCATATCTGACACACATTATTATTCCAATTTGTATATGTCTTAATACATGTCTGAAGGGGATTTTTAATATAATTTACTAAATATTATAGCTGATAATTAAGTGTGCACATTAAGTGTAATCCCTTGGTTTAGACTCTGGCATGCTATTAAAGGGGGGGAGGGAAAACACATTTTCTCATATTACGTATCATCAAAATGAACATCATACATAAAAGTTACACTATGATTCAGTATTTCAAATAAAAGCATTTCTTTATTTTATATTGACCAACAAAAACTTCAAGGACATATGTTTCTTTAAAAAAATCACAAATAATTCTCAGTGTGTAACTTATTGGACTTGTTTAACACCAATACAACACCCATTGTGCAGATCTCAGGGGAACTATGTTTTGATAACTGTTCCACTATCAAGTGATCCAATCTCTAACAACAAAATTAAAATCTTTTTGTTGACATTATATATTTAATATGATTATTTCTATTAATTTTATTGTGAAAGGAACCATACTGGTAATTCACCACACTCCAGAGCCTGTTAACATCTTATAATGACATATTTTCACTTTTAATTTACATTAACTTGTTATTACTCTTTGGCTATTTGGCTATGTGTATGCCATGCCGTTATATAAACTTTGGTCAGTGTATCCTTCACTTCTTTAGGCATTAAATACCCTAATTTAAATTTGAAACACATTTTTAAAACAGATTATTCAAGTCTTTATTATGGAAAGGCTTCCTATTGGAGGGTTCAAAATGTAATTGAACTGATAAATATGCTAGATAAAATAGCCATGTCATAAAAAAATAATGTATTTCACAGGTCTGTAAAGCATAGCCGAGGTGAGAAACACAGCAGAGCTGCTAGTTCCAAAATGTGCTTCCTGGATGTAGTGATATATGTTTTGTCTCTGTGATATGACAATGTTCACCATTACACCAGTAAAATTAATGCACAAAGTAAATATTCCTCAGATGTGCTGTAGTCCAAATACATGTGAAGCTACAGAAACTGCATGTTTCCTAGAAAGTGTGAGATGCTATGCTTAAGATGCCGACTGTACACTCATACTGTACCCTGACATGTAATGCATAAAGCATCAGTGGCAATAAAAAGTGCATTTCTTTCGAAAGTATTAAAAATTCACAGAAACCAACGGACTCTTCCATGTCATGGAATTTCCCAATGGCACTGGACACGCAGTCACAACGCATCTTGCATGGCTCAGCTGAGGACTCTCAGCCTGTGAATGTTTCAGTGTAGAGAGACAGAATTAAAGGTATCCTGTGTCTTTATGGTTCTCAGACGGTGTGTCGTCACAGCTTGGCTAGAAGGTCTTCATGTCGTAGAACTTTGTAGGTTAGCCAGTAGAGGACATTAAACATGAGAAAGCTCATGGGGAAAACTGCTCTGGAGATGGTATCAATCCTTTTCGCCCGATCCACAAAGCGCCTGCGTATGTCATAGAAACCTAAACCGGGAGGTAAATCTGCAAAGACTGGTGTTGCATCCATTTCCGGCGCACTTCCTGCTGACAGTGCAAGTCCAAAACTCTGGAAGAGTAAACCCTGCTGTGCCAGCTCCTCCTCCTGGAAGAAACAGACACAGCACAGAATAACCATCTGCTCTCATTGAGAATCACATGTCTGTTGATCAGCTGGTGTTAAACTGAACAAGGCGACAGTACGTACCCGGGCACAGACACTGCACTGCTGGGCTACGTTGCCCTGAGCAGCATTGTTGCCTGACATGTTGTTTCCTTTAACCTTACTGTCACCACTTGACTGCTGATGAGGGAGAAAAAAACATAAATGTAATCATCAAACAGACTGCACTGATCAAACAGTTTCCAGCCACGACACAACTTCCCTGTGCTGCATGAATGTTTCAACTCTTGTACATTAACAAGTGATCATCATCTGTTTCTTACAAAGTGAATTCAAATCTGAGTAATGAGACAGCTTAAAGATGTAGTCAGAGCAAATTTCAATGGCATTGCATAATCCCAACAAATGAAGTACAAAGGTTCCAAGCAGATGTTTTGAGTATTGTGTTATAAATATTACAAGGTATTATTGAATCCTGCAGCTGCTGTCACACTGCTTCATTTAAGAAATACTTCATATTTAAAGGTGGTTTGGCCTATTTTTTTCTCTCCGTTTCTCTTTTCCTCGTGAGATCCAAAGTAAGGCAGCGATATGTTGGGAACATTCAGCCAACAGTGGAATATGGCAATGGCTTGTATTAATTACAGGTCAATGCCGTCTGTATTTCCCGGCTACAGTTCAACATGCAGCTGAGTTGTGTAGCTCGTGCATAGCTGGGCGCAGGGAATAGCAGGTGACAGTCGCCCGAGGGCCTGAGGGGGTGGGTTGCACTCACAGCTCTCTGCCGCTGTTGCTCTTTGAGCTTCTTCCTCAGTCTGAAGAACTCCTTGTGCTGGCGTGAAACAAAATTAACGGCTGCATACTCCAATAGTGCAGCAAACACGAATAGAAGACACACCGCCATCCAGATGTCTATGGCTTTCACATAGGACACCTGTGAAACCATCAAAATCAAATCAGTGAAATCACTCAGCGAACATTCGCGTTTCTGCCTTGTTAGGCAGTGGCATGAAAGAAAGATGGAGTTACAAACTCTGTGTCAGGAGTTACATGTTAGATTATTAAATAATTACTGATGTAAGCAATACTGCTTTACATACTTTTGGGTAATTTAAACTGAATGCTTTCCTATGTAGTGGAGTATTTTTGCATTGTGGTAGTACCATTATTTAGACTAAGGCAAACAATCTGTGTGCTTCTTCCACGACTGCATTTTCAACCATTTACGCAGTCCTGTCTATACTAGTACAAGACCTATAGGGCTTAATGCATCAGCAAAAAAATTCAATACAATTGTCTTCAAACTCCTGTCAGAACCAACACTAGGAATTAAATTTCTCTGATTTTATTGTAATTCTTTTTTTTACTTTTGCTTTCTTGAGATTTTGTCAGCTTCATATATGGAAGGTTTCTCCTTATGAGTCAAGTAGTAATTAAACATTTCAAAATTAAAAAGGTTTATTGCACACATCCAGTGACCATTTTTTTCTGAAATTGTCCAGAATTTATAATAAACAATGACTTGCACAAACCAAAGTGTCTGACCTTTGGAAGGGAGGCCCTGGAGCCGGAGCTCTGCGTGGTCATAGTGAGCACTGTGGTGATTCCCAATCCCACTCTGGCCGGAGCCGCATCCATGTTGATCCAGAAAGACACCCAGGACAGGATGACAGTGAGCAGGCTCGGTATGTACATCTGAATCAGGTAGTAGCCCATTTGACGCTCCAGGTAGAATTTGACCTCAATGCAGGTGAATTTACCTAACCACAGGAGGAGATACAGGTACAAACTGACAGTCTTATTAGAAGTTGATTGACAGTACGTATCAGGGATGTTGGCTGGCAGGTCGTCGGGTGTCATGTACCTGTGTTGTAGTGCTTGGTGCAGTAGCCGAGGCCTTTCTCCTCATTCAGCACAAACTGAGGGAGTGTCAGATCGTCGGCCACCTGCACCGCTCCCACGTCCAACCACTTAAAAATAAGATCATTCATGGTGTAGCCAACTAGAGGAGAGAGTCAAGTATACTGTAAGTTTATTTAGAAAAAATCTATATGTAATGTTTTAAAGCCTGCCTTGAAAGATCAACTCACAGCTTTCGAGCTGCATTATACACGTCTGGCTGTCCATGGGGAAGTTTTTCAGATCCATGGGGCAGGAAAGGGTAAGTGTCAACCTGGAAAACAGACAGCAAACAGGAATGCTGTATCAAATGAAAAGTTGTGTGATACTCTCACACTCCATCCTAGCTAGATACCCAAGTTAGCCCCCGGAACTAAACCGACAGCACCAGCCTTCTCCTGCTTATGTGTCACTCAAACCCTTTTTGTACACTCACCCTACATTACAGGTTGCATCAAGCAGCTCTAACCTCTTTGGCACCTGTCCTCCTGTCCGTCTGTCTCCTGCACCGCGCCCCACACAAACCTAACTGAGCACTGACAGGTGCTGACTGACAACATGTCAGCCTTTGCGGAGGGCTTGACGTAAAAAGAGCTGAGAACACAGCACCACAATCAGTAAAAATAGAAGAGTGCTTCCCCTCTCACAAGACATAGCGATCAAGATATAAAAAAACCCCATTCCTTAATAGAGGTGTTGGCAAGGATTCTACTCATGTCTAAGTAAGTATTCTAATGAAAATCCTTACCATTCCGCTACAATTCACCACTGCTTTAGTGCCACGTCACTGACCTGATTCTGTTTTAGCCTGGAGTTACTGTTTAACATGAACTTGTTCACAGTGGGTGCTGGACAGTACAACGACAATTGTATTGACGTGTATTGACATGTTGTTGGATATATATATATATATATATATATATTTAGTGGTTTAGACTACAGCACATAGAGGTTATATTCAGTTGGCCACTCAACAAACCACAGAAGTGGATTTGCAATGTCTGACAGAGGTACAGCCTAGTGCATTATTCAGCCAGACTCATGATTTTAAAAACAGGTCACCTGATGCTGTAGAGGACATTTCCATTCTGGAATATCCGAAGCAGTTTGTTGTCTGTCGTAACCTCGTGAAAGTTTGCCCCCTTTTCATTTGCAAAAAACAAGTCTGGCTTCCAGATGGAGTCCAACATTGAGGGGTCCAGGTCCAGAGAGTCATCTGGGTACTCCTTATATGCCAGTCGAGGGTCATTCCACTGCTGTCGCAGAAATACATTGAGCCGGTAGTCCTACGGTATGGAATGAAGTCATAGTTAGAAATTAAACCAGTTCTAGTTACAGAAACAAAATATGTTGCCATAAGTGGCAGCTGTGGCATTTATACCATAGCAGAATCATATTAAGAGTTTCTAGGTTTGTCAGACAGATTACACTATTTTGCATGTGTCTATACATCTAATTATGGTGTCATTTTAATAAACCTTGTGAGAGGGCCAAGATCATATGAATAAAGCATAAGTCACAAGCAAAAAACAAATCAAAGCAGTAACCTGCAGCATCTCTCAGCAGGTGAGGAGCACTGTGCCCACGCAAACTCTGACAGTGTGAGCAAAAAACAAAAATGAAGCATAAATGCTGACAAACAGACTTGAGTGCTCATAACCTGAACGACAGAAAACTCCACTTACAATATCATCAATTAAAATTTGATGGCCCTCCCTAGAGGTATTTTACAAAATGCATGAGTCTTCCTAACTCGAAACTTGAATATAAAAAAAAACAAGACTGTCCATGGGGCTCATAAATAAATGATAGTCCCTTATTTGACAGAGACAGAGATATGAGAAAAACATAGCTGACATTACAAGATGCTGTTTATAGTCATTAATTAGTCATAATCTAATGACAGTATGCTTAGGCATCATGAAATGTGCTCCAAATGGCCTCTCCAAACAGAGGGAGAAGATTCTGGCTCTTCTCCCTCTGAGGCTTCAAATGAATAAGAGTCTGATGCATCTGATAAATGAGCATTCACCTGCTCTGTTGTCCAAATAACATAGACTGAAATCCTTGCACTGGCAGCAAGTTAAACCATGTAAGGCTTTTTAAAGCAAGTTAAATAAAATCAGTTCTGATATATGACTCATCACTCTTTGTTTTCAGTGTGTTTGTTGGTTAGGGAGTGCTAAGAAATAAAGAACTTCACTTACTCCACTAAATTATTCCAAAATGTAATCAACTGATTGATTATTATATAATATTACAGATTAAACTACCCAGCAGTAGTTACAATTAGCCCCATCTTTACCAGCTGCAACAGTAAAGTGATGTTTACACAATAATACATCAATAACTGTAATCCAATAATATATAATTCTGAAATGGGCCATTCTGCATAATGACTACTTTTACTTTTGGTACTTTAAATATATGATGCTAACTTGCTTACATTAAAATTTCAGTGCATGACCTTTACTTGCCACAGATTATTTCTGCAGTTTTATTGCTATTTTACTTAAGTAGTGAGTTCCTCCCCTGTTGAAACATGATACAGAAGTTCTGTGACAAGTTATATGAGCAGGAGGAATTATTTTGAGTTGCACATGTTGAGTATAAGTATGAAACTGACTACTACAGACACCTGAATTATTATTTTTTTGGCATTTCCTTTCAAAGTGGCATTATTGTGTGCAAAACGTATCATGAGGAAGTCCTTGCTCTTAGTGGATACCATTTAAAACCTCACTTCCCCTTGCTCCTACAACCCTGCACAGTAAATCAGAAGCTTACTATTGGTACAAGCAGCAGTTATGTGAAAGAACGACAAGTCTACTTTATCTAAAACCTGTGGAAGACCAGGTACAGTAATACAGATGAAGACAGATGCAGAGGAGTTCAATCATTGCTGAAATAAAGTGTAAAACCTACTTCACTAATATCCATATTGCAATGATCAGACGATAAAAGCAGATGTTTACCTGCTTATATTTTCCACATGATCTACATGTTTTGATCATCCAAATAAAGTGTGTGGACACTGAGGGTTAAAAAGAAAATTCTCACCATAGTTGTTTCAGTGATGGATCCGAAGCTGTTGATGAAGATGTTACAGGTGACATTGACCGGAGGACCTGACAGAGGCAGATTGTCATCACACATCACAGTCACTAGTTTTCTTAAATACCACTGATGATGTTTTCTAAGGAGACCACATTAAGTATTGAAGGCTTTAAAGAGCAAAGCAGTCCCCGCAAAATAACATCTGCTTGTTCTCTTCATAACGTGTCATGCTGTGTCCTGATAAATAGACTCCAACATAATCAGCATGAAATTGTGTTGTCATTTCCAGTATGCTCCCATTAGTGTAGTCCATCTGTCGACCACTGAAACTTTAAATATTTCAGCGACTCATTTCCTGAGAGGCAATAATTTATTGATTCTCCTTTAGTTACATTAGTGTATATATAGATAATCAGCCGGGATTTACCCAGCATGCACTGACAAGGATGTGGGGCAAGTATGAAATATATATGAAATGCGACCCCAGAGACTAAGGGGGAAGTATGTCAGAGGGAATCTGCTGGCTTCACTCACAACGAGAGATCAAGATTGGCTCTAAAATAGGCCTGTGGGGTAACATAGCTGCACATTTCTGACAAAAGAAAATCTTAAAGAGACGTCTGTGTAAAAATATCACAACCTAAGGCTGTGGGTCAGCATAAAAACAGTAACACATGACAAAAAAAGAAAGAAAAACAAGGCTCCTGTGTGAAAACATCACAGCCTGCAGCATCTCTCTCTTCTGACCCATCTGTGAATGATTTGTGCTCCTTCACTGCCCAGATTGTTACTTTAAATGAGCAGCGCACTTTCTCACACCTGTCCTCGACGGAGGAAGTCCTCCCACTGCATCCCACAGTGCATGTTACCTTTGAAGTTTGGTCTGATGCGAGCGTCATAGCCAGATGTGCGTCCCATCAGTTTGTCCAGAAAGTCAGATGGAGAGGGGGCCTTGGTTGCCCTGCTGGATAACTTCATCTCCTTACAGAGCACAGACCTGCCAGGTGATGGGAAAACTAACTCTGGATGTACTGATATTTAATATTTAATACCTACAATATTTGTCATTTAGCTGGGAAAAGTGTTTTATTGGCTGGCATCTCATGCAGTTGCCTGTGCCATAAAATCCTGCATCTTACAATAATGAAAATTTTCCCTTTAATTATAGATTACAAAACATTTCATGCATAATTCTTCTGATTTTAAGAGAACAGTAATGCCCCATGGTCAAAGAAGCACATCATCATCATCTAATGTCTTATTATCAATAGTTTTATGTTGCCACTGTAAAATCATTTAAATATAGTAAATCCACTGTCAAACAAACATTCATTTACATTACAATGGCTACCGAAGCAGCAATTCACAGAGCTCTCCTATATGAATCAAAACCGTTTCTTACCTGCCTTGCAGAAATATGACAGATGAAGCCCATGTCATACACAAGATGTGCAACAGCATTCTTAGTTAGTATAGACAGTAGATATAACACCAATAGAGGAGAAAGAAAAAGAAAAAGAAAAAAGCAGAGATGCAGGGAACTTGTTGTTGCTCATCCAGCCAGGCTCTGTCTTCTGGACTCAGCTGAGCATCCCTCCCTCTCTGCAGGTGTAAATACAGGAAGCTGCTGCTGTATAATTCAAAATCCTAGGGAAGTTTTTTTTTTTTTTTCTGTCCGTGTATGTGGGGATGACTTCAAGCTATCTCTTTTTCATGGCTATATGCATGTTCAAGGAATTACTGCTAGAATATTTAAAGAGACAGGGGCATTTTCAAAGAGGAGCGGCCAACATTGCTCTTCATGACAGCATCAGATTAGCAGGAATATTTGTGATTCCAACCAGACACGTTACATTTACAGTCACACTTTTGCTGAAAAATGAAGACACAGTATATTGAATTAAAAGATAAAAGTATTTTGTAATAAGATGTCATGTTTTACCATTGATAAAACATTTCTAAGTAACCACACAGCACTGCAAGTAATTATGAACCCAAATCCACAAATTTGACAGAAGCTAATAAATATGTAATATAATACAATGGGATTTACAAGGCTCTCTTCCATTACCATAAATAAAAAAAATATCAGTCTTTAAAATGAGAAAATTCACATTAATTTAAAAGATACAGATATCTTCTACATTGGCTGTTTTTTATTGGTATGTTTTTCATATTGTGGTGATAAATTGTTAAGTGTGTAAAAAGGACCATCATCAGTACATAACTTCCTATAGTGTAAATATCTACAGATCTGATCATTAGCTCAAGATCAAATTGTCTACAATTACAAGAACAGCATTACAGCTAAAGGGAAATAGGATGGAGGCATAAAGTTCTAATTAAATCAAGTGTAACACTTCTCTTTAAGTGTCAGTACACAACCAGAGGTTATTTCTTTAGCAGATTAGTCCAAGGTTTCTGGTCTAATTATTTCATCTTCAATTCGGCGGACAAATTCAGATAGAAATGTGGAAGCTCATGTTTATTCCTCCATACAGAGGCGGACGCAGTTTGGCCATTTACTCATGTAAAATTAATGTCAAAGAAAGCGACGGGACATTATGGCTGCACGTGTTTGCTTCACACTTGAGAGGCCGCTCCACACTTCGCTCTGGAGCCCACAGTGTCAAATAGGATAAGAAATGTGTGAGGATATAAAACATGAGTGCATTCCTAATAACAAGAAGCCCACAGTAGAGAGAGAAAAAAAAAACAATGTTTCTGCATGCGTGAACATTTTCACCTCCGGACAAGATAACTAGGCCAAGCTTCATTTTAATGTTGTTTTGTTGGAGCTCACATTGGCTCTACTTAATTAAAAGTACTTCCTCACACACTGTAAAAAGTACTCGTCAGGTGCTCTTGTCTGTTCACCTTCAGACCTTTAACACCACCTCCCTCAATTTGAGAAGTTCCAATCAGTTGTATGACCCAAGTAAATTCACCAAGCAGCCCACATTGATTAAAATGCTTCAGGACAGATGAGCTCAACCACACAGACTTTAACATCCATCACAGCTCAGGAGGCAGGTCAACTCATCTGTCATCAGTGCTATTATATAGGAGCAAAATAATGGGATCACTCCAATTTAAAAATAGCTTTTATTGCAGCTTTTCTCACGACAAGCTGCTCTGATCACACAGAGGAAAACAATAATCCATGCTCGACATTTTCAGCCTGGTGGGGGAAAAGCAGACAAACAATCACATCTTGACCACGATTTCAAGAAACATGACAAGTTTGGCGGAAGATGAGACTGATTTCTCCTGAATAGAAAAAAAGAAACAACAAACCAGGCAGATAGAAATTCCAGATATTAAAATATTTCAGCAACATCACGTAATTTACATTAATTCTCCCGTTTTTCATGTATGATCAGTCGTGTCTTCAAGAGTGTGGAAATAGCTGTCAGAGTTCAGTCTTAAACATGATAATGAGTCTCAGCCTCCACCATCTTAATCCTCGTGGATGTTGAAGAGTTTGGCCACTTCATTCAGATCTGCGTGTTCCTCTCCATCCTTGATTATCTACAAATAACAGATATAAACGGTTTACAATGAACAAGTCTATATTTGAATCCTCACTATGACACACTTTTCTTACACTGTGCGTACCTTTCTTGCAATGGGCATACGGTTGAACACGTTCCACAGGATGATGCCCACCACCACCTTGTCTCTCAGGTAGAAGATGACTCCTTTCCCGTAGTCGTCTTTGTGCTGCACCATAGCGGGAGCAGGCGTTGAGGACGCCACTGGGCTGGTGGCTGTGTCCTCAGTTTCACTTTCCGAGCGAATCCCAGTTCCTGCGATACATTTAACGAGTAAGACTAAACCTGACCCTTGGTCCTCAAAGTCACTGTTTATTTTTGCTTAATGGGATTAAGATTTGTTTAACTATGTGGTAAATCCTCCTACCTGACTTCTCTGTAGCAGCTTTAGGTGTATCCTTGGCAGTGGCTTTGGCAAACACTCCTACTGTTGGTAGGCTGCTGTCAACAATCCCAATTGCCTCGTAGCCTACATCTGGCCCCAGGTCACTCCTGTGTGAAACCACATGAGATTGGAAAACATGTTGAGGGAATAATATGACTTAAAGCTCTCAGAGTAAGAAGAATTCTTAGTCCATTTATTTCTTTTTCCTGCGCTGTGACAAGACCTTTCAGTGATGCATGCAAAGAAAAAAAAACATACTTTATTTCAAAGAAACGGCTTGACACCCCCCACATCCTAATGATACTGTTTTTAGTTAAACTAATATATACTGACATTGCTAGCTGCAATGTCAGTATATATTAGCTTAACTTAACAGTTAAGCTTAATGTCATTTTGTACCAAGTAGTGTCAACTACATTTTCTAAGCAAAAACAAAATATTCTGCAAATGTATGTTAAAAATAGTTTTGCTGAAGTTCATCTTCCAAAGTAAAGTACAGCAACTTCTAGATTTTAAAACTTAACTGTCAAAACAGCTTCCAAAACAGTGTATATGTTTGTGTACCTCACACAGCTCCTAGTCTAGACATGCACAAACACACACACACGCACACAAAACAAACAAGGTTGAGGGGGCACTCGTTAAAAATTTAGCTGTGAACTTCACTGACAACCCCCCACCGCCACCTGATGAGTTTCAAGCTGGGCGATGACCTGAAGTAATGTCACAGCCAACTGACCTTTACAAATTACCTGCTGTGGTCATTCTGCCCAGAGAGCCTGTACATACACTAAATGTGGCATCATTCAGACCTATAATCAACAGGAGTGTTAGCACAGTAACTCTGAAAAAGTGCCATCATTCCTGTTAAACTCTGTTAATAAACAGGCTTTTAGTGTGACACCTGCAGACTTACAGTAAATCTGCAGGCTTGCTTTTATTTGTGAGTTTTACCATTTGAATTGTCCTTGAAAAAGTTTGTTTTACATTCAGTACTTGACCAAAAAGTTTTCAATGACGAGTGAAAATGGAATATGGACTGAGGGTATCTGTATGTTCCTAACAAGTTAAATATTAAAAACATGGACATGACGGTGTTTAAATGAACTAACATCCCATTTACACCTGGTATTAAATTGCAATCTCTATCCAGAAACGATATCTGGACAAATGACAAAATTATTATAATGAAGAACTATAGTAGTAGTACTGTAGTAACAACTTCCATATCTTTTTTTTTTTGGCCTTTTTTATGCCTTTATTTGACAGGGACAGCTGGAGAGAGACAGGAAAGTGGGGCAGAGAGAGAGAGGGGGCGACATGCAGCAAAGGGCCTCGAACCCGGGCCGCTGCGTATATGGGTCGCCAGCTCTACCGACTGAGCTAACCGGGCGCTACAACTTCCATATCTTGACAACGCGTCCGGCTACATATTGCATTTTTAGACCAGGTGTAAATGGGGTCTAACTACCACCGCTGCTACTGAATGATAAGGGGCTGTGTGTCCTGTTACTTTACCTTTGCTGTGATTATGCAGACACATTACACTGTCATTCATAGGAGTGACCCATGATAGTTTGACGAATGGACCTGTGTTGTTGTTTTTTTGGGACCGCAATGAACCCATGTTGTCAGCAGTTGTCACATTTCACCAGCTGCTAGAAGCATGCAGTCACAGCATTCGTCTGTGTAGTGCGGGCCACACTCCACACTGTAGTTACTTTTTTGGCAATTCCCTGAATATCTGGTAGAGTCCCCTTGCGATCATATCAGTAATGTTTTTAACAGAGTTAGTACATTTATGATGGGTTTAAAAATGTCTCGCCAAGTAACGCAGCACTCTGGTGGAAAGTCCTATCCTAATGTCCTCTAAAAGGCATTTTAAATATTTCAGAACTTAATGGTATTCAAGACTTCAAAGCAATCATGCATGTTCATCTGACTTCTAAAAGGATTAAATCTGAGTCATTTGCAGAATTGTACATGCTGCCCCAGTGCCCGCTTATTTAAATGTATTCAATGAATGTGGACCTACGCAATCAACAATTCAGACTAGATCTCACTTTCTCAAATATTTTCCTTCATTTCCACTTCAAGCTGGTTTCATAGCTTGCAGCCACAGCAGTTATTTGGGAAACAGTTTGAATCTCTGACCCATGAAAACCTTAAATTTGCATCACTAGCAGGAAATATGAAGTACTGCAATACCCACCAGAACATAGACTGATGCCAGTAGGGTTTGTTGGCTCCTGTCATGTTCTCTCCTGCTAGTCTCCCACTCACAACGGCGTGATCATGGTGCTCCACTCGTCTGCGGCCCAGTCTGATATCATAGAAACACGCAGCATCTCCTGCCTGAATCCGAACAGATAGGTGGATTAGAATTTCAAACTATATTAAAACTATATTACCATTATATGTCTACAGATGCGTATGGTTTCTGGACCACGACCTAAGTTTGCCTGAGGAGGGCGCTATAATACAAGTTAAGTTTGAAAAGATCAAAGGCATACATTTAAGATTCCTTGATCTACTGAGTAAAGCATATTGAACCTAAAAAACCCAGTAAAGTGGATTTAGGATGTTTGTGCTTTTTACCAACTCTCCATAAAAGTAGGCAATAAAAAGAGTGGCCATGTTTAAATAAATATGTTTGCCCAACTAGAAAAGGAGATAAAAATATAGCTGAAATAGCCAAATGGGGTTTAGCATAAACAGCAAAAATTGCTCCCACAACTAGTGACACCTGCTCTTCAATTTCCAAAGCCAGTCAAAATCCGTCACTATTTTTACAAATTACAACAGTTTATTGTCTTTGGATTACTTAAACTCCCTTATAAATATTAACTTACCACCCAAATATTGGATCTAGCTTGCAGCTCTGCATTGACCCGGTAGCCACCAAAGTCAGAGTCCACCTCCAGACCTGCTGACTTAGCAAGGTCAACATTGGGCTCCAGGCCAACAGCTGCAACAATGTGATCAGTTTTCACCTACAAGGTGAAGCACAAGATAATCAGTAACTAATAAGTCATTTCTTGAATTACAATGAACTTGTGCAAAAACCTACCAATCGGCCATCCTTCAGTTGGATTTCTAACTTATCATCTTTGCAGGTCACAGATTTCACCAAAGCTTCTGAGATGACTTTTACACCCTCTAGAAAACCGAGGACGGAATATTTCATAAATGGAGAAATGAGATAAAAAAAAATAAAGCTTAGACAATTAAGACAGTTAAGACATGCTAGAGTACAAAATGGACATGAACCTGTCTTGACTTTTTCTGTTGTCCAGTTGCTCAGATACTCAGGCAACACTTTTCCCATGTTGCCTTTCTCAGGATACATCTGTATCACCTCCAGGCCAAACTCGTTTGCTGAAAAAAGGAGAAAGAGGATCCAATGATTCAATTCAAAACAAAATGAGTTCTGTTAAACATCAATGTTATTACACATTCTGTCATTTTCTCATGTAGTCCAGTAGACTTACATCTCCTGCCAAGGGCACAAGCCAGCTCGCTGCCCAAGAAGCCCCCTCCAATGATTGTGATGGAGTTGATGTTTCTGGAGACCTTATCCAATGATTTGAAGTCCTCGATCTGTGGAGGAGAACAAATTTACTCTTTTGTTTGTCACACACACACACATATATGTCTGTCATACCGCTCTGTGCACCTATAATGGGACTGCAATGACTCGTATTGCAAGAAAACCTCTTTAAAATGTAACATCATAGAAATAGTGGACAAACAGTAAAAGCTGCACACACTGCAGTCCCCTTAAAACCATTGGAGTAACTGAGCAATCCATCTTTGTATATCTCATTAAACATAGATGTAATATTAGGTTTTAGAGTGAATCAATGTTTTTTTCTATTATTATTATTATGATGATTATGATAATTATTACGTATGTTTGCTCACACTAGAATCTACATTCAAAGAGTATTTCTTGTTATCCAACAAATAACTTAATGTTCATAATTTTGATGATATTTCCATCATGTCATACCTTTACTATTACACCCACAGCAAAAATATGACACTTATCTGGAGCTTTATACTATCAGCCAGAAACTGCCCAACTGAAATAAAGCTCTCGCCTCCTTGTGGCTAAACACTGACCTTGCGGAACAAAGTTGTCTTCTTCATCACTTCCTCTCCTGCTCTTTCAATGACCTGCAGATTTCTTGGCATTCCCCCTGAAGAGAGCAGTTCAAATTAGCTTCCACCATGTTTAAGCCACATGTGGTAAACAAATGCATTTTTTAAGTGACTTACCTGTAGCAATCAAACACTTGTCATATGAAATCTCAGTATCATCGTCAAGTTTTACTTTGTTTCCTCTCACATCCATGTGAACCACCTGAAATTGAATAAATCATGTATTAGCTGTCAGAAATCTCATTCAATAGTCAAAAAGTATCCTCATTTCTGGTATAAATAATATATCCAACTACTATAATGTATATAATTATAAAGTCAGCACACTGTCTGTACCTTTTTGCCAGTGAGAACCGCCACTCCCCCATTTTCTGCACTTTCCAATTCTTCTGGAGGAATGTAGAATGATGCTGGCTGGAAGTAGATACTGCCAAATAAATACAAAATGTTTTAACATCTCTGAACATTTTACTTAACATTTTACCAAAAGCACAAAACTTAAACACACCTTCTTTCCTTTCCATTCCACTGTTTGAAACGCAGTGTTTCTGTCACACTGGGATCATCAGAGAACCACAGTTCCTTTGAAAGGGGTGGTCTCATGTATGGAAGGTCTGGCTCATCCGTCACAATCAATACCTGGTAGCAAAAAAAATAAAAACACAAATATAACTGAGAAACTAAGGTACAACAAGGTGGACTGGATAATGAACTGAATTCTGAGCTTTTATTGTGGAAAATAGAGGCTTGACTGACCTTGGCACCGGGGTCTCTGGCTCGAATAGACCGGGCAGCAGCAAAAGAGGCGGTACCCCCACCAATCAGGAGGTAAGGGGTGTGTGAGGGGACCTTGAGAGAGGCAGGTACGACGTCCACTCCTGGAGTTGGCATGAGAGAGCGAGAGCAAGCACGAGAGAAAGGGAGGGTGAAAGAGAGGAGGGAGAGAGAGTGAGAGAAATGCAAAAAGCAAAGACAGGAGAGCGGCATAGTCAGTACAAGGTCTTAGATGCTCATTATCACACAAATACACCTGAAAGGAGTAAATGGAAAAAGAAATAAAATTTATCATGTGAGTGAGATTAAACTTTATCACTACAAGAACCCAAACAATGTGGAAAAGACATGAACAGGCAGGGTAAACAGCTGTAATGAGAAAAACTGTTAAAAACAAATAGAAGAAGAAGGTGTTTGAAATTAACATTAACATTATCAGAATGGGGGGAAAAAAGTATCGGTGACGTGTCTGCCCGCTTCCCGCTCCAACCGAGGCTGGACTATGGTCTTACCACTCTCTGCCACAACTTCAGGTTGAGACTCGGGTGGCTCTGCTGCAGGGCTTTCTGCTGCTGCTGTAGGTTCTGTTAGTATAACCGGAGCATTAACCAGTTAAGACAAAATAAACCCTCAGATGTGGTAAATGTACATCGCTGGTTCCATGCACAGCTTACCACTCTCCACAACAGGTGCAGGGGACGGCTCTGTAAGCTCAGCAGGGGGAGCCTCGGCAAGCTCAGCCAGGGGAGGCTCTATGAGCTCAACTGGGGGAGTCTCT
>NW_023339763.1:17136751-17143402 GCF_004916995.1 Morone saxatilis | reverse complement strand
CTGGGGATGGCTCAGCTGGGGGTGGCTCAGATGGGGGTGATGGTTCTGGTAGTATAGTGGTAAAGTTACATATAGCTAATATGTGAAATCCATGTTTAACTGAGCTATAGTATGCACCTACTCCACAGAGGGAATAGCTGAGGTGTACATGGCACCTGAATTATCAGAAAAAGTCCAATATTTCCAATAGAATGGGTAAATTAATGAGACCCTTTCCTCAAATCTTACCCTCCTCAACTACAGGTGCAGCAGGTGGTTCTGCTGCCTCTTCTGGGGGTGCTTCTAGCACTGGCTCATCTGCTGTTGGGGTAGTGTGGGTTAAAATTCAATTCTTTACAAGATTACTGAAGGGGAAGACCATCAGGATCCATGCATTTCTTCATCTTTACCCTGGTAATATTCTGCAGAGCATGCACACTAACTCAATAACAACTGGAAGCTGCCTTCTACACTGACATACATACTGTATATCATTTAGTACTAGAAATGCTAAGTATTATAGAATTGTAACTTTTGTCTGTGTTAATGTCAGTGTCAGCTCATTTTTACTCAAGCACCTCTTACCACACTGACGTTCAGGGACTTTTCCTGTTTAAATTATATCTTCGACACAGCATGAAAAAGGTCAAAATATGTAATTCACTTCTAAGGGCAGCTTCCAATTATGATCAATATTATTGCATTACAAAAAAACCAAACAATAAATTTCTATCCCGGGACAGGAATTTAAACAAAGTATAACACATTCACAGACATTTTCAGACAGGAAGGCTTCCATCTTCCAACGCAAATATGACAACAAAGCAAACCAGGAGCCAACATATTTGTAGAAAATACTGAAAACTCCAACAACTGTGTCCCACAACAACGGAAATATTTACAGTTTAGACTGGAGGTGAGTATGTGAGTGTCCAAAGTTGAACTGAAACTGTAAAGGGTTAATTTACACAGTTAGAGGACACAAGTTAAATTAAACCAAACAGAACACAATGAGTGTGACACACATATATTGCTAAATACAAGAAAAATAAACACATGCAAGAATCATAGTCCATGCGGTAAATGCACTCTCACTCACAGACAAGGCGACGCACGTTCAGAATATCCAGGGTGCCTCGTGTATAAAACATATTATCACTGCAGAACTGTATTTTTAACATTTTACTAATGTGTGACAATCATGAGCAGAGTGTAAAGATGTGAGAAAAGACAGGTGTGTTTTATAACCTGCAGTAACATGACTTCACCAGTTGGTGTCGCCATTTCTGACACCTGGGTTCTCTTCAGAGTATAGAATGTGCACAAAGTGTAATGGCACGCATTATTCTACATCTGCTATGCTTTTGTCTATTACTTTTTGGTTCAAACGCTGTGTTTACACAGGAGGCACATGTTAGGCATGCATGTAGGAGTATAGATAAGTATGAAGACAACCTGGAGGCGGTTCAGTTGTTTCACTGGGGGCCGCTACTTTGGTATCAGGGGCCGGAGGGCTTGGCTCCTCTGGTGAAGGTGCTGCTTCAGGTTCTGGCTCAGGGACGGCTGAGCGAGGAATGAACAGAATAATCAAACATTAACTATGAAATTATTGACTTATTCTGACATTCAACATCATTTGTTTTGTGTTATGTGACATTCAGATGGTGTGTGAATCAGAGAGAACAGGGTTAAAAGTAATTCATGTAAATCCACCTAACACAGTTTTAAATACAGTGTGTCTGTTGTTTACATGCAGAAAGAGGAAGCTAAAGTATGTACTGCAGAGTCAGCTGATTCCAGGCTCACTGTTACACCAAACTTTTAACTATGATTTAAAAACAAAACCCTTTCAGTCAAACCAGTGACACAGTAAAGACTACACAGGTGCTGTTCTTAAGATGTTTGCAGCTAATCCACAAGCTCTTAGCTCATTGTTATAAAATCATGGTTAAGTTGTACTACCCATTTAGTTATTAACAGAGGTGGAGTTTGATCTATAAATGTTAAGATACAAATCTACTCACTCTCTTTCTCTGTGGCTTCCGCAGCTAAAAACAAACCAAAAAAAAGTATATTAACAGTTAAAACAGTGAAATTCTTAATTGATCATAACTAAAACAGTATCACACTGGAATGCTTGGTCTCTGATAGATAGATATTTAGGCTTGTTTGTGGAAATAAGTGAACAATCCAAGTTTTAGTATAACAAAAATCAGTTGATAAACACTACTCACCAGGAGGCTCTGACTGGATGGGTGCGGCTGGAACTTGCTTGGCTACTCTATGTGGTCTGGATGAAATTTCCTCAATACGTTCCTGATATCTTTGTTGGTCTCCCTTGACAGTTCGGTACGCCTGCGAAAACAAAACAAAAAAAAAACTCATTGATCACATGCAATCAGCTCAGCTATTACTCTGTGAAACAGCCCTGATTCTGCCGACGCATGAATATTTGCAAACAGGCAAGGTAGGGCCGTCTGGGTGAGACCCTGCAAACAAATGTGATGTACTAAAGACCACAAACACTGCCCATTTCCAACGGATCGCTTATGATTTTCAGTGCATGTACTGTGTGTTATGATAAATCCTCATTGTCAGATATGAGTCACTCACATATACTCCACCACCGAGGAAGGTTGCTCCAACCAGAAGGATGTACAGCTGGTTTTCCCGTCCTCCCCCTGCCGGCCCGGTGGACATGTGCGCGGCTGGTACGTGTGCTGGTATTCTGCCATTGGTTAACCCTGAAAACAATTTGACACATCTTAGACTGATCAAAACAGCATTCATTTCAGTCCAACTTCTTCGACAGCGTTCACAAAGTGAATCCAAAATCAATCCAAACAGAGGTCGATCGTAGTTGCAGTATATCTCATATGCACACAACTACACTGAACATGGACTTTTAGATGATATATATATATTCCTGTATGATGGAGACTGGTGAAACACTACAACTGAAGCATCATGGCTGGAAATCTTTGTTTATGTTTATGTTGATCAGGCTTATCAGGTTACAGCTGTCTGACTGACAGTTACACTGAATTAAATGACGTATTCATTGTTCAATTACATCTCTCTTTGCTATTTGGCTGGATACCAGCAACAATGAGGCGAGACATAGCAAGCATGACATGTCCCGCCGTTATTTAAACATGTCAGGCCATAAACTGTGACTGCTACATTAATGTGTCTCCATTGGCTGACAATAAAAACATGTCTCATTGCAAGATGCTATGTAAGCACACTATACGGATATACAAGGTACTATTACATCTCTACGTGTCAGCCTGAGCTTTGACTTGACATTCTCCAAAATGAAGGGCAAACTTTGGTGCACAGGAATCCTTATTCTTGTTAATTAGGTTAATTTAAAAAAAGCACACACACCATCTGAGTTTGGTTTAGAGGCTTGAATCCTCATTATGATCAACCTCTCTCATGATCCACTTTCCTCATCATTGTACATTCAAGCAACCGATGGGCATACTGTGCAGAGGGACTGTACACACTGTGCTTATCCTCTCAGGGTCACAAGGGGTTGAAAACCACCCGTGACCCAAAAAAAAAACCAACAATCTCGGCCTATAAACATGGCAAAATGTGACTTGCAGCACCTGTTATAACCACACTGCAGCCCGGTACCAGCTGCCAAAAACACGTGTGACAGTAACTAGAGTCCATTTTTTACTTTCTAGTGAGCTTCAGGCAAGAGCTAATGCAACCAGTGGAGTGCAATATGATTAAAGTTAGCTAGTTAACGATATGTTATCGACTTCTGCATGTTACCACTTGCTAATGAGCTCAGTTAATGTTAGCTATGAAGGTCAGAATACTCCAACAAGCTGCCAGAGTCCCCCTCTCTGCTTGAACACACTGTCGCTGCTGTGTATATGAAGCTTAAAGAAAATGTATGTTTGAATGGAGGCCGGCTAACAAGGAGACTGCAAGTTACTGTAACTATTTACTGACCTGTTCTCCTCACATTCTGCCGGCACACACTGGATGAAGCCCTAGCAAGAGGTGCAAGCTTCTTCCATACACTTCTACATTTCAGCATTGTGGCTCAGCTCCGCTGTGACGGTCCCCCGCTTTACTAGCCTACTTGTCGGTCAGGAACACTAGCTGGTTAACGCTGATCGAGCCCTAACGTTACAGCCAGCACACACTGACAACGAGCAGCACCGCGCTACACGCCAAGGCCAGAGACAGGTCATACGTTTCAGGGGAATCATGGGTAATTGGAAAGACTCTTTGAAAGAGGGAGATTGGTCGCCGCTAGAAAACTAAATCACGGATGACGCCTTTGGAAGAAAGATGGCGTCGCTCCTTATATCAGCGGCAGTGCTGAGTATGAGGTCCGTAGCGTCTCAAACGACTGGACATTGTTGTTGTTTTTATTTTTGGCTTTGTTTGTGCGTATTTTGTAATTATATAAACAACTACACACTTTAAGCTCCGTATTTTGCTGTTATTACACCAAGTCGCAGCTGTTTCGAGCTCTTTCCTTCAAGGCTCTTTGGTTGCTGCCGTAAATCCGGTTCTTGTTCCTGATGTTGGTACAGATGAAATGCAGCCAAAGTGGACTGCTGCCCTCCACTGTCCGTTCAACATTCAGGAACTCGGTTCAGAAAAGTTTTCCCGGCAGTTTTAGCACAGAAAAACGGAGACAGAAAATGAATGGGCTAAAAACAAAATATACATATAAAGACAACATAATAATATTAACAATAAGAGGGATTAATAGATATTTGTCATACAATACAAGGGGAGAAATCAGATTATTTATAGTGTCCATGGATTTGAATTCAATATAATGAAGACATTATTAATATGTCATATAAATGTAGGCTAATGTATGTGGGTGTACGTTATGTACACAATTTCATCATTTGGTTTTTACTGAGTCATGATTTCTGAATATGAAATTTGCCCAGTAACAGACTAATAACATCACAAACTAGAGCAGTATGTCGCCCTCTGGTGGTTGCTCAAGATATTTTAAAAAAGAGATAAGTCTGTGTATGATATTTATTGCTTGACTGCAATTAACTCCAGAAGTCTAATTCTGAAAGTTCATTATGTCTTCTGCAGTGGTTTTAAGAGTGGTCTGTGTTTATCTGTCACAAACTGTTAATAGTTTCAGTTGATTATTAACGATAGGAAATAATCAACAATGAGGATTCATGTACTTCCCTTCAGAGGGGAAATGTAAAATGGAGATGATGAGATGTAGATGACTGGTTCCATGTCAGTGTTTTTACTGGCAGGAGAAGTTATAAACTGAACCTCTGTCACAGGATGAAAGATAATTTCATGGTAAACAAGCCATTGTGTTGCTCTGCCTTGCTCGGTGAAATGCACAAAAAACAGCATTTTATTAGTGTGTGTGTGTGTGTGTCTGATGTGTTTATAATGTATTTGATCAAGTGACTGATAATGACGTTAAAGTTTAAGAAATTGCCTAATCTTAATATAACTGTACTCTACCACAGCTGCTACCAACAATAGTACTGCTGAGACTATTACTATTGCACTAGCACTAACATTATTAGCACACAACCAGTACTACTCCCCTCATCTTTATATTTTTTATATAGAAATATATAAATATAATATATGCCATATACCACAAAATGCACAGCCTAAACCAGTCTGTAATGCCCTGTTCCTAGATGGACACAAAAATTAAATACATAAAAAACATAAACAATCATACAATTAAACGTACCATAAAACTCCATAATACATGTCTGATCCATAATGAATTCCTCATACTGATCCCCTGAGCAGAGGACGCAGGATTTATGAAAGGGCACCTTACAGCTCCTCACTGCACAAAACTGCACCCTGAGTAACTGAGCCAGAAACCCTGAGAGGTACAACCTCATCACTGAGCACCTCAGGAGCTTGGTTGTTTAGGCGTTTATGGATCAGTTTATGACTAGCAAATTGAACTGAATGAACATAAATATGCTGGTGCTGGTATTGTATCGCTTCCTATGCAAAATTTGAATCGCATGGTTGTATGTCGTCTTAAGAGGCTTGATTGTTGTAGAAGCTGCTTGTGACTAAGAAGTTACATAATAGCCTAAATGTGATAAGATCATGGAATGCATACAACTATTTGCAGTGTAACATGGTAAACAGTCTCCAACGAGTTTAAATGTATGTACATTTCCATTTGCAACCTTTCTTACCAGTTTAACATGCTTCTCAAATTTAAAGATTAGACCAAGATATTTTACCTTGGAAAACAGTTTTCTTTCTTTTGACAACAGCTGGAATAAAAGCCAACTAATACAGTTGTAGTTCCACTACTACTATCCTGTCTGCACCACAACCTCCCTGAAAACTCATATGGAAATAATCCCTTATTAGTTTATCATTAAGCATAAAAGTAAAGCAGGTCAGTGTTTTCACACAGTTATCCACTGTTAAAACCACTTCTGGTTTCTGAAGAGTTCAGAAACCACACAGCACAAACAAACAGCATTGCAACATAGGAAGAAATGGAATCCGTTTACTGTATTAAACCTTAAGATAGGATTTTAACAGCAAGTGACTCAGCCCGGTGTATTACCAGTCAAAACGACCCAAACCTCAAACCTGTCAAACCTCTTTATGTGTAGTATTTTTCTCCTTTTCTCTCTCTCTTTCTCTCTCCCCTTC
>NW_023339763.1:17124718-17136715 GCF_004916995.1 Morone saxatilis | reverse complement strand
TCTCTCTCTCTCTCTGTCAGTGTGATCAATTTCTTGACTTCCTCCTTTTGGAGTGGCTAGGCTGAATACCAGCACACAGGATATGCTTCGCAGTGCTCTCAGTTTCACAGCAGTAGCAGCAGCAGCAGCAGCCGTGAGGACGACGCGCTCTGCAGTCAAGATGAGTGCTGGGGATGTGGTCTGCACCGGCTGGCTCATTAAATCCCCCCCGGAGAAGAAACTAAAGAGATTTGTGAGTAGGAGTACACACCGGACGCTTGTTTATGTCCTCTGGCAGCAGTGGGGATCCCAGGTTGTGCTGCTGAGCCTTGTGTGTGTGTGTGTATGCGGGTGTGTGTGTGTGTGTGTATGTCAGTGTGTGTTACAATGTGGAATGATGATTTAAAAACATACTGTGGGTTTATATGCTTTTGTTAAACTGAGTTGTCATTCAATCTCCCTTATGTCACCATCCTCATTTCTATCATAACGCCTTACTTTAGCGTTCTGGCTTGTGGATGCACTTCACATTTGTAACAACAATGTATCCTGACAATAATAATGTGTGACAAACTGCAGATGTACTTCAGACAGAGATGGGATTTACTTCTACAGCAAATACATGTAATTGCCTACATGAACAGCATACAGCCGTCACTGTTTTGTGGTTGTTGGGGTCATGTGATAACACTGGGCTGGCCACGCACTCTGCTCTGTGTGTATGTGTTTGTGTAATGAGCATGTGTATTGTGAAACATGGGAAGTAATGTCAGAGACAGTCAGACACTTCAGACTTAAGTTGCAAGCAGAAATAGTCCAGCTTTATGATGGCTGTTTGCACTTCCTCTGTACGAATGGAGGAGGAGGAAGGCCATTTGTCAACAGCAGTGCAGGGAAAGGGTGGGTGGAGGTCTGCGTGCGCTCTGATGGGGTTTGGGGCGGGAAATAGAAACTTATTTTAGCACACTATGCAAATCCTGTTGATGCCAGAGAAAACAATAAATGCATGTTTTTTTTCTGGCTGTTGTACTGACAGGCGCACTATCTGCCCTATTATTCAAATGTAAAGTTAGGGACATATCATTATGGAAATTTAGGCTATCTTGGTCTGTGGGGTTATCAGCTGGAATGAAAATCTTCAGATGTCAGTGTATAGTGTTGTGGTGGTGTTCACAGAGGTGTTTGTTTGGTTGGTTGCTGTGCTGCTAAATTTGGCTGCAGCTCCTTGGTTTTACTTTGGTGCCTTGTTTATAAACAGTATCAGAACAATTCAGGCTCTGGCCTTTCTGACGCAGAACAAGGTCTGTTGCATTTCCACTTTCTGCCATGATAAATGTGCATTTAACGGTTATCTGTCGTGTCCAGTCCACTACAGTGTGTGGTGCCCTACTCATGGGTGTCTTGTATCGAGACATATACTTATATTGACTGCCTGAAAGCCAATAGAAATATTACATTGCACCTTTCACTGTGGCTGTTCTATTTGGTTTCATTGCTACTTTTGAGGAAATGTATGAGAAAAAAAAACTTCCATTCCCCAAGGTCACACAGGAAAGTACTGTATATAGACATCTAATATGTCATACTAAGCATCGTTGATAATATCATTTTGAGACTTTTGAGAGTGGATATTGGCGACATTTTAACCTACACATCACTGATAACATTTGGTCACAGCAGGAAAAGATGATGACTGATTTCTATTTAGCTGCTGGCTCGCTATTACACTTGTCTTGACTTACTGGGACAGAGACGTCATTAATGTTAGTACAAACAGTCTTCCCCTACTGCTATGAAAAGTCCAAATGTCTGCTGTGAAAAAGGCCTATTATGAGTGTTGTAAATATATACCACCTTGAGGGTTCATTACTGACCTTGGAGATTTCAAAAGAAAAAAAAAGAATAGAGTTTGAACTCATGGCCCACTTACCGTTACCAGCGTTTTCAACCCAAGTATAGTTCACATAATGGCAACTTAGCAAACATGATCCACTTAAGGCCATGAGATACCGTTATAAACTATAAAACTATTCAGCAAACCATGGGCTATGGTTTTTTTATTGTTATTGTTATGTTATCCACATTAGGGAACAAGGACGTGCACAAGGCTGGGCTAAAGTTGCCCGAGCAACAGCCCATTTTCCCTCTTTGGCTGAGCTGCCTATCTGGAGGGGGGGAAAGTTTTATTTTTGCTGTTGTGGCTGCATAAATACCGATAACTGCTAAAGTTAGACCAAATTAAATTACCATATAATCCAAACTTTTCTGACCCGCTGTGCATCACGTTGCGCAAATATATTGCCTTATATCATGCTATCACATGAACCAGTCTTAGCCAGCTGGCTAACACAAAGGCAGCAGGCTACATTCAAAACAAAGAAAATGAATGCAGCTTCTGCTGTTTATAACCAGTATTAAAATTAAATGCATTTTCTTACATTTCATTTGTCTTTAAAATTTAAAACTATGTACACATTTTGAATTGATTTATGTTTAGTTAAATGACCAGGTACATGTTACATGGCTTTTTTCAGGTCAGAGTAAACAGCCCCTTAAAATGTCTGTGCCCGTCAGCCTGCAGGTACCAGATAGAAAAGATCTGTTTTAATGAAAACAGTAAAACTTTCTGAAGTCTTTTTTTCTATCTTTGGATGAGCTTCTACATTCACCATCTACTTCTATTAGATGCACCTGGATATACAAAACAAATGAGTTTAGCTGAGCACAAACCTTTCCATATTCAAAACAAATGTCTAGTTACGGTTTCCTCTAAAATGTAGCAAGGATATTGCTAAGTGTGGTGGTGTGTCTAACCATTTCCTGGTATAAACACACATCACCCATTACCAACTGACTACTTGAGCAGGAGCAGATTGTATACATGCAGAAAAGTCTTCACACCACCAAAATACCAGGAGAGGCTTCACCCTGACTGTGTGCACAAAGCCACAAAACCAAGTGTGAACATGATATCTATAGCTTTGCTCTTTTCATGAGGTTGCTTTAATCATCACTGCTTTTAAATATGAAATATGACACCTACACGACTGGGCTGACTTGCACCCTTTAGGTAGTGGGAAGTTAAAAATAGCTGTTAACAGTTTCAGTATTCAGCTTTCAGTAAGTCCTCAGTAAAAGTATACCAACTGAGTACTGTATAAATACCTCTTTCGTTGTGTTAGACATTTTCTGCTAAATACAGTGAACTTCCTCTTCTCTGTACTTCTGGGAAATTTCAGTTGAGGTTCCGCTTACTGACCATATCAAAAGCAAAAAATTGAGTTTAAAGTTGCTAAGTTAGCTGTTGTGAGCGGGAGCTGTGATCTAATTCCCATGACTGGTCATGACTAATAAAATGGTGGTGGAAGGGGGAAAAGGGAGACTTTAACTGTTATCTGTTAGCAGAATCATGCAGTGCTGTGAATAATATAAGGATAAAGCTGAAACTTAAAAGCAACTCCATGATGGACTGTTTGCTCTTTTCTCCTGCAGGCGTGGAGGAAACGCTGGTTTGTGCTTCGAAGAGGTCGCATGAGCGGTAATCCTGATGTGCTGGAGTACTATCAAAATAAGAACTCCAAAAAGCCAATCCGTATCATTGACCTGAAGGAGTGTGAGGTCGAAATGCTGAATGGGCAGCTGAGGATAAAGCGAGATTTCCATGGGAAGCACCTCTTTGTGGTGAAGACCTCATCTCGCGTTTTTTACCTAGTGGCCAAAACTGAGGAGGAGATGAACAGCTGGATCAGTAGCATCAGTCAAATTTGCCAATTCGGGAGTCTGGAGGATGCAGGTAAATACAAAGAAAGAATTCAATTCTAAAGCTGCACTTGGCCAGACTTTTTAATTTAGTCTTAGTTCACTTGTTGCAATTCAGTAGATTCACCCAGAATCCACCGCAGCTGGCCCAGAAGAAATTGATGTTACTTGTCCCCACATAGGAAGTATCAAACTTTAGAATCAGGTCAATGTGGTCTGGATTTCACAGATTGGTATTGGGTATAAACAAAAGGTTGCAATTTACTGACAACTCACAAGATCTTTCAGCAAAGTGCTCCTATTTGATATGGTTAGATCTTGCCGCAAATACGTGCAGCTTTGACTGAGACAGTGTGTAAATCTACTGCACCCACAGGTGTGTCAATTACTACTTAGTGAACTCATGCTGTGCATGCTTCAACCCTGAATCATTTTCAGTTTTGATAAAGTTCCCAAACATTCTGAAGACATCAACATTTATAAAATGATGCACAAATCTGGATTATTCTACATTATTTTTAATCAGGAGGTTCAGTGTGGAGTGTTTTTTCCTCAATTTAAAAACCCCATAGGAAACATTTAAGGGAAAAATTTGGAATTTGGAAGATTTGGGGATGTAAATCGATCGATCAAGGCTCGTGGTTGGAGTGGTGGACTTTGAAACATTGACTAGAAATTTAAAAGTTTTAACGGAGGGTGCTTCCCACAATCTTTTGGGCCGATAAATTTCTCTATAACTGAGCTCCTAAACCCACACATAATCTCAAGTCATAACACTGTGGTTCAAAACCATTTGATACAAATCATTTCTTGTCTGCTTTCCACAGCAGCAACAGCAACAACAACAAGCCAATGTTGCATTATTTTACACAACTCTCCTGGAATGGAAATGACTTAAGATGACTGCTCCAGTCAAGCAATCTACATGGTTTAATGACTGGAAGACAAAGCGTGACCTCATATTTTATCATAAATCAGACCGTTGTCTGTGCGCAGAAGATGTTTCTAACAGCTCAAAACGTTGCAGTTGCTGCGTGCCTGTCATGCAGCCTGATGCTGTATTAGAGGAGATAACAGCAGATCAACAGGGAGCCGGGTCACATTCAAATTAACAGATAAATAATGAGAGTTTTGTATCATTTCCGTGAACGTGCTTTGGGGCTGCACAGAATTAAATGTCATCTTTTGTGGGTTGATTTTTTTGTATATCATTAATAAGTCTTGCTTTTTACTGTCTTCAACTGGCATGTGATTTGACCACTGTATATGTGTAAGGAGACTTGTCTGTTAGAACACTGTCATCTGTGTGAAAGAGATAGAGCAACGACGCAGAGTTGCTGATATGCTTTCCCTGCATGTTACCCTAAATCACATTTTGGTCTCAGAAAAACACACTCAAGTCATCGATTATAATGCAAAATTATATTCCACACACTAAACACTGTCAGACAGTTTGTTGCTGTAGTTTTTATAGAATTTTAGAATAAAGTTATGATGCTTTAATTCAGGGTTATTAGACAGTGTAGTTTAGCAGTAGATCCTGACTGGATCTCTAAAGAGTTCTGTGCGGTGGCACCTCATATCTTTTGCAAAGGAATATAAAAGGTTGTTCAATGCCCACAAACATCTTTTAAGGGTAGCAAGTGTTTCATGAGAACATGCAAAGATTTTTCCCCCACATGGTTCTGCAGGGAAAGCATTGACTCAGTGGCCTTGGGTGAAATGGAATGAGACAAATTTCTGAGCAAGGGCCAATCTGACTAAAAGATTGAAGAATATATAAACAAAAGAGGGAACAGGGCTCACACTTGTCTACTTTAAATGTGCCTGCAAAAAAAAAAAAAAAAATACCATTCCTCTTTTCAAATTCACCTGCTGTTTGTTGTAAATGTGAGTACAGGCTGGGAGAAACCTGGTGTGTGTTTGCATATAGGTTGCACGCTTTAGCTAGCATTTGGTGTCAGCATGATGGCAGTTTTCTTATTACTCCTTAGTGCTTGTAACATTTCAGAGACTACATGCTCTCTCTCCCTCTCTGCTTGGTCCCAACAGAGAGCTCAGAAGAAGGCTTTCCTCACACCCCCACCTCCCTTCAGCCGTCACCTGACAGCTCCGACAGAGTGTCCGTATCAAGCCAACTAGATTCCAGTCACCCACTGGACTACCTCTTTCTCTCGCAGTGTGAGACGGGGAGTGTAAGCACTAGTAGGTAGGTGCAATCTGAAAAACCTCAGACACATATGAAATCACGGCAATAGCTCATGTTTAACAAACGTTTTCATTTCCCCCCATTTTTGTAGACATGACAGCTTTTCAAACTCTGAGATCTCTCTGGAGCAGAAGTCATCAGATGATGCTGTCAAGGACGTTGTCCCCTCACCTCTTTACAACGATTCCTCTTCATCCTCCATCTCTCATGCTAGTCCCAGTCTAGCTCTTTTCCCCCAAGGACGGTTGACTAACCCTCCATTCAGCGCTCCGTGCACCTCCATGGCTTTACCGTCATCCTCGTCATCTCCACTACGTCACTGTGCCGCAAGTGTCTTCCAGTTTGACAAACCTTACTCTTCTGCGTCGTTTGATGCAACTAGTGACAGAGTAACACCTCCTCCACTGCCACCCAAGCCCAGTCACCCGTCAGAGCAGCTAAGTGACGAAGGACTTAACAGGTCAAGGCCAATGAGTGCACGCCATTTCTCAAGCCATGGTGCTTTATTTTCCCGGAGGACCTCTTTGTCAAGCCTGGACCATTTCAGAATGGGTATGTCCTCAATAGGAAGGTCACACAGAATGCATAATACAAAAACTGTGAAAGCTGGGCCCAACAAAATTAAACATAATCCTGGTGCTATTTTGACGGGGTAGCATACAGATTAATGTCGATGAAAGCTTATTGTAACGATTGAGAATGTAAACTAATGTTATCAATAATTCTTTTTTTTAAGGAGATGCTGAAAGTAGATTGATGCGGAACAGGAGGCAGAGTCTTAATTTGGTAAGATAATCATCAACAGCAGAAAAACACACATTCAAACAAGATCTTGAACTATTCGCTTTCTTGCTGAGAGTTAGCTGAGAAGATTGATAGCACTCAAATGTCTGTGCCATAAATTTAAAACTACAGCTAGCAGCTGCTACGCTGAGCTTAGCAAAAACACTACAAAACAATATATAACTCATTTGTTAAATCTGAAAAATAGGTACAGTAATTTCCTGGAGTTTCTGCTGGAGCTAACACTATAGATGGTTGGCTTAGAGGTGGTTAACTTAGCCTACCATACCTGGAGTTTTTGCTGGTTTCCTTGCAACCTCACGGTGATGACAAGACTCCAGGAAGTCACTGTGCCTGGCCAACAAATAGGCCAACACATAACCACAGAACCACGGCCACTTTTATTGTTTTGTTTTTTGCATTTTAAACAAATGTGATATAGTGTATTCATTAGGGAGCCTTAGTAGGCAGATTTTGTTACAGTTGGACAGACCCAGGGTAGCTGTTTCCACCCGTTTCCTGCCTTGTGCAAAGCTTAACTAACCAGCTGCCTGCTGTAGATTTATATAGACATCACAGTGGTATCGATCTACTCGTCTAACTCGTCTCCATTGTAGGATTTGAATATGTACTATTTTAGCACCCCACGTAGTAGCATAATTTCTCTACAGATAAAAACATCTACACACAGTGGCCTTAACAAATGTTCCACAAAATGACAGTATAGTGCACTCTGATCTCATGATCCTTTGTCTTTCGACAGCCTTGTTTAAATACAGTACAAGTTCAAACCTACCAGGATGAGTCATATGTCCCCATGGCTTCCCCTTCTCCCTCTGTCACCACCACTGAATGTGATGGTTACATCCCCATGAGCCCCAGGACTTTCAGTTTCCTCAATGCAAATAGCAATGCTGAGTCTTCCACCACTCTCAGCCCACTAGTGTGTCCACCTGGAGATGTTCCACCACCTCCAATTCACCGGCATCTCAAGCCTCGTTTGAGGAGAGGTGAGACTTGTAACAGCTATGGTTGGTTTAATGTTAAATGGCATTGTGTACAAAACTGAGCTTTTATTTCTCACTTGGCTGATGTTTTTGAGTATGTGCTCCTTGTTCAACTTGATCCTTGTCTGCATCGCTGTGCTAATGATATATAGCTGTAAATACCAGTACAGGATTCAGGCAGATATCAGATACACAGACTTGTTTTCTTACAGTGATCATAACACGTTTGAAAAGCTGGCCTTTCCATGGCAAATTACAACCAATTCTGTTACTTTGTCCTTTCTTGGTTCACAGCTCGACCCCCACCTCTTGACTTGAGAGGCCTCTCTACAATCACAGAATGTCCCACTCATCTACCTTTGAGCAGAGCAATGACTGAATCATGGTGAGAGAAAAAAGTATCTTTATCCACAAAGCCTGTCTGACTATATAGATGTGAGCTAAAAATTACCCTATAGAGAGATTTTTAACCCAGCATTTTGTGTGTTTTTCAACTTTGATTGATCTCTATTTACAAATATTAATGACCCTAAAAAAACTTTGACAGCTTCAGAAAATATGAATAACTAAAGAAATAAATATAATAAATATACTCACCCAACTCAAGGATGATATTCAGTTTCTCTGTTTCTATTTGTAAAACGTCATAGTTGGTTCCTAATCTGACATAAATTCAGACAGATTTTTGTTTTTATTGTGTGTTTTCAGCTTTTTACCTCTTGAAAGAAGACTTGAAAACACGATCATACCAAGAGATGAAGACACAAACTGCATTGCAATGGTAAAATTTCTGTTTACAGTATTGAAAACATTTTTTTTTTGTTTTTGTTTCTTTCAATGCACCAAAAAGATATAGTGCAATTTGACCTGCAAAGACCTGGACATTATCAATAATAATTTATGATTGGAAGTAGGGCTGATGGTAATATACTTTTAATGTAGCTTATTAGGTCATCCCTCCTCTTCCCCTCCCTTTGTCATGTATCATCCACTTTTCACTGATAACTGGCCCACAAAATGTAAATCTATGCATGATCATATTTTGATTATATTGCCGTGTTTGGGCAAATCTGCATGGCAACAAAACATAACACTGCAAAACTGTTTCAAACTTTAAATCACTGTTGACCACAAAAAAATGCATTTTCTAGATAATTCTGGACCTCACACCACTAGGTTTTATCTTAATTGTAGGATCATCTGTGAGTGGGAAAAAGTGCTCCAACCTCCACACAGCTAACTAAGAATGTTGGTGTGGAAAATGACGTGTGTTCCGAAAATATTTTGCTCAACAAATTGTAATCACGCTGGGGACCATTCAGGGTGTGTTGTACGAGTCTGTTCCTGGAATGGGTGAATATGTAATTAATAAGATAAGATAAGATAAGATATTCCTTTATTTGTCCCACAATGGGAAAATTCCGATCTTCCCAGAATTAAAGTTTTAAGAAAAGCATTTAATTCCTGTATCGGTGAGCTGGGCTTTCTTGCTGACATGCATCAAGTGGATGCACTGTGGAGTGAAGTAGCTTTTTCTAACTAACAATGCAGCACATGTAAAATTTGATTGACAACTAAAAACTGGAAAAGTTACTTTTTACGTATTTTAGATCATTTTAACCGGGTACACTGATGATTCAGCAAGGTCTTCATCTATTTCTTTCTCTGACAGGAGTCAATGCAACAGTCCTGTCTCACCTTTGATGGAGCGGTTCAATGCTGGGCGAGAAGATCCAACCTTGACTATTTGTCGCTGGATTTCAATTCCGCTTCCCCGTCTCCTGTGCAGAAAGTATGTTTTGATCAGATAAATGACATTGGCTTATTATTATCATAAAGAAAGATAAAATCCCCCATCTTTCAATGTGCAGACTCAATGTTTTGCACCATTGTGCAGCAGTAGACCAGTGATACCCAACTTGAGGTCCATGGGCCAAATCTAGCCCTTGATAGGCCAGGTGGCCAGATGTCCATTCTGTAAATCATAGAAATAAATTGTTTCACACTGGGAACTTTTTGATTGTTTATACCAATTAGTAAATGTTTAATAATGTCACTTGGCTGTTAAATAAACAAGTTGCATATTAACCTACACATGCTTAAATTGCTTAACAATACTATTCATTCTGTCCTTAGGGGCAGGTATGTTTATGGTTAATGAATCAATCCAAATCATTGATGTAAGGAAAGCATTTACAACTAAAATGCAGTTGCAGCCAATAAATGCTGTAAAATATCAGATTTATCTGTCATGCATCCTTGTACCAAGTTAATTTAGTTAAAAAGTTAAGTTAATAAGTTAGTATTCACATTGCTGTCTCCTCATCTCGTCCTCTCTATGTCTAGCAGAAGCCCTTTCTGTCTGATGAGAACAGAGTGGATTATGTGCAGGTGGATGAGAAGAAGACTCAGGCACTGCAAAACACCAAAATGGAGTGGACAGATGTCCGACAGTCAAAAACATAAATGGAATATAAATTATGAAAAAAATCAGGAACACTTGGTTTTCAGAAGACCAACAACAACACCAGCAAGGAGGACATAAATGAAGAGGACCAAAAACTATTTAAAAGCACTTTGAAAAACAGTATTAAAATAAAAGCACAACCGTAATTAAGCTGTTTGATGCTTGTTTGCGGGGTGGAAACACCAAATTGCACTGTAAAAAGTTAATTAACTCTCAGTAAATCTGTACTGTAAATAATCCCAGATTGTGCACTGTATCACAATGATTTTCTACTGTAGCATACGGTATTACCGAATTATGAAAAGGTTATCATATTGCTTACTTGTTAAAATTCAGTGAGACTTGCTGTAAATGTATGTATAGTAATTGTGACCGCAAAGAGGAAAATATTTCAATGCTAAAATGTTTTTTTTTAAATGTTTTTCTCCCCCGTTACGTATCATGAATGAAAAGGATCCATCCTGAGCTTTCTCCTTCTTCTAAACCTGAAGTGAAGTGCTCCGTCTGTGACCTTCATATTAAAGATGTTTTCACTTGTTTTGGTACTGTGATTACACCAAGAGATTGTGGAAACACCATTATCTCCTCTATATCCCCGCAAACCTTCTTGAGGTTTAAAAAACCTCTTGTTATACTCGCCATATCTTCCTTCTAGTTAAATATTACGGTCATGAGTCAATTCCCTTTACATCTTGTTGTTGCTGTTTTTTATTTATTGTGTTTTGGTTATTTATTTAAATATATTATGTTCTTTTTTTGTCTTGTGTATGTGTCTTCCCTGTTGCGTGTTCTTATGTCTATGTCCTGCTGCATATAAATAAAATTTATATTTTGAAAAAAAACTTCCTAAAGAAGTTTCTTCTTAATTCACAGATGACTGATATTTTTCATTACACCTCATCACGGTTCCCTTTCCCATGCAGTTTGCAGTCCTTCATGCTACACACAGAGAAAGAAAAGACAACACAGAAAACAATATATACAGTTATTTATATTGATATACAATGTGATTATGACAATGTGAGATAGATAGATAGATAGATAGACTTGGGCTTACCCAAGTTCTGTTTTAGCAATATAAGTATAGATATTTTCGGAATTGATAGACATGCGTTTTGAAGAGGGAACTCTATTCATTTTTTAAATATATAATGTATGTATAATATTAGCACTGCATTTTATTAAACATACAAATATGAGATGAAATATTATATTATTAGTAGTAGTATTATGCTGCTGATGCTTATTATTATTATAAGTGTAGTTATTTTAATTATTATTATTATTATTATTATTGTCATTATTATTGTCATTATTATTTTAGGTATGAATACTAATGTGTGTCAATTTTGTTTCCCCAAACAGAAAAAGTTTAGCCTTTTCTTAAAATGAAAACTAATCCCTCACATTCTCTTGCATAATTCTGAGTGCTCCTGCCTCTTACTGAATCTGTTTGACCAGTGGGGCTATCTCACCCGAGCAGCTGGAGGAAAAGTAGATAGCATGTCTGAGATTTTTTTGATTTACTTACTCCCCTCTGCAGGGAGGTCAGAGTTCAGAGTCAGCTACGGGCCAGTAGTCCTGAAGCTGGTGGGACTTCAGTGTCACCCTCAAGGACATTTTGGACGTATGTGCTTCTTGCCGAGTCCTCCAGTATTGAGGTCAGTAACCCTGCTCAGTGTGCCACCCTGCTGCCCAAAAGTCACCTCTGGAACACACCAGCAACAATGAATTTTAAAAAATCCGTAATTATCGTTCTGTCATTGATTTGAACAGTTTGCTTACTTGTTATT
>NW_023339763.1:17107099-17124618 GCF_004916995.1 Morone saxatilis | reverse complement strand
TATTATTATTATTATGTTATAAATCACAGTTACACACATGTTGCGTCACTAGCATGCGCCGAGAGGAGAGTCACGAGAGGAGATTTGGGTAGAATTACCTGGGAGGTCGGGAGAGGACGTCATCATCCAGCATTGAGACGCTGGCTTATTGTGAACACCTCAAGTAAAACGGGTGCGTGGCCTAACTACACCCACTGGTCCGACCCCCGTGTAGCTGCTCCGCGTATGTATACCACAGTGCAGTGCTGCGGTGCGGTTGAACGCTGCCCAGCGGTAGCAGCCGCTCACAGTACAGACACACACTGCAGCACACACCGCTGATAGCAACGCGCCCCGGCCAGCTAACGGTAGCAAGGAAACAAATGAAACACCGTATCTGCTCGGAACTGCTCCGGGGCCCGGGTCGACCACAAGCCGACTGCAGCAACCATAAGTTGAATCCAAGTGAGGGTTAGCAGGAAGCATGCACTGAGGGCTAACCACGTCTCCGGGGCGAGAAACCAACAACAAGTCCGTGCAGCGAGGGTTCGGCTTTAGTTGGTGAGTGTGTTTACTTTGTGACTCATTTGGCTCCATCGTTTCAAAGCGCTGATGTGGTATTTAGTCTGGTTTCCTCACTACGGTCTCGAAATAGGTGTGTTAGTTGGACTGGATTCAAGGTTAGCTTCGGTCTGCTATCTCTCCTAAAGTGCATTTTGGAGTATTTTCGACCCCTTCTTCCACCTCTGGTCACAGCTGTAGCATAGTGCCTGTTGCTGTATCACCTGGGCACCAAACCAGAAACCACAATGAGGGTTTTGTTTCAGCGTAGACTAACGTTCAGTCAGTCACTTAATATTACTAAATATAAATGTTAGGTACGTTTATCTTTGTCTGTCTTAGTCTTTCTCTGGAATACACATAAGTTTAGATATACATTGCTCAAGTTGTATTTATTGGTTTAGTTTTATTTTCCCACAAAACAACATATAATTACATGATAACATACTTGAAAAATATACAAAAAAACACAAATAACCAAAACACAGATGTAAGATTCAGTATGTGAATGTATATGTAAAGATGAAAAATAAAATTAAAAATTAAACAAAATTAAAAAAATAAAATGTGTTAATTAATGCACTAATTTGTTTAGGCATATAAGCTTTTTATAGATGATGTAAAGGAGTTTAAACTAATGTCACTGGGCCGTAGTATAACACTTGGTATACAGTATTACTATTAACCAGAGTCCAAGTTGAAGTGAGCCTACTTGGACCTAAGTTAGCAACAACCAATCTAAAAAAATGCAGCAAAATAACAGATACAAAAAAACAACACACAAACGGGCTCTAACAGATCCTTGGACCAGAGAATACACCAGGACAAGTGTGCATGTAGTAGGTGCCACAACAAAGCATTAAAGTGTATAGTAAAATAAACAGTGATAGAAAATATGGAATAATAATTTATTTTCTTTGTATATAGGGTTGAGTAATGTTAGCTGACAAATATATGACTCTCATATATCAAAATACAAGAGGATGGCAAAAGTAAAATAGGCTAATGACCACCATGATACAGATGAGTACTGTAGAACCCAATTAGACACACATTTTGACAATTAAACTCAGTCGGTCAGTTAGACGCCTGGTCTGGATTTTATAGATGTTCTTTAGAGGTATAAAACCTCTTAAAGCCCAATGGGTCACCCACTTCAGTTCTACACTGCTTAGACTTGTTACACAAATAGATTAGATTAGTTAGATTCTCCACAATTCAGTCATTCAGTTCATTTTACACCAAATTATCAAATGAATGGAAGTTATTCAATAGCCTAATTTTTATACAAGTAATATTCATACTGGTTTAAATAAACAATTTGATAGTATTCCCCATCTTTGCTGAGCAAAAGGAATTAAACGCTGGTCCCATTAGGCAGATTGAGTTCAGTGATTGAAGCAAAAAGAGGCCCGGGCTATTCATTTAAGTTTTACAGTATTAGAAATTGCATGTTAAAAATCTGTGTGTGGCCAAAATCTTTAATTGATGATTGATCCTTGGTCTCAACTTTCTCAATACAGGGCTCATATCAGATGGAGGACACATTCACTGCAGTGATCTTATCAGCTGACTGTGAAAATCCAGCTACTATGCCTTCTGTTGGACTGCTGTTGTAAATGTGGTAGCCATGGCTTCTCGCAAGGTAGACGAGCTACCAGGTAACACCAGGGATTTAGCTTCAGTCTCCGAACAGCATTCCAGATGCGGCCCTGATGACATCACCGAAGAGCTTCCGTCGGATACGATGAACGCTACGGTGAAATCCCAGAAATCTGGAAGATTTAGGAGGACTGCCCTGACATTCTTTGGAGTTCGTAAAGGCATCTGTATTTTACCCAGCTTTTTTGGAGGAAGGAGTAAAAATCCGAACAAGTGGTCGTCTAAGAAAGGCATCACCAAAAGCAGAACGCATGATGGGCTAAGTAAGGTTAGTCATGATGACAATCTGAGAAGTGGATACACCTCAGCTGGAGATTTCGAGTACTGCAGCCAGAGGGACTCTGCTGGAGACCTCCATAGTAGCTGCCACAATGAATGTAGTCACCCCACTGCTGACCAGAAATCACTGACTCTCACCCGGCAGAAAAGGGGTTTGAGGGGTCTTTTTAATAGTTTTAAGTACAGAAACCATCGAAATGTTGGCTTGGATAAAACTGAAATGATTGCAATGACCTCTCCTCACTGCAAGAAAGAGGTGCCTGTTGTCCAGGACAACACCAACCAGTATGTCACAGAGTGCCTGGGATCTGAGCCTGATGTGCCTGATTTTGCAGATGTTATATGTGATATTTCCATTGGTCCTGAATGTATTGACGCAGTGGCTTTAGAGAAGAGTGTGGAGCAAGAAAGCCTCAAGTCTGAGCTTGATGATCAGATGTGTGATGATCAAATGGAGGAAATGAGTTTGGTGGCCCTGGTTTCCAGTGAATACGAGGAGAGCTCCAGAGGACATAGCGAGCCTTGTCTGAAACTTCACACAATGTCGGAGCCTGTATTGAAGTCCGAAACACCTGCTGGCTCATCGGATCAGCTAAACCTGATTTTGGGAGACGTCGCATCATTAAAAAGCTTCGATTCACTCACCGGCTGTGGGGACATTATCGCAGACCAAGAAGATGACAGCATAACGGAGAGCACAGTTTCTGGAGAGAGGAGCAGAAATGGAGGAAAGAGGGCTTCTTGTTATCTTACTTATCAGGGTGGTGGAGAAGAAATGGCCTCACCGGAAGATTTGAATGAGGAGGATTTCTGGGGAAACAACGTGTCAGAGGAAATTTGCTATACCTGCAACCAAGACCACACCGATTTGACCGCCGACCTTACAAGTTCTCACAATGTGGACTTACTGAACAGTAACAGTGCACAGCAAGCCAGTGGCATGGACACTTCTTCAATTGCTGATGTGCTCACTCCTCAAAGTGAGCATCAAGAATCCGTTCCAAATAGTGACGAGGGCTACTATGATTCAACTACGCCGGGGCCAGATGAAGGACAAGAAAAAGCGGACCGACTAAGGACAGACAGATTGCCCAGGGACAGTTACAGCGGTGATGCCCTCTATGAACTTTTTGCGCCTGATGAGAGCCTCATCAGTCCACATTATGAAAACAAATCAAAACTTCCCGGTTCCAAACAGTGCGAGTATTTAAGTGAGCCAGTTGGTGTGACACATTCTGCCTTTGTCCCAGAAATGAACCGTTTGCAAATAAGTGCTGAACTGTACAAAGTTCACGATTTTCTAGAGAGGCCGAGTACATGCGGTAAATCCTCGGAGTTGGCACAAAATGTGGTTGGTCGGCAGGAAGTCAGCACGAATAAAAACTGTAATCTAAATTCAAAACCACGAGCAACAGTCAACAAGAATAATACGGAACCGGGTGTATTTGATGAAAAGGAAAGTATGCCTGCTTCCACGGAAAAAAGAACAAAACCCATGAATGCGGATTGTGAGAAAAGGCACAGCAGCATATCGTTCGGAAGTACATCAGACCCAGATTTTGAAACATTTTGCGAACCCAACGAGCAACATCTTGAGGAAAACAAGCCTGTGGCTTTACCATACAGAAATATCAACCCTCAGTCTCCAGATTGTAACAATGATTTGGATGATGGACAAACCGTGAGTTTCTCTCAAGCACTTGTGGACTACACGAAACACTCTCAGATGCTGAGTGACTTGCAAAACAGTGCGGACGATTCGGAGACGAACTCTGCCTTCACTCCAAATATGCAGGCCTTACCTACCATAGTCACGTTCGATGTAGTGGATATGCATAATGAGGGAGAATACGATGATCAGATCCACATGGAACTGGAGGAGGACATCTCATCGCCCTATCAGGAATTTGAAGAAAGCTACCTACAAAAAGATGCATTTGCTGAATGTGACTATCAAATGTTAGACCTGTATGAACAGAACCTGATCAGTAACACATGGGCAATTGCTAGTCTCCCACGGCACCTAGGCCTTACAAGAGTCAGTCAGTCCACGCCGTTGTCTCTAGACAGGAGAAGTAGGTCTCTGGACACAGAAAGCCTCGAGTTGAAGATGCCCGACACATGCAGAGAGAACAGAGCTTGTCCTCAAACTGAAAAGGACTCTGAAAGAGATTCCTCACCATATTACAAAAAGAATGTACTCGTGTCTGCATCGGAGGTTAGAGACAGTAGCAGCATTATGGCCTTATCATGGCAAACAAGGTCAGAAATGGCTTTAAGCCTTCCTCTGACAGATGGGGAAATCACTGAAAAAGTACAGGGTCTCAGTCAAGCCCAAGTAAAACGCAAAATATTTTGTAGTTCATCCAGCAGTGATTTTCCTAACAGCAGAACGCAACATCTAAGCTCTAACGTGTCGGACAGAGAGTCTTGTGATTTAATTTCACAGAACGCAGAGCTTTACAATAGGCAGTGTCGCCTTCCTTTGCAATCAGATTCTTGTTTACCTCATAGCAACAGCTTTGTTTATTCTGGAATGATGGAGGAGGTGTCAGATGATGTTGAGAATATTTTTTGTAAAGCGACTAATCTTCAACACTATAATCGGTGTGGTAAGAGCAGACCAGTGGCTAGTAGGGAGGGATTATCTCATTCTGGGAGTCCTGTGAACGCAGGCGTGCCTAAAGAAGAAATGGCTGTCCTCAGCGAAACAAGAACACCCAGGGATGTTGTTGCCTGCAGCAAACTCCCCAAGGCAACCTTTGATTGAAAGCCTCTCACTCATCACGTGTATATGTGCCAATTAGTGCTTTTATGTTACATCCAAAGGAGTAATTGTCGCTTACTTTGTACTTGCACAACTGATTCCTCTGAAACGTTGTTGTACACTGTGATAGACAGGACACGAGTTGATATTTGAAACTACGTGCTATCATGCTGAGTCAAGTACATCTTTCTGTGAAGTCAAAAGGGATTTTCTGCATTTGCACAGTAACAGTTGCTTGCTTCACACACGTCGCATACTTGTCAGTCCATTGAAAGTAAGTTATGCAAGTAATTGTTTCATTTGCATTGCTCACAGGTTCATTTCACTAAGCTATTAAGTTTTACTAGAATGTTTAAACCCATGTGTAGCCTCAGTATCCAGGTATCAATAGTAGTGCCACACTTGTGTAATGGGCATCTGTTAGCCTGGTTTCCATAGAACAGCCAAGCTGGGCTTTCCCAGTCTTGTTTACTTCACCCCAAAACACATGTATGCTCATGCTTTAAGTGCCGGCTTGTGTTTGTATTTACTGCTTTTTCTCAGCTTCCCTTTGCTCCAGTTTTGTCCTGTCATCATGATCAAATTCAGTGTTTCTAGCTGCTCTAAATTTACCTAATTTACAATGCAACAACACAAGAGGAGTTCCTCAGAGGGGAATATCTCAATTCACAGAGAGGAATTAGAGCTCAGTCCACATTATAAAACATGTTCCTTGATTCCGTCACGTGGTATATTTGAAATGCATTACGCTTAATCTCAAAATATCTAACAGCAAGTTCTTCCCCTTAACCCAGATCAGGATAAGGAAGTATATGAAATGTAGAGATGGACTGATAGTTGTCCCCTCCTAACTTCAGTTTCCATTTCATTTACACACTGTAGATAGCCTCAGTACTTAAAGTACAGCACGTCACACAGTTCTTCTGTGTATGAAAGTGCTTTACATAAGACATTAAAGAAAAAGTTTAGAGTAAGCCAGATAAATGTCTACAAAATAGTAGAGGAAAACAAATCAAAGAATAAAAAGCTAGTGTTACCTAGTCTCAAACTTATTGTGTTCTGGTCTGATAAGCCAATTTGGTCTTACTGTGGCTAATATTTCTCCTCTAGTGCCGTTTTCCAACAGCGACTAGCTGTGAAGTGCAAAATTCTTTCTGAAATGACGCATTCATTATTGCATTACTATAAGCTTGTGGAATGAAAAAAGTAGTTTGATTTTATTTGAAATTGAAATGTTAAAAGATAAACTGGTATTTTCACCTTGTATCATTTTCTTGTGCATTTAATGTTTGATTGGTCAGAGGTTAAACTGTCCGATGATGTCGTTTTTTATAGTGTTGAATAATATTGAACAAATGTCAAATAATTTGTATTTATATTCTCAACTATTTGTACACTGTAACATTGTATTCCAAATTGTTAGTACAAACTGGCAATATTCTTTTTTGTTAGTTTTCTTTTTTAAATTTGAATTTTTTTTTTTTATTGTTTCAAAGTTACATCCATGTTACATTAAGGGATTCCTCTTGAAAATCTATTACTGTTTTGTCAGAGTAGAACACTGCCTTACACTAAAATAAACACGACAAGACATGTATTTCTCCATTTTCCTTCTGTCCTGTTCTCTCACTTGTTGATATTGAGGGGGATGGGGGAGTTCCCAGCATCCATGGGGCCAAAGGCAGGGAAATGTTGGTAGATTAATAGTCTGTTGTAGTGCACTGACACTGATGAGCAGATTAGAGTTCACCTGAACGCCTTCAGAGAACGTGTACTTGACAGCCCCCAGCCTGATTCAGATTCAGTACTGTTTTGCTCAGGGGTGACCAAAGTGGGACCTGCAGGCCAAAGTTGTCCCGCCTTATGGTTTGTTTCGGCCCGCCAAATGTTTATAGCAAAAACAATTCCTAAAATAAGTGAAAAAAACATAAAATTGCTGTTACAGTTATTGTGTGGTAAATGCTCTTTAAATATGTTGGATTCCTAATTATTTTTCATAATCTGAGCATAGCAGGCAGATACTTTGCACAGGAAGGCAGTCAATTAAGGGAACTTGGGATCTTAGTACCATTCTTAACAATACAATACCACCATTAAGTTTCAGTTTGGGCACTCTTGGTCTTGCTGGTAATCGACTCAAAACTGCTGTGCAGCCCCATAACAGCACACAATCTAGAAATAACTGACACCTGTCTTGTGGATGCATGCGATGTACACTCTATACATAATTTATTTTAAAAAGCATAACTAGTATGGTCTGTTAAATCAGGCTTCTGTATTCAAACTGAATGAGAGTTACTCTTTAAAGTTTGGAGCACTGTGAAATGGGAATGGAGTTAGCTCAAATAAAAGTAGTCAGTGAATGCTTTATTAAAATGTGCATCCATTTGAGTTCGTAAAGTTATTAAAACTGTAAGTATTCCAGTAGGGACCTTGCATGTTTGCAAGACTCCGTGTTCTGGGAATAACCCTTAATTTCAGAAAGCAGCCTCCTCCAAGCGAAGGGATAATGACAGTCCCTAAAGTATCCTTACAAGACACAAAGAAAGCACCATAAAAGCCTTGGATTGATGAAACCTCTGGGTAAGTGGCGAGCGGCACGTTTATACCGCTGTTCTGACCCCGGTGTCTTTTCGCCGCTTGGGTTACTTGTTTCCCTCCCGTTATCTGGCAACCCCGACCAAACTGCGACAGCGCCAATGGCAGCAAAACATAACTGTTACAGGCGAGGAGGATGACAGCAATAAGGTGAGATGAGCACCGTTTCAAGTCCACCACGGCAGTGCTAATATACTTGCAGACGATGTAGAGCATCGTGTTGTGTTGCTCTGGTTTCACCCTCGTCTGAATTATTAAATGATTGGCAACTTTATTTCAAGTTAATGTAGTATTCCGGCAATAAAATGTTAGCACAGGCTCAGCAGCTAAAGCTAAGTGATGTTAGCAACCCGACGTTGAAGTTAGCCTGTGGAGCCACTGAGTTGCCTAGCGTTGCTCCCGTTATCTAACTCAATAACGTTAGAGACCGGGGTTGCCTGGCAAGCTTGGTAGCTGGCGTTAGGTTGCAGTAACGGCTAACCAACCGCTCTCTAGCCGTTGACCGACAGGATGAACCGAAGCAGGCCGGTTAGTTTCTGTAGCTACAGTGTTGACTCTCCCGCTGGATGAGTACCGTTACACTGGACTGCTAGCGTGTGCTAACCGTACCTCGGGGCCTAAGGATGTCAGACCACTTATCTCTAATCAGATTCAGTCATAAAGGAAGACGTCGTGTGCAGTAGTAATGTTACAACGTTATCCGATAAAGTGCATTGTAAGTATGAGATCTGTTTGACTGTCATGTTGTTTAACCTTCATCCCTCTCCACTCATGATGCTGTTGCTAATGATATCAAGCACTTCAGGTTTTTTTTTTTTTCGTATTGACGTGTCAGCTCCTCGGCTGATGGATGCAGTAACACAGTGGAGTTAATTCAGCAGTTCAGCAGGTTGCCTGTGTGGTCACTGACACTGGGAGCAATGCAGTGTTTGAATCTGGTTTTACATTCACGTTGTTTGTTGTTAAGTAAACGCAAAACTGGCTTAATGTGAGAATACAGTTCGGTCCTCACTTTTCCTTTTTGCCTACCATTAATGTGACCCCCTCTAAAGTGTTTTTACTTTAAAATAATTCTAGTCTGCAACGTGTTTAAATGCATAATTAATTGCATAAGTATGCTTAATGTTTAAACTCTACTTAGAAATCACCAGCCAAATGAAGGAGAAGAAGAAGACAGATTAATGAGACTGCAAATTGGTTAAGTAGAAGCTCACATTATTAGAGCAAAGCTGGTTAAGACTTAATTCAATTTTTATGACACACAATACACATTACAGATGGGGAAGCGGGGCCATGGTCCTATTCATGATTGCTCACATTCATTAATTCATACAGAGGTTCAGGGTATATAGAATAGGTACCACTTCATGACCCTGGTGTGCTCCAACATTTCAGTACTCTTGATTGACATGTGGATACATTTGTGATTTTTAAAAAGTGATGCCTTTCTTCCTGCTTGTGTTTGAGCATGAGTGTTGCATTATGTTTTGTGTAGCAAGTGATCATGATGAGTGGCGGCTGTCCCTCTGCAGATGATGTACCAGGCACACACAGAACGTATCCTTAGGAGGTTTGTGTGGTCATAAAAAGGTTTACTTTACTAAACCCTTACTTTGTAGTGCCATCATCTGATCAGTGCACATAAGTAAATAAGACCATATTGTTTTTCTTGGTTCTATGTCCCGAATGACAGTTTACGTTTCAGCTTTCTAGGCCCAGATAATCTTCACATGCTGTTATGGCAGTAACACTGATTAGGTGTCGCAGTAGCCGCTGTTCAAGAGCATCAAAGCTTTGTAGTTTTGAAGGTATCGGGTCGCAAAACAGTAAAAGGAACATTTAACCTTTAGTAATAGTGACTTTCCTCTGTGTTGCAGTCTCTCGTTGGTCTGTCTCGGGACATTTCTGTAAAGTGGTGGCTGCACTGAACTCCAAATCTGTCTTAATTTCAAGATATCTCACTACAACCAACATGAACCACAGTGCAGTTTCTCCCTGATGCATACTGGATACTATGTAGGGTCAGCAATGTAAAAGATGGCTTCGGGGCCCTGCTTCACTTGTTGCTATGAAACAGAACCACACGAGCCTGTGCATGTGCAGAGACAGTCTGGAGGCCTTGCCGAGTCGAAGCCTGTGAATCTGGAGGTGGAAGGGAAAGCATTGGAAGAGCTCTGCTCCCTTAAACATGTACCGATGTGGTCATACAATGTCTTAAGTGGTAGTGTGCTGTGTGACTTCACTGTTTGAGTTCAGTCCTCTTTCAGCTGTTTGTTTTAAATGTTAACACCATAGTGTGTTCTCCATTCTCCATCTCCATTGTCATACAAGTTGTAGTAGTGAACACTGACAATAAATATATAGGTCTGCCTCTGTAGCCATAGATTGACCCTCTGAATAACTATCCACCTTCAGGGTCTCCCGTGAAAAGCAGTATTTTACATTACCTGTTCAGGGTGTTGCCTGTAATAGTATCAGCTATTTCATTGAATGGATCCATGTTGAAAGTAGAGATCTCAGTCAAATGCATTGGTCATCATGTGTTTTATGCAAACACATAAGATTTGTATCCAGATTGATCTTTTTCAACGGTCAGCACTGATAAAGGTCTAAATAATGTCATTTTTTGTTTTTTGCAAACTCTGCTGCCTCAAGAGTTTTAGTGTAGAGTTGTAGTGTAGCTGTAAGTGTTGTGCATTTACTGACTGCCTGAAGAGAGATGATGAGCTGTGTTTGTGTTAGTCGTGACTGGTAAAAAGGAGTTAGCTGATGACAAGGCTGTGTTGCTAAGCAACGCACATCATGGGCTGCGCCTCTTGAAGCTTGAAGCTGGCTGTATTTCTACTCTCTGCAAGACTGGGGGAAAGTGTAGTCCAGTGTTTCTGTTCATTATTGCACTTGTTATTAAGATTATTTAATTACCAGTATCCATGTGTAAAAATGTACACCTGGAGCTGTTGACAGTGTTGCATGTTTAAATACTGCAGGCTACCCTGAAGTCCTACTCTGCTTTAAAACAGATTTGTTCCCTAAGGAATTCGGTTCAGTTCATACAGTGTGTCAGAGGGCTGGAGGCGCAGGGATGCACTGCTCGGCCCACACTTTGTCTCAGGTTATGTTAACTCATGCACTCACTGCATGTGTGTCTGGCTCAAATGTTGTTTGTGAGACCGGTGAGGGCTCTGCTGTGCATTCTCACATTGTGTGCAGGGGGACGGGGCTTTTTATTTTAAAACTAGTTTGCACGGAGAGACGGGGGGGAGGGGGGGGAGCTCACTGCATACCAACAACCACTGGGGCAAACAAGTTTACGAACTCAACACTGCTGTAAATACTTTGCTGTAGTTTGAATGGGCACTTACAGCTTACAGCTTTAAATACGTCATTGGTTGTAAATTTGTCAGAATCGAGAATTTGTAGGTGTGACAAACATTTGTCTGGGAACAGGAGTGACAGTCAGACAGAAAGTATAGCCTGCAGACATTGAAGGCTGTTAACCAACCAGGTTCATACAAAACATGCAAATGAAACAAAATGCTACACTTGGATTAGGTTGGTGTGTACCACAAACCCCAAAACACAGTCAGACTGTGGAAACATACACCCATATTCAGATCCGTCCTTTTTCCGTGCTGCTGTGGGTTTTTGAGAACTTGTTTATTTGGGTAGGTGACTAATATGCTCCATTTGTCTTATTGGTTTTGTTGCTTGCCCCAGATAACAGTGTTTCCCGCAGGTGGAGAAGGTATTGGTCTACCGCAATTGGGGTAGAGGGAGTTGAAGACTCACAACACTGTGCCTACATTAAGCTGCCTAAATTTACACAAAATGTAAATAAACACTGTTTTCATGTGAATTCACGATATACTTCTTTACATATTTTTTTGTTTCTGTTTATTAACCAGCAGTCCAAGCTGCTGCGCAGAGGTGACAAAGTCAACATTTTGTAATGTTTTACAACGTCATCTGACAAAAATTGACACTGTGGCATGCAGCCCCTCGACCCTGAGGGGGCTGAGGTCAATGTTTTCCAAAAGCTCTGTATCCCCTGCACACGCTGAAACCCCCACAGCTTAATGTGGATGTTACTTTAAAGTGCGTTAAAGATGAATTCACAAGCTAACAAATTGCTGCACTATATTGTTTCATTCTACTAGACTTTCTTTTTGCTACAGCTTTTCAAAGCATGCTTTTCAATGTAAGACATATGGATATTAAAAACAATCGTTATTGGTTAGTCAGCAAAATAAAGACTATTATTTTAAACACATTTAACTAATTGCAACTTCCCATTTTGTTTTTGCTCTCTTTCAGGAATTAATCATTTGATTCAGCCTGTCCACATAGGAGGGGAGATCGTGTTACTTTGGCTCTACCCAAAGAGCCTGTAGCGCTGGAGTCCACCATTGAGTATGATTCCCTGGCTGCGGTGGAGGTGAGGAAGCATGGGGTGGAAATCTGAGGTGTCAAGACAAACGTGATGACAGTATGGTCAACGGTGGAGAAGCTCAAAATGGAAAAACGCCCATGGAGGGAGGAGAACATTGACTCAAGCGAGGCCCAGCATGCCACTGACGATTCTGAGGATGGAAGCAGCTCAGAAAGCGAATCAGAAGAGCAGCAGTGCCAGCAGGTTCAGGTGAACAGCAGCAGGTGTAAGAAGAAGGAGCCCTTGGCTGTCACAAAACCCCACCGACAACTCTGTCGCTCTCCATGTCTCGACCGGCCCAGTTTTTCCCAGAGCAGCACTGTGCAAGACTTTCGTGAGGATGAGACTAGTGTGGGAACAGGGATCAAGTCTGCCAGTGACAGGGAGTACCAGACCAAGATGGATTTTGCTTTGAAGTTGGGCTATTCAGGAGAGCAGGTGGAGACGGTGCTCAACAAGTTGGGTGCTGCTGCACTTATTAATGACGTTCTCGCTGAGTTAGTAAGGCTTGGAAACAAAGTAGAGCCTGAAATTCAACCTTGCAGCAGTACGGCCATAACATCAATATCACGGTCCCCCTGTGTTAAAGAGACTGTTAGTCCGGAGGTGTCAGTGGAGGATGACTCTGTGGATACCTTTGATAACCTCAGGCCCATCGTCATCGATGGCTCAAATGTGGCAATGAGGTAAAACCCTTAGAAACGCACGCTCTTATTGAATTGATCATTGCTTTATTGTGAATGCGCTTTGTGAGGTTTGAGTAGACCTGATACCATACTGTTTTGTTTTCAGTCATGGAAACAAAGAGGTGTTCTCTTGCCGTGGTATCCAACTTGCTGTGGAATGGTTCTTGGAGAAAGGACACAAAGACATCACTGTGTTTGTCCCTGCCTGGAGAAAGGAACAGTCGAGGCCTGACGCCCTCATCACAGGTAGTAAAGCAGTTTTTAAGCAGCTGTTATTTGACGTTAATCCTGGTAGTTGGTATGTTTAGTTGCTGAAATATGTATCAATATCAGTCAGCAGTCAATTTACATATAAGAAGAGTAATATGTTATTTGTGGATGTGAGTGAAGCATGACCTTGTTGTGTGGTCATAGAAATGCAGCAAAATCTCTGCGTCATTTATTAGTTATTTTATTTCTGTGTGTGTGTGTGTGTGTGTGTGTGTTTGTATATATGTGTGTGTGTGTGTGTGTGTGTGTATATGTATATAAAAAACCTTAATAAACAGGTTGATTGCAGGGATTTTTTTCTTAATACAATGTTTTATTATTAAGGAAAATACAAGTATTGGATCAGGACTCAGAACATACTCAATATTAAATGGGGATCGGGGGCAAAATTGGTTCCTAGAATCGTAGTATTTCACTGGGACTTGTATCATCTACTAAATTTCTGGTATTGTGACATCCCTGTTCCCTCCCTGTAATAACTGATAGTTGTTAGTGCTGTAGTCAACCAAAGGAAATCTAGGTCGACTAAAATTCTACCTACTTTCAACTTGTCAATTTACAAACAACAGCAACACACACACACACACACAAGCCTACACACACACCGGCGGGGGGTGTGTAGCAAAACACTGGTCGGACATGAGCCTATACCCTAATGCCATCCAAAATGCAAGGGCTGCCTCCAATAGTCGAGTAAACTGTTAGTCAACAAGAAGAGTCTTAGTTGACGCACTTTTCATTAGTCGGATATCCGCAGAAAAGCTTTGGACTGCGGGGGAATGGGGCCAGAAGCTTAGCCTGAGTGGGGCAACAGAGCCAGACTGACAACGGGACAGAACACCAAATCCATCGCAGGACTAGACAAAAGGCACGTTCAGGTGGAGGAGGGAGAGTAGCAAAGGCATGAAGGGAGAGTCATTTAAGCAAAGTATTAAATGATTAAATTAATATCATAGACATGTGACGACTGGTTGAATATTGACTATCTTACGACTACTAAAATGACTAGTAAAAAATCTTTAGTCGGGTCAGCCTTACAATATGCATTGTAATATTGGTTCTGTTGTTTTGATGGATTTCTGCTCTTAATGAAACATTTGTCAGCATTAAAACCTACTTGAAACGTCTCTTACAGATCAAGAAATATTACGCAAGCTGGAAAAAGAAAAGATCCTGGTTTTCACCCCATCTCGGAGAGTTCAAGGCAGGAGAGTGGTGTGCTATGATGATCGCTTCATAGTGAAGCTGGCTTATGATTCTGAGGGAATTATTGTGTCAAATGACAACTACAGGGACTTGCAAAATGAGAAGCCAGAGTGGAAGAAGTTCATAGAAGAGCGTCTACTGATGTACTCATTTGTCAATGACAAGTAAGAAACTGAAAATGCATTCTTATGGCAGCCAAATGATGTAGTAATGTACTCGAGGACTAGGAATAGACATTGTTTAAAAATAAAATATCTCCCCCAATACAATACAAACTATTTTTTTTATATCAAACTTGGTTAGAAGTAGATATGGTTATTTATTAAAAACATTTTAAGTTCAATCTTTTTAGTCATTGTATGCTGACCATCGTTAAAAATCTGGGGGAGACCAGTTATTAATTCTGTTTTGTGCCAAGGACTCTTCATGCTGGAAATAATAAAGCTGACCTTTTTAATAATGAAATATTTTAGGTTTATGCCGCCTGATGATCCACTGGGAAGACATGGTCCAAGCTTAGAAAACTTCCTCCGCAAGCGTCCTGTTGTTCCAGAGCACAAAAAACAACCTTGCCCCTATGGTAAGTTCCCCAGAAATATCTGGATAATGTGTTTCTGTCAGCATAAGTTCACGGTTTAATTTTCTTAATCTATTCTTTCTTTAAACAAGGAAAAAAGTGCACATATGGACACAAGTGCAAGTACTATCACCCAGAGCGTGTCAACCAGCCACAGCGGTCAGTGGCTGATGAACTACGGGCCTTTGCCAAGTTGTCTGCGGTGAAGACGATGAGTGAAGGGGCGTTAGCCAAATGTGGTACTGGTCCAGTAACTGTAAAGGGGGACAGCAACTCTGAGGTCAAACGTGTGGCCCCCAAACGTCAATCTGACCCCAGTATTCGCTCAGTGGCCTGTGAACCGCCAGAGGCACTGTCCGTTATTAGGAAGTCTGAGACAAATTCAGTGCCTTCCCTTGTGTCTGCTCTCAGTGTGCCCACCATGCAGCCTGCCAAGAGCCACGCAGCTGGGGCCTTGAACACACGATCAGCCAGCAGCCCGGTGCCAGGTTCTTTGCAGTTCGCACACAGTTCCCTGGAGCACATGTCCAGTGTACAGTACCCTCCTATTTTAGTAACCAATAGTCATGGCGCCTCTGTTACATACAGTGAACAGTTCCCTAAGTATGACTCAGTTAGCGACCATGGATATTATTCACTGCACAGTGATTTTTCAAATATGAGCATGAGCAGCATGCATAATGTCGACAGTTTCTGTAGCATGGAGCACGAGCATGGTGTGTATCAGAGAAATCCCAGCCACTGCCCTGAATCCTGCCTCAGCCATTCAAACAGTGACTCGTTCTCCTCTTATGGGGACCTGTACCCAAGCTCTGTGGACAGTAGCTTAGAGGAGAGCATGAAGGGGCAACAGCAGTCTCCTGCACAAAGTAGGATGCAGACTTTCTCCCATGGGTTTCGTCATGAAGCACTGACTAGGGTACAGAGTTACGGACCTGAGGAACCCAAGCAGGGCCCCCGTAAGCAGTCTGGATCTCATCTAGCACCGCATATCCAGCATGTTGCAGTGGGAGCCAGGTCCAGCTGTCCTGGAGACTATCCCCTAACTCAGAATGTCCTCCCACCTTTGTCCTCACAGCCCACACGGTCTCTTGGTATGACTCGTATGGACAGTATATCAGATTCAAGGCTCTATGATAGCAACCCAATGAGACAGAGGCGACCTCCACTGTGCCGTGAGCAGCATGCAAGCTGGGACCCTCTGCCTTGTGGTAATGAGTCCTATGGGTATCATTCGTATCCATTAAATAACAGCCTGATGCCGTGTTGCGAGCGGGTGATGGTCCGCAGCATGCCAGACAAGATGGAACAAATCTGGAACTCGCCATGGGAGATGCCATCTGCAGTTGAACATCAAGAGCGGTATGTCATCCCAGACCACCAGTATCAAACATATCGGAACCTTTGTAACATCTTTCCTGCCTACGTAGTCCACTCAGTAATGGAGAAGAACCCTCATTTGACAGATCCACAACAACTCGCCGCTGTCATTGTTGCAAAACTGAGGTCATGCCATTGAGCTGTTAATCTTATTAAACATTCAAAAATTATGTGATAAGAGAAACACGGATCTTTATTGCAAGGATAGGCACTTGTTAAATGTTGCTGTATGTGCAACACCTGCCCTCAGGAGTTTTTTTGTTTTGTTTTTATGTCTCGGATGTGAAATCTGGATATCGGATTTTAGAAGATGACAGAAGTAATCAGCATAGAGAAAGTTTGTCTAATAAGTTTATCTCAAATTGTAAGATGTTTCACATATGAAAGCTATGTTTTTATATGAAGTGTGGTGCAATTGATATGAGGGAACACCTTATTAGAAATCTGCTTCATAACACATTCATACTACCTGAGCAGGAGCTTGTTATTTTATCCATGATTAACTGAACCATCGTTCAACATAATTCATTCTAGAAAATGCATATATAGAATAGTCTGATAACATTTGGCAGGACTTGTGAATGTCCCTTCTTCTGAATAGATTCCTGTTGATTTAACGGATTACATGATGTTTAAATATTGTGAATGGAGCCCCAAAGTGTTCAGTCTTAAATAAATAAAATAAGAAATAATTATCAAGTAATTAAATGAAATAAATAATCACAGGAATAAATTGTCTAAAATGTATAACTGACTAACTACTTTAAGAAATATTTAAAACTCAACTCACTATTATGAAATGTTATTATTAATGTTATTTTATTAAAATCTTACAGCAGTTTATTTTTTATTTCATAATCAACTCCCCCTCTCCCCCCAAAAAAGCCTTAATTTAAAAATGTATTTCATAATTAAATTTTCCCCAATTAGACTTCATTTGTAATTTATATATTTTAGACATTTTATTCATGTTTATTTCATGGTGTCTTTTTCCATTTTATTTAATGTTGAATACTTTGTGGTTTCATGACTATGATGGCCAGCTGGATAACATCAGAATTTAAGCCGAACTAATGTAGCTGAAACTTCAATCAGTGTGAACTAAGTTCAATTCAATTCAATTCA
>NW_023339763.1:17028862-17106999 GCF_004916995.1 Morone saxatilis | reverse complement strand
CAGCAACAACAGAAGCAACAACTCAACTGGGTCAATAAACAGGTTAGCTACATGGCAACGCAGTCAAGATAGGAAGTAATAACTGCACAACCTCTCCACATATACCTTATTAAATCTGACATAAAATTACGTCAACATTTGTACAGCGTGTAGTTTTTATGAGTTCTTGTTCAGGCCCTGTGAATGTGTTATGGAAGGCATCTCAAGTGTTTCTGGTGCAGTGGAACTATAAATAGCCTTGCTTAGGTCTGCCTCTGCTGTAAATAATTCTTGTGACTTTTTGTGCATTTACTTTGAAGATAAGTAAGAGGGAGGTAGGTACATACCTCACAGCATGAACTATGACATTTAATGGCCTTATATCTGAATGACCTCACGCTTTAGTCATTGTCTGATTGGTTTCAATGAGAGTCTTTGTCATTGAAGCCTCCTATTTTCAAATGTAAAGCACTATCTCAGTATCTAAAGAGATATATTTTCTCAGCCTCACTTAACAAAGCTACTATTTTGGTAGAATTTGACAGTGCACAAAGCAAGCCAAAAAAGAGATTTGACTTGCATACATGTGCACATATCTATGTACATATAATCACACAAAAGCCATTATTTCAAAGTCATTTATAAGCTGCTAAATAATGCCAAAAAAAGATAGAATTTATATAGTGTCAGTATTCTGCATAACTTTACATTTTGGTTCACAGAATTGGATTATAGTATAAACTAACATCTGTGTTTGGATAATTTCCTTTAGTGTACTGTATAGTTCCCTTTCTGATTTTATTGGATGCTATGTCCAGGATTTTCCTATTTATATATTTGTCAAATTTGTTGTGCTGATTCTTTTCAATGTGAAAATATTCAAAGTATCTTTGTTTCAAACAGTAGCTCTAATGGACTCCTTCAAGTTGTCAGCGGAGCAGTTTGTTTTCAGGAACAGGTTTGTTTTGTTTCAAAGACTACTTTTACATGCACTTAAGTATTGATTCCTGATGCAGAAATTAGAAACCTAGTTTCCTTTTATCAGTTTAATGCATTAAGAGAAACTTGGTTTACCCAGTTAGATTTCTGATTGAATTTGGCCATTTCTAAACTTCCTTAGGGGTGTGCTAGTGTGCATGACAGTGACCCAGGACAGGGAAGGTATCACAGTGGCAGTAATCTAGCAGCATTAAAGGCAGTATTGTTACTTGCCCCATACATCGTTGCATCTAGAGTAATAACATGCAAAGTCCAGTCTATGCTGAACAAAACTATTGATTTGCCTATTATAAAGGTAAATGGTTTAGTTTATTAGACAGGCTTGAACAGTAAATCATATGTCCTAATGTGCTTAACGAGTTTCTTCAATTACATATTAGAAATACTTAAAATATGACAAATGTTTTAAAAATGTGGAGGAGGGAAATCTGCGGTCTGTGGTTTTAAGTCAGACAATTGCAGCGCATCTAAATGAGTTGTCCAATTTCATGCCTTAACCTCATTTCTGACACTTACCTGGTCTCTTACGTGCATGTAAACGTAGTCAAACTTTGAGAACTGATTTCACCGGGCTGTGATGTGACTTAGGTAGGGAAAAGTTGTAGAAATGTACTATTGAAGTTGCAAACAGAGATGGCATTTACAGTCACAGTTTAAATGTTTGCACAAGGAATTCTGCAACAGACTGAACATTTACTTGATGTTACATTTGTCAGATAAAATGATAAGAATCTGGCTGTAACAGTAAGGCTTGGGAGTGAGTTAAATATTGAATTTGTTTTGTGATATCTTGTAGAGTATGAGGTTTCAATGATTAAAAAAAAAATGAAGTGAATGTTAGAAGCATGTTGAAGAGAACATTTTCTGTATGGCTTTTTATGGGAGGCTGAATTGCTCAAATACAGATGTACGAATACATGCAGCCAGTCTCCAAGGATCATGGAAGTGTTTGGCTGTGCCTTGCAGCACATTGCTCTCAGGATGCTTTCAATTTTCTAATTTTCCGTCTTGCCCTGCCAAAAACCAGTGGTTACTGGCAAGAGTCTACTCTGATCTAGTAATGATATATTTTGTGAAAATCCTACATGTAACATGTAGTACCTTAAAGTTAGTTATGTACAGTTGACACGTGGAGATGGCATTGCAAAACTTTGTACTTTTTCTGTATATCCTTGTTATGCACCTTGAGATCTAGAAAATTGGGCCAATAGGGTGGCTTTACATGATGCAACTTTCGTCAGATGAAGTGATGTTGGTGTCCATTTAGGTGCGAAGTTTCCATCCAGCCAAAGACAAACATTGGTGTTAAAACACTGATTGATTGGACCTCATAAATTTTACTCATACTGAGACTTAAGGATGCTAATGGATGCTAATCATGACAGTTTGATATGGCCCGGAGCTAATCACGTCAAACCTGTCATTTATCCACAAGAAATATCTAATGGGGCAAATTTCCATCACTTTTGCTAAGCACAGTCATGCTCCCAAGAGGATCCACTCCCTTGATTTTAATGATCCATTGCCTTTTCTCTACTCCCACCCTCAGGACAAAGTGCTACATTAAACATTCAACCTACAATTGCAGCGAGATTGTATCATGTAAAGCCAACCCTGACGGCAAGATCATGCGTTGAGTGAATTTAAAGGGAAATGCCACTTACTTTCAGGATTCGGGTATGGTACTCCTAGGTTTACTATAGGATTGCATGACTGAGCATCACAGATTTAGCTCTCAGTATAGTATCACATGCATGTGAAAGAGAGGAGGTTGTCTAATGTCAGATTTGTGTTAAGACTCCACAGTCAAATAACAAAAATGCATTGGGGACAGTTTATTGTTTTAATGAATAATTAAAAACAGGGAAGTGATGTTGAGTTAGAAAGTTGGGCTCCCATTTGTATTAAATGGTGCAGCCTATGTTTTGATGACATCGCAGACCTGAATATTTGTCCTTTGATTTAGTAAATGGTTCATAATTATAGAGAAAAATTGAATGAGAATTTTTTAAACTGAGTGGTATTCCTCTTTAAGAAGGCTAACTATGTGAACCTGACTTTGTCTCATTGGTGGTGTTTCAAAAAATATATATTTCTTTATAATGTTTAGGTACAACTGTGTATATGAACAGACATAAAGAAAAAAAACATTTGAATGTGTTTTGCCCAAATGAATTTTGGGCTTTGCTGACTTTGTTTTTTCATGAAAAAAGACAAGGCCACTTAAGGCCGGCTGTCTGTTCATGAGAAGGTGAAACAAACTGCCTAAATGTTTCTTCATGTGAAACAATCAGATTGCAAGGCTGCTGTCAAGGTTGTTTCTGGCATTTGGCTAAAAGTTTGCGCGCCGCCCTTTTTCCTCGATATAGTTGAATTGTCATAGATTACAAGAAAATTGCCTTCTCAGTGCAAAAAGACTGAAGTACTTTTATACCGCGATAAATCAACTCTAAAACCAAGAGCATCAACACTGAGAGACCAAATGAAGGTCTCTAGTGGCTTTAATATCTTAATTTGGTTTTGTAATATGTTTTTAGTAATAGTGAGATCCTTGTTTAACCTGAGCACTGGAATAGTCAATTGCCCTGATGAACTCAGAGTTCATTTACTTTGGTTTGTTAAGGAATTAGTAACTTTAATGTAGGCCACAATACAAATATACCAAAATGTAAACAGGTTTCATTATATTGATTTATATTCATTGTGGGAATTATTCTAGAAATGTTATTTTGGGTATAAATAGGTAAATCAGGGGGTATATCCATATCAACTGAAGCAGTTAGACAATATAAACTACATGGGATTGGGCTGTGATTTACAGTGCATGAAATGAATGACAAATCAATTTAAACTTGGATAGATCTCGTTATATTGTCCATAAAACACAATTAGTTTATGGTTTCATAAAGACATGCACACATGATTGAATTTTAACTGCTGATTTTGCTCGCAAGCTCATACGTTACTATTTCTGGCACAGTGCCACATTTCTAGCACTTCTCTGTAATTAGATAAAATGCACTCATGGGCCATGTGGGCTTAACAAGTAGCCTATTAGAGCATATTCAGATTCAGAGCTCAGTGGCTGTGTGTCCATAATGCTGAAATAGTATTTATGGTAGCTGCCCTAATCCTAAAAGGTAGACTCTGCTTTTACAAATTCCATCTGGACATTTCCCCCACATGAACAAAGGGGGAAAGAAAAGTTGTGTAGGGACATACTTTTCTTCTTTTTGCTATGTCTTTTAAAGAGTTTTCTGTCTTTATCAGAGATATTTCAGTTCACTACAAGAAAGAATCTGTGTTCCCTGAGCAGTAGGCTACTTCCAGGCCAAAAATAAAACCCTCACTATTGCTACAAAATACTTTCAATGTACCAATCCAGTATTTTACTGCTGTGCCCAAAGGTTACACTAAAGGCCAGAATGGTGGTTCATAGTCCCCACCCTCCCTTTGAAAGTGCCGCAAACAACTAAGCCACAAATGTCTAGAATTGACTTTTGCTTGTTGATACAAATTGTATCTATACCTTGAATGTAACAAAATATGAAATGTATAATATGAAAATAGTTTTATTTAAATAAAGGGGGAAAAAATCAATGCCATAATGTTTGTGACACTGTGTGTCACTGGGAGTAGCCCATTGGTATGTACTAATTCTTACTGGGTACAGTAGTTAACTTACAGGGACATTTACGTGCTACATAAAAGTGCACAGATACCCTGTGTACAGCAGTAAGCATCATGTCCTCTCTGTAAATAGTCACACGTGTGTGTGTATATATAGAAGGCGATCTGTAAATGTAAAAGTAAAACTTTCTTCAGTTGTTTAAATACTAAATACTTTCTGTGTTGTAATCTGTGCACCTTGGTTAAGTGCATCTATTTCCTCTGAATTGACATGTCTGCTTTATGCTATTTTAATGGGAATTTCAATATTTTTGAATATATTTTGCCTAATAAAACATGCCAAAGTTATTCTTGGGTGACTTTGTCAAACATAATTTTTTGTGACTCAACACACGGGTTGTCATGCAATGAATTCTATATTTCAGGGGACAAATGATTTCTTTTCCACTTGATGTAAACTAAGAGTAACTTAACACCAAACACAAATCTGTGTCTAGCCTGACACTTAAAACATAATACAGAAATTGCAGTGGGAGTATCAGAAAAGGGCAGTATCAGTAGCATACTGAATGGCAGGTTCACTGTCAGTTTTTACTCAGATTTGTGTTTGATGTTTAATTCCTCTTTCAAGATACAGATGCTTTTAAAACAGGACTTTTTGGAGTGTTTGGCAGTTGATTTAATGACGAACCCTGTATGTTGACAAAGCTGTGGTGTGTTGAATTATTCACCAACTGTAATTTCATCATTTTGGCCAGTTTGCATTCTGTTGTTTGAAATGACCAGTCTGTAGGTTGTAGCTGACCCTATGGGAATTAGACTAGTGCTATTTTCAAGATGTTAAGACTGATATTGTCAATATAGTATTACCTTAAGTTCGGTATCAGTTGTTGATGGCTAAGATCAAGACCAAAGTGATTTTTTGACACATTACGTACCTGTTATGATAATTGGTTCAGACACATTAACAGTTGTGGTCAAATAATTGTGAACCCCTTGACGTCTTGCAGTTTTTACTACCATATAATTCAAAAAGTGAATTGCTGGCACGACAAGAGATACACACATTTGAATATGACTGTACATATATACACAGTGTAATACTCAGGTTAAATCACACAAACATTTTAAATCACATACTTGGGTGTTTTCTAATTATGGGGAAATGCAGTGGTCACATTTTGAAGAAGTGGAGGTCTCCTGTTTGAGGCAGACCGTTTAGTCTGCAATGTAAAAAGGGAAATATAAAGCAAGTTTTTTTGTGTTGTGATGATCTGCGGTATTGTAATCCACACTGACTGGAAGGCATCGCTTTTATAGACCAAAATATACAAAAAATAGAATATTTGGGTCTGTGGGCTCAAACAAAATGTAAGTCTTAATGACAAAATGTGTTTCTCTCCATAAATAAAGCAAAATTCTGTTCACACTTGTGTCCTATCCTTTTTTAATAAGACGGGAAAGAGACCTGACAAGAGACAAAAAGTGTTTAAAGCTGTGTGTGGTGACTGTAGTTATTTATGTGGGGGGAAAATAAAAAATGAACTTTGGATATTGTGATGTCTGAAGTAAAGAAAGGTAGGAAAATATTTCCCTTTGCCGAATATCTCAGTATGCTTGCTGATCAATATGTATAGCTCTCATCCTCCAGCAGCGTATGCAATATGTAACGTTTCCCAAGATTCAAGCATTCTCTGTAACAAATATTGAATAACTATTACACATCTTAAATAAATTAACCCACAACAGAAAAAAGGTAGATGATTCAGTTCATGCCTTCCCCATAACAGCAGAATAGATGGCTTGAAATGGTTGTTCATTGAAAACAGTCTTCATTGTTTGGTAGAGGAAGGTAAATAAATTGGGAACAATGGAGCCAAAGAATGTAATATCTGATTTATTAGCAATTCGTGCAATAGCCTCATAGGTTTGGTGGTGGTATGGCAAAACCCTGTAGAATTAAAAGGTACTCAGTAAGCAGTTAATCAAAATGGTAAACTTGGTATTACTAATCCCAGTAGGACCATGACCTTTTGCCCCCTCAACAACTGCATGTTATTTTTGTGCATTTATAGGCTGAATGATTTCATGTAGTATATTGAAACTTGTATAGTTACACACAAGCAAGACCATGTTGTTACTTTGTTTCTTGCATATGCACACCTTCCACCCCTCTGTATGTACAGTAGCTGTAGCTGTGCAACAGGTTACACAGCACATGCACACTATCTGCTGGTTAAATGTTGTAATAGCTCAGGGCATGTGTCATTCAGACACACTCATGTAAACTGACTTTTATGATTTCACATGAATGACACTAAAACGGCCTATTTAACTAATACAATATATCAAAGTAAAAAAGAGGCTACTGCTGCTTGTGCCTAACTGACTGTTTACATTTTTACATTTGCTATGAGGTCTGCAGTGATATATCATGTTGACGTGCAGTTTCATAAGGAGAGACTTACACAATCACACAATAGCACCGTCTTAGATTGCAACACATTAAAGTCTTCAGTTTCCACAGCCTTCAAAAAGACACAAGACACAGAATTCAGGTCATATTATCTTCAGACACTCTGCCTATAATCATCAGTCTATAAAAGTACAGTGACTAGAGATAACACTTATAGTTCCAAACTCACTAATATTGATTACTAAATAGGTACATCTGTGTTGACCCCACGTACAGTTCTGTGTACCGTGAATATAACTATATAACTGTATATTTTATAGACTGTGGTGCAAGCCACACAGTAATCATAATAATAAAGGAGGACTGGATATTTTGACCTTCCTCAAAAGGTCTGTTCTCTTTGGCCAGATGAGGGATTTTTTTCACAGGTCTGGTCAGCATCAGCCTTGACTTTGGAGGATTACACACCATCTTGCCTTTGATTCAGCTGCAGTGAGCCGCTCATTCAGTGAGTTAAGACTGTGGGAGGTCATCTTGCCCTGGGAGTGTAGGGATGAGTCAACATAGAAACGCAGTGACGTCTCTGCGCTGTGCTCTCTCCGGGAATATTAAAGCACCAGCTGGTCTCCAGGGATTCCTTCATGCAGTCACTTTTGGATTCTAATCATTGAATGCTGTTGTCATTTCTACTTCCACATTGTGCGAGTCTATGTTTAGCATTACACTCCCTTGTTTTTGCTTATGTTTTGATTTTAAATCATTTAAATATGTAAATAATAATATGTTGGAGGGCATACTCAGAGTTAAGGTTTAAAACTAAACCTACATCAAAAAACACTAACTGAAGATTACTTGAAAATACTGGACAGACAGTCAACTTAATTGAAGAGGAAAATACCTCTGTGACTTGGACACATGAAGCAAAAGTAGAAAAACACTGATTTAACTGAAAAAATATAAGTTAAGACATAATCAGCTAGGCGCCGCTGTGGAGGGCAATGTGTGATTGTGCAATGATTTGAGTCAGTCAGACACTGTTGACGACAAATTCTCAATCTGGTGTGAGCAGGAAATTTCATCCGGAGGAGCCAGAGACAGATGGTATGACTGAGTTTTAGCGCATCAAGCGTTTATTACACACACACACAACACTCGTGGGTGAAGTGGTATAAAAATGACATATTTTGGTTTGCTGAGAGCTGGGGAAAAGTATGGTTTGATGAGTCACCGTGCTCTAGCTGGTGCACACCAACAAAAGCCGAGAGGCCTGGGGTCTTGTCTCCCATGATAAAGCAGTCTGGCCGACCAGCAGCCGAACCTCTGACGCAGCAAGGTACATTTCAATAATGTGTCCGGGGTTTCCCTTTAAAGGAGCAATTCTCCAGGAAATGATGACTACGAAAACAACTCGGAACAACACGCCATGCTCTACTGCCACCCAGGACACCACATCTTAGCCCAGCTGAATGTTTCTGTCAATTAAAGCACCATTGGGAATGTGTGTGGTAACAACAACCGTCTCCACCACATTACATTATGACCCTTTCTGTTGGAGTCTGTATATATGACATAGAGGGAGTTAGACATTTCATGACATTTCATATATACTAGATTATTTTTTTTAATTACTTGAAATAAGTTAAATATTAAATATTATAGGAATACTAGGCTCCCACTATGAACATGTGACATAACTGGTTGGCTCGTTAATGCTATTACAGTTTGTGCTTTACACGGCCATCAGTTTTTAGGCGTCTTGCCCTGATAGTTCACTTTTCTTTGTGGTTTGGCCGCAGATGTTTTGGCCTCTTTGAAACTCAAAACCACTGATTGACATGACCTCTTGTATAACTTTCATTCAACCCAACATAACCCAAGTTTACAGAAGTGAAATTGTGAAGTTACCTCAGAGTTTATTTAATACATCATTGTGTATACCTCCTTTAATTACTCAAAAGTGGTTCAAACCCTGTTGCAGGTGCAGTTAGGGCCACCACGACTTCAGTGCTCGTTGTATTCACTTCCTTTATGTCGAAAACTGAAACAGTACACAGATCAAAGGCACTGAAATTTTAGTTTTTTAGATTAGTCGACATGGTTAATGTAGCCAGAATAGATGCAGTGTGCAGACACACAATGACCACAAAAAGGTCCACAATACAATAATAAGACCATCATATGAAATACAAACAATTACATTGATTGAATATATATTATATATTGGAAAGTGTGTACTTAAGCAGAAACAAATGCCAAGAAAGTGAATACTACTAAGTACTTTCTATTAGTTCATTCAGTAGTTGCCTGTGTAGTAAGTTTTTAAAAGAGCCTTTCTCTAAACCACTTAAAGGATTTTATGAATATTATCTACCAAATAGTTTCTGTTGGTTGCTGGCAGACTGCACAAACCCTCCTCTGGTGTTCTACTGTTTCTAAAGTAGGCTATAAAAGTCATTTGCACCTTTTGATAAGCTTCCTTTAATGGTACTGATGTGATGTGCTTACAGGCTATTCCACATTTCTGCCTCCTTCTTAAAGTATCCTTACACATTAAAGAGTATTTTGAGGCTTGGTGTCCTCAGTGTGTGCTGAGAGAGTGCTGCTGAACTTTTTGTCATAGAGTAGAGAGGCAGCACACTGCAGCCATGATGATGCGGCTGCTGCAGGCGGAGTCTGCTGGCCTGAACCCTCTCTTTCAGTCTGGCTGGCTGCTGTCCTGTCATCGGCCTGGGTGTGGTTTTTTGCAGTCGGGGGTACCGTTAGCAGGAAATCAAGCTCCAGTCCATTTCACTTTAAGGCGAAACAAAGAAAAAAACAGGCTCGCGAGCGCACGGTAGAAAATACTTGTTCGCCCTCAAGCTAAAAGTAACGTTAGCTTCCTCGAGACAGGAAGGCGTTTGATTGGCGCCGTGCTTCTGATGGGAAAAAGTTTTCTTCTGGTCTCGTTAACTGGTCTGATTTAAGAACTTTTTTTTAAAAAATAAAGCCTGAACCGGACGTAAAAGAAAGGAAAGATGCCGAAGACGGTAAGAAAGAAAACTGCATTAACGTTGTCATGTGAAAAGTACCGTCTTTCTGTCTGTCTGTCTCTCTCCATTGTCCCTATAAAATCCCCACTGGGACGTATTGTTTGACCCTGGTGCTCCATAGAAACCTTAAAGTAACCCTAATAGCAGCTTTAGTACATATATTTGTGTGTTTTTAAACCTTTTACATCCATTGAAGCTCACCCGAGGATCACTGGGGTACTTTCCGTTAGGTGTGTGCGCGTGCGCGCTCCCGCCTGTTTGTTCATTAAAAATAGCGCCTTTCATCAGATCATTCATTCAGGCTCTGGTGCTGTGAACAGCGCCTTATTGCGTTACCGTGGACCTCTCTCTCACACTTGGACACCCTGAAATCACATTTCTAGAACCGGTGCCCCGCGGAAGCCGCTGTGTGGCCTGCAGTAGCGACCTAGCTAGTCCTCCTAAAGGCCTCCTTTTCAGTCAGGTCTAACAAGGAGGGATTTGAACTGTCATTCAGGCCAGCTGTGCTGCTGCCCAAATCTGGAGCAAATGGACTCAAACTAACACAGGGAGGTGGCATGAAGCGATAAGAAAAGAGGCAGCATTTTAATTATTTTTTTTGGTCTGAGCTCTGAAATCAAATGAAGAAGCACCCACAGCTCAGTGGATTTGTGCTGGTGTAGCTGTGAACAAAGAGGAGGGCGGCACACAGGCTGAACTCTTTCTTTTATTCAAACAGCATTATTACAGACAAAGCCCAACGTAGCAACGAGAAGTGAAAGTGGGTTCTGAGCCAATCAGATGGCCCCCGGTGAAAGCAGGAGTTGGGATTTGACTCAGCACAAAGCTTTTTGAATTAAGAATATAATATAGAAACTGTGAAATGTGTGTTCTTATCCGCAGGTTGTTCGGAGCTGTGGTAGCCACATGCACTCTCTCACAGTCTCATAACCCATGATGAAAGTGATGCTAGCTGCAAAGATGTCAGTGCAGAATTCAGTTCTTTGTTTCAGTGGCGCAACATCAGATTGCTTTGTGCTCTTCCCTAAATGCTTTAGACTCATAATCTACCTGACATTATAACAGCTATATTATTTTTGCCAGCAGCCAGTAACTCAAGCCAATGGGATGCTACTTTTTTATGAGCTTTTAGTAATTAAATATCTGAGGGTATATGTACGTATGTATATTTAGCACTGTTGACATATCATTAAAGTGACTCGTGAACCCGTGCACTTCCCAGTAACAAACAGAAATACGAATAGTACCAAGGGTTGTACCTGCTTTCTTCCTGTAGTATTGTTCTGCTCGTACTTCCTCTATATTTTTTCCAGCTGTCAACCAGACAAAAATGTTATAGCATCCTGGCATTTAAAGGGTATGCTTCACCATCCCCTTCTTCCCAGAAGGAATTCCTCTAATCATATCAGCATTTTAAAATAGACTTCAAAGGGCCATTTTGCGTAAGTCCTTTGTTAAGTTGTGAAAATGGTGCTATTAGGGCAATTAATTGATTATTGTTAGCAATAAATCGGCACATTTATTCAATTTATTATTTAATTTTTAGCTCAAGACGAGAAGAAACAATGATGTTTAAAATACATTTGAGCAGTGATACATTATTGATCAGAATCATATATCCTGTATCCTCTCTGTAGTAAATGGAGCTCAACAGTATCTGCAGTTAAAGTTAACTAAGATGCTCTGTACAGCATCAAAGCTAATAAGCACTAACATTATTTATATTCTTTCACCGCAAGTGTTTACTATGGTCTTCGTTCATGTATTAAGTGCCAGTCTGTGTGCCAAATCTCTGCAGAGTGCAGCTGGGACGCTGTTAGCCTCAACAACAGCAGAGTGTAAGTAGCAGCTACTGAAGTAACAGCTGTGGACCTTAAAGACCTCGAAAGAAGCCGTTTGGCAATCCCGATGGGTTCACAAGCACAGGGACACTGCAGGGAAAGAGCAGCTGCGTAGAGCTGTACAGACTTTAGCCTGCATGAAGAGCTAGAAAATGGGAAACTAGTAGTGGACGGAACAGATGGTCAAGAGGAAGCAGCAGGATTCTCTCAAAATAAACAAGAATAATTGATGATGACCGAAAAGGATCGTTGGATCTGTTATACAATAAGGCTTGTATTAATTAATGAGCAGCCGACACAGCAAAGTATAAAGTAGGGAGCACCAAGAGAAGTTATACTGTGTCCTTTGTACAGATGCAGCAAAGCCTATATAGACCAGGCTGTGGGACGCTGGGATGCGACGTTCTCCCTTCACATGATCAGAGCTGTTTGTGCAACAGGCAGCGGTCTGTTTCCTTTAGTGGAGCTTGTGGTGCCATGTGAACATGCAGTAGACAAGGCGTACGATTGAAGGAAGCTATACACTGATTCAGCAAATGCCCCGAAGCTGACTGTGCCGCTCAGTGAAAGCTAGCTCAGGAGGTAAAAGATTCACTTTTTCCATGAACTGCTTTGGTGACCCAGTTTTTTTTTAAATGTATTTAGCGTTTTAAATAACTGTAACAAGCTTGATGTTTCACAAAAGCAATAATTATTGAGAAACTCTGCCTTCGCTGGACTCCTCTTGGCAGTGCTTCACTTTCCCAAGGAAGTCATGTTGTGACTCAAGGTTTCTGCACTTACATCAGTTCCTCTCTGGTAATTTCCTTGCCTGCAGCCTTATATGGACTTTCACATCACGGTCTAGCTGTTCTCCTCCCTGCTTTCCCCCTAGCGTGGTCCCTCAGATGCCATGCTCCACTTTAGATTGCATTACAGCAGTGCAACAAGTTGAGGGTTTACTTTAGGTCTGTGTTTATCAGTCTCAGATGTGTTCTTTTATTTTATATTAGTTTAGAGCATGTGGATGTTGGCGTGAATTATAGTTGTGGCTTATTATCTGCTTTATTAAAGAACTACCCACAATTTACATAAAACTATATTTTAGATGGACCACATTTTTGTCAAGCACTAAATAAACACATAAACACAAAATCCTATTCTCTTGGGTTTTATTTCTAAAATCTGACCCTATGTTGTAACAGAAAGATGGGCCCTAACCACAGCAGCAGTTTGCTGTTATTTTCCTCCTTGTTGTTTGAACAATAGAACCATTTGACAGTGCTAATACAGCAGGCAACTGGTGAATAATCATATTAACACCTTTTTATACACAAACACAGAAACAGCCTACCATTATCACACAAAACTTGAGCACAACTTACCATTTTAGTCCATTCTGTAGAAATAATTACAGATGCAGTTTTCTTGTTAGGAGGACCAGACCTTTAACAAGGGTGGCAATGGAGAAATGGTAAATGGAAAGACCCAGAGGTATGCAAGCAGGGGATTAAAAGAGTGTGTAGTGCACATAGCAGAGCAGATTAACAGTGTGTAGAGGTAGAGCTGTTAGACCAACTACAATCAAAACTTGTGGGGTTTTTTTGCACAAATAGCTTGTTCAGTGTTCTCTGTTTGGAGGCTGTGAGGAAATCAAACTTCGGAAAGTAAGTTCTTTGTTGTTATTTATTTATCATTTTATATACTTATAAATCAGCAGTTGTTTTGTCTATTTCTTTGTTCATCTTAAATACTTTCTGTTTAAATCATCTAATATTCTGTATAGGATATAAACTACCATTGCAGACATTAAAGTATTGTTACAATTAGATGTTACAGTGACATTAGGGATGAATAAATCATTATTATTTGGCCCTCATTATGCTGAAAGTTTCCAGTACAACCTTAAAGCCTCAAACTGTGTACATAATAATTAAACAGAGTACGCAAAGCACTACTGCGAGCATTAGTCAACACAATACTGCAGACTGCAAACAGAGTAGCTGGTGGTTTGTATTAGGGGATGTCTTGTGTTTTTGTGGTGAACGTTGTGTCCTGCTCTGGATCTGCTGAGGATCCAGAGTCCCTGCTCACAGCTACATCTACTGATTATTAATGGTTAGATACAAGGGGAACAAATCAGTTGTAGGCATATTAAAAATGCTTTCGCAAAAAGTCTGGTGAAGCAAATTCATTACTGCACACCAAACCAATGTCAGTGTCAGCAGTGGGTGTTATACTGATGGACTCAACTATGCTGTAAACATGGATTTAGGTCTATAAAAATGTACATTGGAGAACATAGTTAAAGCATCTCCCTCCATGTTGCTGCCTAATCTTTTTATTGGGTCTACATAACAGTATTTGAACCCAAAAGCAGACTTGGCAGACTAAACCAGTGGGGATAAAACAGTCCTTACTTGGTCAGTAGGAGGCTTATAGTTGGCAGCATGATGGCACAGTTAGCCAGCAAATGCAGGGGTCAAAAGGAAGGCAATGTGTCACCAGTATAAAGGCACAAGTGCTTGAAAGCTCAGGCTACACAGTCAGTTTGGCAAGGAGTAGTAGCACCGAACTGATAAAATAGCAGGGCTCATGGGGTGGGACAGGTGTGTAAGATGGTGACAAAAACCAAAAAATGGACGTAGATGATTGAGGAGGTCGTAGCAGCCGTCTCTGCCACAATGGCTGTCTGTTCACTAAAAACAACAAGCAGGAGAGTTGATTATGCTTGTAGTGATGTTTGATTATTTTAATAAGAAGTGGTCGTGGGAAGCAGTTGGAAGAGACCCTTTCTGCCCTCGTGCGTTCTGTCCCCTGCTTGGAAAGAAAGCTCATCCTCTTCTCCCTCGTCCCTCTTCCTGTCACCCAGTGTGTTCTGCTCAGCCACAGGCTTCCTTCAGCGTAATGCAAAGAGGCATCCAGCACACAGCCACAGGCTAATCTGAATAGCAGACAGGATGGACAGTTGAGGATTCCTTTCCAGTGGTGTTCCTGCAGACAAGTGGTTTTATCTGTAGCAGACCTCAAACTAGAAACCCAGACTTCTGAAATGAGATTACTAGCTTATTGATACTGTCCTGTTGGCTCCCTGCTAACTCAGTAACGTTTGTATATTAACTTCAGAGGATACAAACATGCTTGTTGTGTTGCTCACAAGTCTTTTCACATGATTTCCCTTGTATTATTGGCTTCCAGCGATATCATAGCGAGGCTGTTGTGCAGCTCCTCACACAGGGTAGGTCATCGCCGTCACATTTTCACACTTCATGTCAGCTTTGCATTTTGGAAAGCGTTGACTGCGCTCTGTTGGCAGTGACGTGGTTAGATCGTAGATTGTGCATTCTAGTCTAACTCTACCACCTGACTGGATTCAATCTGACCCTTTATTTCTCTTGTCTCTCAAGTAGATCATATTTTTGAGGCCTCTGACGTGTGCGGTTTGTCTTTAAGATTAGCTGCGGTAGGGGTAGGTGGTTGCTTTGGTTACAGTGGGGGGGTCCATTGTTAAAGAGTTGTTGCCCTTAATAGCCGCTGACCTTGTGTGGCTCTTACGGATGGCATGACTCAGGTTTAGCAGCGTCGTATGTGTAGGTAGCTTTATTGGATGTGTTGGGGACCGTCCTGCTCTTCAATCATGGTGCTCTGTCACTCTCAAGTAGTGTTATCCACATGCAGAAGGACACTGGTGGTCAACATTTTTGTTCCCTCCTGCTCCTAAAACCACTTAGTGGTATCTGCTCTGTTGTCTCGGCTTTGGTTGGAAAGATTGTGATTGTGAGCAGCCCACTGAGATAACACCAGTGTGGGAATGTAAGGGTGGTGGCTAAATGCAGGGGCATCATGGATTCCTAGGGAATAATTATACATGTAATGTCTCTGTCAAATGGTTTCGGTGATTTTTTTTTTAAAATTTTTGTATATAAAGAGGATGTTCCGAGTATCTAATGTGTGATCAAAGTCTCGGTGGAGAAAAAAGGAAGGATGGGACAATATACTGCATTGTTATAGTATCACAATAAAAAACTTTTTTTATCATTTGAATTATCAGGATAATTGGGAATATCCGGGGATATGAGTGACTTGCAAGGACTGTCTAGCTCACTAATGTAGTCTGTCTTGATTTTCGGATTTATTGCCACAAAGGGGGAGATACAGCTTCCCAGTCTTTCCAAAATCCAGAGCCAGTCACCACTGTCTCCCCCACAAAACAATGTTCAATCTGTTGACTGGAAATGCTACTTCAAACTAACAACAACAGGCAGATGAGGTGCCTATCTATGAGTCTGTGAATATAATACAAATATTTGTTTCTTAACTAAATCTAAGGTAAAGTGATCCCTGTATGTATATTTTGATGATATATGCATATAATATTGTGAATCACAATTATTTGGGCCATGAAGTCATGATATGACAGTTTCACATCGTCCCAAGCCTACAAAGAAGTACACTAGATTGTAGCTCCATCACTCTGAGCTATGGGCTGTACTGCACCTTCAAATCACACCTTTTCTTTGTGTCAGTAGTTTCACTTCCTCTTTCTGACAAGTCAACCTGGTAGTTTCCCAGAGTTCACTTTTTGGTTAACTTCTGCATATGGTTCTTAATGGCCATGTAATTATACGTGTATCTTATAATAATCACTTCCTACAAATGAAGGTGGGGTTGTTGTTTTTTTTTGTCCCAATGTCCTAATGCAGCTTTCTGTATTCTGTCAGTCACACAGCGCTTTACGGTTCCTGTTTTAGCCTGTGGGCCAGTTAAGTTTATCATGTAGAGTTTGCAGCGTTGCAACTTAAAACCAACAAAGAAAACTGACTGAGCTGGAGTTAAGATGATCGTAAGATGTAACTTACTGGGCCAATTTGTAATCTATATGGATTTCCAGCCCCGGTAGCAGCATGGCTCTGAATGCAGTTGGTGAATGAGGTCAGTCTGTCAGTCCACCACTTTGGTTCAGACTCCACTGTGGGATGGATTGTAATGACATTTGGTACAGACATTCATCTTCCCCACATTTTCATCTAGCGTCATCATCATCAGATCAAAACTTCCATTTTTCAATCTATCATTTGGTATGATATACTCTATTATTAAATAACCAGTAGTCAGTATACTTTTATACCACAATGTTTATATTCTGTGATTTAATATCAATAATTAGGTTTCCATTGGACTTTGCATGAAACATTTCCTTGAGAACGTCATTTTTTATGAAGTGATGAGCTGGTCTGATAAATCTAAGGGCATGAGACCTTTATGACTCCCCTGTGGCCAATAATAGGATTAGGACACAGCTGTACGAGTAAGAATAAAGCAAATGGAGATATTAAAAATAACACAGTCTTTCTCAGTTTCAGACAGTCAGTCAAGCAGGGGATTCTTGAAGAAAGCATTCAACGAGCCAGTAACTTGTTAAAAGAAATCTGAAATGTCAAACACAACCCCGTCACTAAATTGGACTCTGGATATACTTCTAAATGTGTAGCCTGTTGAAAGCTGAAAGTTGGAGTACAGTTTTGGTGTGATAAAAACAGAAGATGTGGGCCTGAGAGGGGTGTTTTTTTGTGCATGTGCTAATAATAGCGTGGTGAGTGTTTTTGACTTGTGGCCATGAGAGACACACCCTAACCAGGCAGAAAATGTATGAGTGTAGTTCCTTTTTCATGCAACACTAGCCATTCTGACTCAGGAAATGACACCACTTAAACCCCAGCAGGGTGGTCATGAACTGAACTCTTGTCTGCACTAATGAAAAAATGTGCATCAGAGTTCATGATAGTGAGTTTAAAGAGTGGCATGTCTGGCTGGCTTTAGGCATGAGGCCCAGATTGTTTCACTACAACTCTAGCTGCTGGTGACGACAGGAATTGACAAGAGAGGCAAGTGTCCTGAGCAGTAAATGGGGTCCTGCTGACATGAATGTGAAAGAACGCAACTCTAATCGGCCCCACAACTGGGAAATAATGCATACCATTGTTGTTGAGGGCAGGCGTGGGCCTCAGCCTGCACAGTTATTTCCCAATAGACATGCATGCTGCTGTTTCCGTCATCTCTACGAGGACAGAGAAAATGAGAAATGCCTACATGGTCAGTTTACAAAGCACAGAATCAATTTATTGTTTGCGCGACCTCGTTGAGGGGCACTTTAAGGTTAAATAAATGTGCTCAACTTTCGACATCATTTCGTAGTCCTTAAACATTTCAGGTCACTTAAATCAGAGGTTAAACAACCAGCTGTAGCAGAATGTGTTCCCCCGAAGAAGATAAGCGTATTTTACAAAGTCTGCTCTTGTGACGGCGGACGGTTTGGCAGAAAGCAGACAGGTTGCTTGATACATGACAGGATGTAGGCGACTCTCATGGGCGCTTAGTATTTAGCAGCCGTACCTCACGAGGCCTAGCCACCAGAGGATGTGGTTACTTCCTGTAGATAAGTTCTATACTGAGGCAGAGCCATTTGTTGCACGCGTTGTGGGAGACATGATCTTTTATGAATTCTGTATATATCAAAATATCATTTTTCTTGTTATGATGATGCTTTGATTGGCTGATTGTCCACAGTAGGCCTGATTGGACAATGTGTCCTAAAGGTTGTGGGTGCACCTTTGTTGCTTGTGCACAGCAAGCATTTATTCAAAACCTTCTCAACCGCTTCATTTCAAATCAGCCAATGAACTACTGAATATAGAAGTACATGTCATTTTATCAAACCTAAATTTACTTGATGCGTAGTATTACCACTGGGGGGGGCCAAATTCTTCTTCTTTCACAGAATGACATTTCAGAGTGTATTGTTGCAGTTTGGAACAACTTTCTTATGCCAACTGTGTATATGTGGAGAATCAATGTGCTAAATGCTAAAAGGCCACCATAAAACAAAATTCATGGATCGATCAGTACATTTTGTCAGCTCAAAGATGTAAACGCGACGCAATATCTGTGAGACACTACAGTCAGTAATCTCCTGATCTTGCCAAGAATAATAATGAAGCACTCATTTTACCAAGAAACTGGGTGCTGGTTGTATGTAAGATGCATTCACTGTATCCAAAATGCAGTCTGTGTCTACATAGATTTTAAAAATCACTTATTCTTCCATTTTGCTCTCTTCCTCAGATTAGTGTGAGAGTCACCACAATGGATGCTGAACTGGAGTTCGCCATTCAGCCAAACACGACTGGAAAGCAACTCTTTGACCAGGTAGGAGACACTTCTAAATGGTAACCAGTGTCATGCGCTTTGTATTGACAGGTAAAAACGTTTGAATTAAACTTAATTTGGAAGCATGAGTTCTGGATTTTGTTTGTATTTGTGTATGATATTCTTATACAGAATAATACAAAATATGTATAGGATAAGGAAGATACACTTACTTTTAAAATTTATTTATGTATGCTTTTATTTTTGTCACATGCAGTGTTATGAGGTTCTTGGTCTCTACAGGTCTTAAAATTCTTTGTTGTTTTTGTGTTTGATGTTTGTCAGCGTGACAGCAACAAACACAGCACCTGTTGTCTGTGGTTTGCTATAGAGACTTTTTATAGAACGTGGTTTGCTAATGTTCTGGCGAGGAGACACATTAATAATATTTCTGCTTTCATGTTTTAAGGTTGTTAAGACCATTGGGCTGCGGGAGGTTTGGTACTTTGGACTCCAGTACCAGGATACAAAGGGTTTCTCTACATGGCTCAAGCTCAATAAGAAGGTGAGCTCTTCAGTACTTTGTCTAATCTCTAACACACTGTTTTGCCCTTCTTTGTCCAGATTTAACTACTCTGTTGAACCCAAGTCCGTTTACAGAAATGCAACCCCTACCCATCACTCGTGTCACGTTTTATTTTAGGTGACAGCCCAGGATGTGAGGAAGGAAAGCCCGCTGCTGTTTAAGTTCCGTGCCAAATTCTTCCCTGAGGATGTGACAGAGGAGTTAATCCAGGATGCCACACAGCGGCTGTTCTTCCTGCAGGTGAAGGAGGGAATCTTAAATGACGACATCTACTGCCCTCCAGAGACAGCAGTCCTCCTGGCCTCCTACGCAGTGCAGGCCAAATATGCCGACTACAACAAGGAAGTCCACACACCAGGCTATCTGTCCAGTGAACAGCTTCTCCCTCAGAGGTGACACAGGTTTCATCACCAATTCAATCTGGCAGCCAATGTCAGATAAATGTGTTTGTTCATGTTTCTCTGCATGACTTCTGACACTCGGATGTCTCGTGTTCTCAGAGTTCTAGACCAGCACAAACTCAATAAGGACCAGTGGGAGGAGAGGATTCAAGTGTGGCACGAAGAGCACAAGGGCATGATGAGGTAACCACTGACACACACATGCACTTTATATATCAAATATACCGAATATCTAGAGGATATTTCACACGTTTACTTATCCCCAAATACTGACTGAAATATGTTTAATTTAAGAGGTTATTGTGCCACAGTTACATTGGTTTCTACCTGACTGGAAACTCTGCAAACAACACATCCCTGGGACATGCCACTTTGAGCTCAGTGTTGTCTAATTAGGTCTGTGTGGTGATCAGGGTTGGGCAAAGTGTAGACTGCCCTGCTCAGGATTCAGAGCTCCATTCATTTAGGCTTTTGTGCTTTTAATCAGTGTCTCTAAAGCAGCACTAGCTAAAGCCAGTCTTATTTGTCCTCAGAGAGGAATCCATGATGGAGTATCTGAAGATCGCTCAAGATCTCGAGATGTACGGAGTCAACTACTTCAGCATCAAGAATAAGAAAGGAACAGAATTGTGGTTGGGAGTGGATGCTTTGGGCCTCAACATTTATGAACAGAATGACAAGTAAGTGATTCCAAAACAACGTAATAGTTGAAGTTACCATGAATGCAAATGTTCAGCCTAACTAGGGTTTATTATCATTACTAATACTAATAATATTACCTGTCCAATGTAATGCAGCTGACCCAGTGTTTTGTTTTTGCATTGTCTTTAACAGAATGACGCCCAAAATTGGATTTCCTTGGAGTGAAATCAGGAACATTTCCTTCAATGACAAGAAGTTTGTCATCAAACCAATTGACAAGAAAGCACCCGTATGTTAGCCCTTAATAACAGACCACTTGTTAACGATTGATAAATGTATGTATCACTACTTATAAAACCCTGTGACGTTGCCATTTTAGGACTTTGTCTTCTATGCTCCGAGACTACGCATCAACAAGCGCATTCTGGCTCTTTGCATGGGCAACCATGAGCTGTATATGCGCCGTCGCAAACCTGACACCATTGAAGTGCAGCAGATGAAGGCTCAGGCTCGGGAGGAGAAGAACCACAAGAAGATGGAGAGGTGAGAGTCACAAGCTGTTGCCAGAGAATCATTTTGCACGTAGATTAGATTGTGACTTCTGATGTTTGAAATCCCGTCGTAAAAATGTAAGAAAAGGCCCAGGTTTGCTCTTAGGGTGTCTTGGTATAGACATTTTAATGCATACACAGATGCCCTGCATTATAAGTGGGGGTTATGTGTGATTTTTACACAGAGGTGTGTAAACTAGTATTCCTTTTAAATACGCTGTGTATAGTACTAATTATGAAAGATCCTGATTACTGTATCATCCAATACATGTCGTACCTTGTTCCTATTTCCATTAGAGCTCTGCTGGAGAATGAAAAGAGGAAAAGAGAAGTTGCAGAAAAGGAAAAGGAAAAGATTGAAAAGGAAAAGGAGGAATTAATGGAGAGATTAAAGCAGATTGAGGAGCAGACGAAAAAAGCCCAACAAGGTTGGTGACCTGTCAGTATCCAAGAAAAGCTTCTACGTCGTACTGTAAAGAACGGTGATGTTTACCATCAGTGCTTTTCTGTGTGTGTGACTGTGTGTCTGCACAGAGCTGGAGGATCAAACACAGAGGGCTCTGGAGTTGGAGCAGGAAAGGAAGAGAGCTAAGGAGGAGGCTGAACGCCTGGAGCTTGAGCTGAGGGGCGCTGAGGACTCCAAGGTGGCACTGCTGCATCAGTCAGAGAACCAGATGAAGAACCAAGAACACCTGGTCAGTCCTTAGCAACTATTTGTCTATTCATTAGCTTTGAAGCTAGAAAATGTGTGTGAAATGTTGTGTTCTCATGTTTCAAATATCAAGAAAGTCTAAAAGAAAATGTTGTCCTTTTAGGCCACGGAGTTGGCTGATCTGACTTCGAAGATTTCCCTCCTGGAGGATGCCAAGAAGAAAAAGGAAGAAGAGGCAGTGCAGTGGCAACAGAAGGTATGGTCTGAGTTACTACTTTTTTATAATAACCCCATCAACTTCTTCCTTTGATTGCAGCAACCTTAGAGCTGATGACATGAAAAGAAAGTGTTTGTTTCCTGCTCATCATCAAAAAGATTCATAATAGTTGCATTCACAGCAGCCTCGATATTCAGCTTAGATACACAGTTAGACAGCTATATGTTAGACCTTCAGTTGACATTACGGCCATCACATGAGGAGTGAGACAGATAGCCAGGTTACTAATGATTCTCAGGTTAAATCTCTCGCTTTCTGTAGAGCAGTGATTTTCTCATGAATTCCATGTTTAAACTGAGGGGAACACTACTTGGTAGTAGCAATAACTGGTGCTACGCTCACTTTTTTGCCTGGGAAGTCATATGACAACATGAATACAAGTTAATGGCTGTGTCATGTGATTATCTATATCTGCATTCAAAATGTGCTTCATAACTGGGTTCACCATTAAACATCATTTCTGTCTGATGGTCTGCTGATCACATAGCCCCTCCCCTGTGACGCAGTGAGGACAGACATTCCCAGGGTCTTGTTGTTGTGTGTTTTTTGGGGGAGGGGTGAAAGCCCACAGCTCGCCTCATGTCCTTTTTGGTTAAATAGCATGTGTGTGTCAGCCCAGCCCCTTCATTAATGGGCAGCGTGACTCATTCTGTCTGTGTTGGTGGCGGCTGTCTTTGTGTGAAGGAAATCCTGTTTAACTCTTTTGAATGATGAAGATATTCTGGTGAGACCGCTGTGCTAAGTGGTAGTTTCCATGTTGTGCATTTTTGGCAAACATTCAGAGGAAATTTCAGTCTTACTCATAATTGGCTCTTATTCCTCGTAGCACAAGCACTCTGGCTTATACTGTATTATTTACTGTGATATATAAATGTCTGTACATTTATATTTACTCTCTCCAGTGTATTTAGACATAATATAAGAAATAATGAAGTAGTAGAGAAAATAAAACAGGGAAACAATGTAGAGAAAACACAGAACGATACAACTCTCCTTTTCTAAGTGAGTCTCAGTTGGCACAACAGTTACTTTTTTACTTTCTCTTTCTCACTGTCTTTAATTCCTGTTCTGGTATGTAGTGCAAGTTATCATCTAATGCCCTATGTCTGAATAGGGTTGTTATTAATGTATTTAATAGATTGTTTAAATTCATTTTAGTGTCCAAAATAACATAAACTGTGTTGCACAGCCAGCAGAGTAGAGCTGAAATGATGAGTCAGTTAATCTTCAGTTCAGTCGCTGACTTTTCCTCTAGCGCCACCAAGACGGCGACATTTACGGCTTGTGAATGTCATAACTCATAACTTAACCTTCCATCTGGCGCCATCATCAGGTCAAACTTTCAATTTGTGCAGTGCTTTGGTTGATAACCAAATCCCAGCAAAACTAGTGACATGCCCATTAGCCTCATCTTTACATTGAACCATTACACATTACATGTTGGCATCCTGACATCAGCATTGAGCTCTAAGCACCACTGTGCCCCCGTACAGACTCCCAGACGTGTGTATTGCCAGAGGAGAACTAGTACTTTTTCTTTTTAAACCTATTGTGAGTTTTTTGGACATTGAATACATTTCTATCCATTGAATCTTTATCTTATCTTAACAAGCAGGTAGTCGTGACTCCAGCGGGCCCTGTAAATATTAACGCCTCATGTCATTGGCATTCTCCATTCCCTCAGGCTACCATGGTGCAGGAGGACCTGGAAAAGACCAAAGAAGAGCTCAAAAACAAAGTGATGGCAGCTCACGTTCAGGAGCCCCTCAACGCAGAGAATGAGCACGACGAGAACGACGAGAGCAGCGCCGAGGCCAGCGCCGAGTTTACGGCTGCCGCCACCTACAAGGACCGCAGTGAAGAGGAGCGCATGACTGAGGCTGAGAAGAACGAACGTTTGCAGAAACATCTACTTGTAAGTCTTCTCACATCTCATATGTACTGTAATATACAATATAGATTTGATTAGTCAATAAATAATTGGATTGATAGACCAGTCTGAGTCCCTGAAGGTGAATCTATCACTTCTTAGGAACAGATGATTTAGAGAAGGACTTTTACATGTTAAGCAGATGTGTTCAGTGCAAAAATAATCGTGAATCACAAAAATGTTCAGGGGTAAGAATGAGTCTCATGTTCATAACAACATAATGCTGTGAGATGTATTAATACTGTGATGACTGTATTTCCAGGCTTTAAGCTCAGAGTTGGCCAACGCTCGGGATGAGACCAAGAAAACAGTGAATGACATGATCCACGCAGAGAACATGAAGGCAGGACGAGACAAGTACAAGACCCTTAGGCAGATCCGGTCAGGAAACACCAAACAGCGCATCGATGAGTTCGAATGCATGTGATGTCTGCATCCACCAATGCAAAAGCCCACGCAGTTGGGCCAGTCTGCCTGGACTGCAGTCCTGCCTCACTCAAGCTGTTTCCTCTGTACCCAAATATATCAGATCCACAAGCACAGCACAATGTACAAATATGGATCTGGAAAACTCCCATTTGTTATCATTCCTAACTTTGAATTTAGGCAAGTCACTGGTTGAAAAGGGACATACTGTATTTTATTAGTACATTCCTCATGAGGGGTTTATGTAGCATATTAGTATTGGGCTCACGCCTCATTTCATGACACATTGAGTAAGCATTTTTCATTTCTTTATGTTTTTGTCACATTTTTAGATCATGATTTCAAAATCAAAGGCTCAGAGACCAATCCAAATTTCAGTTTGCCTGTAGATATATTTCTGCTGTACACGCAACGGTTCCTCACAGCAAGCTGCATCTTTCAGACAGTGACGTTTCTCTAATTATCTGTTGCCCATAGTTTTAAAGCCAAATGCACTGTAATCTACATAAGCAAATACATATGAGGACCCTGAAGTGTCTGTGTGGAGCGTTAATAGAGCAGTATTATTTTTGTAAATGTACGATTTTTTTGCTTTTTATTTGACTGTATTCAGAACCAGCCAACTGTACATTACAAATCAGAATCAGTATTTACACCTCAGTTACAGGGTGATATGAAAGATCAATTTCATGTAGATGTTTTGTACACCTTCAAATCAGTTTGCTACTAAGGCTTTAGTATAAACGTTGCTGTTAAGGCTGAAACAAATGACTTTCTTTTTAAATCTACATAGAAACATCCTGAATTGTAAACTATGAATGAACTTGATATACTCTTAAGTCCTCAAAGAATAAAAGTAGCATTTTGAAAATTATGCAAATCTGGTGTCTGAGAAGCATTTTAATAACTAGCTAGACATTTTTAGCCTACATACACTGAATTAGTAAGGTTGAAATTGTATCTGCAAAATCAAAAGAAAATGCTGTATTGTTAGTGTCATCATTATTCAATTAAAAGACTGACAGGACATCTGAGGTTGGTTTTTGAAGTTTTATTCCTCTGCTTTTAATTTTTAACTCTGATCATCAGTGATGCTGTCATTTGATAATCACATACAGTTGTTTTTTCTCTTGGTTTTTAGCATTGATATAACCAGTACAGCACAAGGACTTACACTGTAATTCTCACATGTCAAGTTGGCTTTTGTTGGTGAACAAAGGCCGATAAATTCATCTGTAAAGGTAGAAGTTGTAGTTTAATCTTAAATGCTCCATTGTCACCGCAAAATCTACATAGAACCTGATGCATAAAATAAAATAATTTAATTAAACATGCACTGGAAAACCACAGCGTTTGCAAAATGAGTCCAAACATTTACTGTCCTCAATGGGCACCGTTTCCAATGCATGCATTTTTGATATACTGTATGTATTTAAAGACATTTGTGTATTTTGTAATTTGGATTTTTCCGATGTGATACAATTATGTAAGGTGAAGGATAGACACCGCTTAGGATATTTTTGTATAATAAAATCTAGAAGTACTTGTCAAAGATAACAGTTTTTGTTCAGAAAGAACAACATTTTTAAAATAGTGTTTTGTTGTAAACTAATTGAACAGCTCACTGCTGTGATAGTAGGCTGATGGAACAAGCAACACCCCAAAGCCTGTGATAGGACCAATGAAAAGCCAGACCACAGGAAATTCTGTTCATCTTAAACTGCTAAAAACTAGCAATATACCAGGCCAAAAGATTTTTGCATAAAAATAAACATAACGTACGTTCTTGTGCCATCATTCCAGATTACTTTTTCCATTCAGACATGCGAAGGGTTTTGCTTGTTCTCAGATATTTTGAAAGATTTATTTACACTATTTTGCAAGTTCAAAGTAAATGTATTTTAGTGATACATATTTCTTTCTATTTTATTTTGATTTCTGTTATTGAATGATCGTTTGTACCAAGATTTTGATATACAGTATTCTTGCCCGTTGCTGCCTAGAGTTCTTGTATTTGCCATGAAAGATAAAAATGCAGTTGTTGCTATTTTGGTTACCTTTACATGCCTTTGACAATACCTTTTCTAATGCTGCACTGTATGTTCTACCTGAAGCACCATGTATTGACAGCCTTCTTTTAAGAAACAAGTGTAATTTGAACTCAAGTCATCATGTGTGAAAAAGAAATTTATTAAAAGATGCTACTCAATATTTTGTCTTGAATCAAAAAGGACTGAAATGCAATTGTGTAATTTGACAGACAGTGCCTTGGCCAGGTTTTTCATCAGATCTCGCTGCTTCAGGTCTTCCTTTCACCAATGAATAAAAAACAGATTAAACCGTATTTAAATTTCTTGTCAGTTTCTGTATTTCACAACTACTGTTACTATAACTACTGCTGCTACGGTTCCTGCAATAACTAAAGTGTAAAAATCAGTTTATCTTTGCTTACAAGCAATTCATTAATATGTTGACAACATTTCTACAGTACACTACAGTGATCATACTCATCACATTAAGTTTTGGCCAATGATTAAGCTGTAATCCAAGTGACCGTCTGTAGCTGCAGTCTCTCAATGAGCCACATGGTGGCAGTTTACACTCAGTCTGCAGTGAGGGTGACATGGCAACAATGAACAATGAAAGACAGTTTATTCACCTCAATGAAGATGTGTGGATTGTCATAAGTATAAAGGTTATGTTAATGAATAGTAAATATATCTGTGCCTACTATGTTTACAGATTTAAAGAAATGTGACTGTGAGCCATTTCCTTTATTTTACCAAAGCAAGTTCTAGAAAACTTCAAAAAGTTGAGTAGAAAACTGAAAATAAAACATGGCTATACAGGACATCCAAAGTGAGTGTCTGCGTGGTCAGACACTCACTAAGTATTTAAAAAATTTTCAAATTATTTTTCTGCACACATTTTAAAGTGGTGAACAGTATGCACTGAAACAGATCCCATAGTTGGTTTGTTTCCTCTTGGAAGCGTTTAGGGTTTAGACTCAAAACTTAAATATATAATAAACTCAATGATTGACAGGCAAGCACATAAGAAACTTTCTGTTTGATTTGCAATTTAAAACCTATGACTCTGTGTGCAGAGGTTGACAGCTTCTGGCTTTTCTATTGACACAGGCGCACATTTCCAGTCACAACCCTGTGCCACAGCTTAGAAACCTTTTCACAGAGTTTCGTTATTAGTGTTAAATGAGTAAGAACTGAAAATAACATATATATATATATATAAATATATACTACAGTATGTGGACAGCACTTCTCTTTTCTACCTGTGGCAGCTAAATATCATACATCATTAAGTCAATTAGTCTTCATTAGCTAAATATGTTTTTTACCAAATAAGTTAAGGTAGTCATACACATTTCCAGCTATTTTTGCAACAGGAAGTTCAGTTAATTCTTGTTAAACAAATTGATGAAAATCAACCATCTCTTTCTCAACACCAAAGGGAGGTGTTGTTTTTTCATCTCCCACTTCCCCTATATGTGTGGTACTGGTGGCCTGAAAAGGGTGTTGAAATGGTTCACACTCTGAACTGCCATTTAGAGATAAGCTGCCATGAGTCTCTCTGTATGAACAAAAGTCATCGTACATACTTCAGTGTCACATACTGTGAGAAACTTTAAATATCTTTTCTTGCTTCAGTCATATTCAGGTTCTCAGAGGGTAGGGGGTTGTCTAATTAGTTCACAGCATAGAAAATGTACAGCTGTGTACATCTGTGTGTACGTTGCTAAATTCATTTTATTCACAGATTGTAAGTGTGTATAAATACACTACTATACTATACTATACTATACCTAACCTAAAGGTTTAAGGAACATTTGCTTCACGTTACAGATGTAGGTATGTGCATTTACTACGAGTCATGTGATGCTATATGTTGTAGGTCTTAGCATGTAGTAAAGGTGCAGAGCTGTGTCAGGGTACTGGATGAGGGCATTTGGACAAGAATCTCTGTAAAGTTGGGTCATAGATGCTTTCAAAGTGCATGGTGGAGATGGAAAGTGATGATGCATCATACAGTTATTATATCATACTGCACTCCCTACTAAAGCTGTAGTGGGAGTTGTTGCCTAAGATCAAGTTCAGTGTAAGTCTTTTTTCCCCCTATTAGCTTCTCCAAGTTATCCCAGCCGGCCTCTTTTTTTCCTCCCCTGTTTCCTGCTGAAAAGAGATTGGAGGAACATTTTGATTAGGCTCGTATATATAATGTTTTAAGGTTCAGCCACTTTGCTTATTAAGGAAGCTCAACATGCAGTACAGTTGTAGCTGTAGAGGGAAGAGAAGTAGTGATTCACGGTGCATTGGTCTAGAGTAACATGAGGAAGTTACACAGCGCCATGCTTAGTACATTCTGGTCGTTGCAAAAACATGTGGGTAATGCTAAATAGAATTGCAATAAGAAGTGACAGTAATACCTTCCAGACGTTCCAGACATTATGAACATTTTTATTTTAAATTGGTTATGTTTGTTGACAGGAAGTTGTTGGGTGCTCTCCATGGGAGGGCATTTGGAACAGCTGGTAGTCTTTTTCTTTGGCCTGACCCTTGTTTTGCACGTGAGGGGGATCAAACAGACTCATAGACCACCAATCAGCAGTGAAGACTAAACACTGATGCTTGTCCTTGAAGTGGAAGGGCGCAGATGATGGCCAGTGATGGCTAATAGAGCAAAAGTGGAGAGAAATACAAAAATACATTGTCATTAATGACACTGTCACACTGTATCAGGAACAGTGCGATAAAGACTAACAAAAGAGACAATGGTACTTAATTTCATCTAAAAGTTTTAACACCTTTATCAAGTAAACCTAAACTTACTTAAAATATAAAGATATATATATATATATATATATATATATATGCTGCACTGACTGATCTGAAATTGTTATTGATACAATAAAGTTGCTACTTGTTTGATTCTTATTATTATAAACCTATATAAATACAGTTCCATAAGCACTTTCTGAGCACAATAGTGAGAATGCATGAATGCCACAAAACTGTCGAATATGTCTCAGCAAAAACCATTATCTCAAAAGCTGTGCGCCACGAAAGCCTTCAACAGCATTTCACAACCATGACATGTTGACACTTTATTTCCACATATTTCCTGAGAGCTAGCTTTGCAGTTATCTTCCTTGTTTTGACTTCCTCTTTGCAGCGCTGAAGCTCAGTGGTCAAACGAATTGTCTTGTGCACAGTGTCATCATTGTGAACTCTTGTGAGGGAAAGAGGAGTGTTGCTCTCGGACTCATCTGCCTCAACATCAACAGATCTGAACACCCAGGTAACCGATTGGTATCCAATCTAATATAACCTCATTTAAAATGCTGTGTACAGAAACAATCTCTTTATGTAAAAATGGAAATATGTGCATTTTTAGGTCTTTGAAAATGTTTGGTTGGAGTGCTACATGTTGTCTTATTCATTTATTCTACAGAGCCATCTTTTTACAAGATCAGGCCCCCCACTTAGTGTATTTGACAAGCTGAGTTTGACACTCTGTATCAGTGAGTGTCAGTTTGTCAAATACCCCAAGTGAGGTGTCACTTGTCTACAGATTTAACCCTTACTGGGTCACGCCACAGACTGAGCAGGCAACTCTACTGGGTGATCTACCACACCAAGGAAACTGAAAACATCAAGGCAACAAAAGCAAAAGCTTTTCTTGTAAATGTTTTGAGGATATGGACAAGGAACAACGTTTACAGTGGTTAAAGTGGTAGTGCTGAAGATGCACAAATGCTTAACTGTCAGTTATTTAGTAAATCAAATGCAAAATTACTCTCATATTATTGTTTTAATGAACAGAAAGAATAATTCTATCCCATGAGAATCTAAATATGTGTAAAAGATGCCTCATTAAAGGCCTTATAGAGATGTTTGAAAAAATAGAGGTATGTTAAAAGGTTTATTGACCAAAGAGAAGCCTATCCTTCCCTTTTCAGTTTTTTTATAGGCTTACAGCACAGTCACTCACACAGCTCAGCAAAACATGCCACGTTTTAAGGCTGCTCTGATTCCATCGTTTGGTATGTTCTCGCATCATTTCTATTTTTTATTTTGACACAATTTGAACTCGGAGGGTTAGAGAGGTTAAAATAAGCTTTTGCAAAGTATTCTTAAAACCCATGAAAATGACCTGTCATATACAATGAGCTTTTGCTGGAGATGCAAATGAGATAAAATGAAAAGGCTAAATCATATTATGTGTATTTTCTTGTGTACAAGCAAAACCATGTAAAGACTAAAGGGATGAATAGTTTTTATAAGACTGCACATCTGCTAAGTTTTTAGGTGCTTGCGTCATGTCTTCCATTCAATACTTTGCGAAGCCCTGATGAAAGTGTACTCCATCTTTGCAGGATGTGGGACTGGTTTTCTTTTAATTGTTGTTTTCGTTTTCATTGTCAAAGTAAAAATCTGACTCAGACTTAGTCGAGATACAGAGATGAAGAGAATAAAAGCAAAATATACAGTGACCCTGGAATTTAGGCCCTATGTGTGATAACATGATCTGCCAATATGCATCAACCATGTACAATAAAGGTGAATGAGGTGCAATTTTTACAGGCTGATCTAAGAAGGGCTATGCTTGTATTTGAAAGCTGCTGGAAGTGTTGCACATAGAAGCTTATCATTTAACTGACTTCTAAAAGATGACACTTATCGGTCCGCCTTGCATTTCCTGTTCCTGTGGGGACATGTATTTCTATGTGTGTAAGAACAAATGTGTATGCCTGTTTGACACTGAAATACCAATTATTATCTACATTCTCATTAAGTGTTTCTAATTTCTGTTGCATCAAATGACGCTTCATTATTATTTAAATTTATTTCTTGGTATATTTAGCAGGGACGGTGCATATTGATAAAACACTCCTGTAAATGCAGTAAAGTTAGCCAAGAAGCTATTTTTCATCTGTAGTCCCTTTTTAGTCACCCTAAAAAAGAGAATTTAAGACTGAATTTGCAAAGTTTTTAATATAATTTATAAAAATGCTGAATAATAAACATCCTTAAGGACAACCTTATGCTACATTTTCAGTAACTATTTAAAACACAGAGGCCCAAAAAGCACGTATAAAACAAAAGGAAGGATATTGATGTTGTCATATGGACTAAATAAGACACCACTAACATGAAACATGCAGAGCAGAAGCTCAGACATAAAAAAAAGATTCACAATGCACATACACCTATAAAATAAATAATAAATTTAAACAAAACTATAATAAAAGTCATACATACAGGTACATGAGGGCAGGCTGGCGATAGCAGGATAAGTTTAAAAGTTCTAAATTAGGATCAGTGGGCAGCACACACATCTACTACTATCATCACTACTTGGCTGGTAACACATCGTGCAAGTCATAACCCCTTCAGAAATGACACTGCTGCAGTGTTACGCATCTGCATCAAACTTTTGCACCTCCTTTCATCAATCGTGTGTTGGGCATGCTTGGTATAAACAAAATGAAGTGGATGATGTACAGTCGTGTTTTATCTGCACGGCATGTGCAGATGGTGAAGATGATATATTTTTTATTGCACTCTCATATGCCGTTACATCAGTCAACTGATTTCTGACTATTTGGGGTTGTTTAATTCCAATCAGAGTATTTCGAAAATAATTTTTTTTACATGTTTTGCAGTGCTGAGCACCGTAGCCAGAAACCGTATCATGTTGCTCTTTATTCTTTCCAGATTTCTTTTTTTGAAGGTTGTCCAAATGTCAAGTTGTGCTGTATACTGTAAGCAAGTCTTGTCTAGTCTCCAAGGCTGTTGGAAATGTTCTTAAAATAACATGGGTCTGGAACAGGACTTCAACACATGTTTTAAAGTCATCTGAATAGTTTGCATACGGATCTTTTTTTTTTAGATCAGTTATCCATTAAACTTAAACTTAGCACCGACATCAACAATAAATGTACCTTATTCAAACTGTTGAGCCACACAGGACCAGTTGTTCTCAACTGTTGCAATTTCATTGCACAAAGGCAATGGGCCTCCATTAAGGCTGCCAAATTGTGCATTATAGTACTTTGTATTTGTGTTTCCAAGAAGAAGTCAAACCACACCTGCAATACTACCTGACGTCAATGGGAATTGCAGAAAAAGTGTCACTGTCATCTGTCAGACAGTTACAGCCTATCACACATTTTTCATTAAAAGGTTTTAACAAGGACACCAAAAATATCTGTGCATCACTCACACTTGTTAAATTATAGTGTGTGAAGTAATTCAGTGGGAAGTAAACAGGTAATATGTGGTCAATGGTGGCTGTTGTGTGCATGAAATTGTTAAAAATGTCACTACACAATGTAAAAAGTCTCCTAGCATTTTGATTCAAGTTGACAGCTTTTCTATATATCGGCTGTGTTCTGTCTTCCATTTATGACTGTAATTCTACCAGCGACCACTGTTTGCCCAGTAAGTGGTGGTAGAGCTCTATTCTTTGATTTGTTCCATTCACGAGGCCAGTTTCATATTAAAAAGTTTGATAGTGAACACAATACACACAACATATTCAGCTCAAATCTACAACATGTATAGAATAATACTACGACACCTCAGACTATACAGACATACATTACACAGTGTGTATGTGAATGTATGTGAGAGGAATGTGAGTTATTGACCATTTGCATTAAATTATTGATTTATCAGTAAATGTTCATAGAGATGCATGCGATGAAGACACTGCAAAATGTATCCTAAAATAAAGGTCATATATTTGTGTTAATATATGATCTACAATATACAACAAGAAAATATACAAAGCAACAATTTAAGCAGGCTTAATGTAGCTACAATAAGAGTCAATCTCAGTAAAAGAAAATCACCACTGTCATGGCAGTATAGCTTTGACTGTGGATCACAAGATTTTTATATTATTTTATGTAAGGCCTCAGCAGTTAAGGTTTTGAAAAATGTTTTTTGGAAAATGTCTCATAAGAACTCCTAATACTTGGTGATAACCAGCTGTTTGCTATTATTTGTGACACTTAGTAGTTAATTTAAACAGTGAAAATTATCACAATAAAAGCAACACTTCAGGTCATAATTGTTCTTTGCTATTTATTTAACCTTAACCTTAATAAATCTTAATTTATGCCATAACCACTGTTCTCAACACAAGTAACCATGGGATCTTGTTCTGTTCCAAAGATAACAAAATACTTACATATAGGATCAATTTTAGATATTAGAGAAAAGAAAAGCATTTGAACTTGGGACTGATGATTTGGAACTGTTGTTCTTCATGTTGTTCTTTTGAACAACTTTAGCACTTTCTGCAAATGTATTATGTTGCACTACAAAACAAACAAACCCTGAGCACAACCACAATTTATACACATGCACAATGAAGCTCTCTCTGACTATGAGGTGGAGGTTAGGGGTGTATAGGAGAACTCCCCATGAATTGTAATTTAATCTAAAAGACACACATGACTTGGTTACATTGGCATATTCACTCTGAGAAATAATAAACTGTTCCTTGACTGCTGGCTAGTTAAATGTGTTTAATTCTTTAAAATATCATCTTTTTTCAAGGTTCAAGGTTCATTTATTTCTACAACATAGGGTTGTACAACAAAATACAAGCTGTAGTCCCTTTATGCTACACACACAACACACACAAATAAAATATTTCTATATATATTATATAGTGTCACAGCTTGGGGAAAGAAGCTGCTCTGTCTGGTGGTACGGCAGCAGATACTTCTGTATCTCCTGCTAGATGGCAGCAGGGTGATATTTCTAGTCAGAATGCTTTCTATCGCTCCACTGTAAAAGTTCACAAGAACTTGGCACAGGAAGTTTGCTTTCTTAAGTTTCCATAAGAAATACTTTCATTTCTGACCTTAGGGTGGAGATGTGAGATGACCATGAAAGGTTCTCTGTGTTAATTCCCAGGAACCTAAAACTGTTCACCTGCTCCACCGTCTTTGCCTCCTTTTCATAAAACTCAGCCTGGGTCTGTTGACGTTAAGCAGGTTGTTTTTTTTTTGTGCACCACTTGCAAGAATGTTGATTTCCTCCTGAAATGAATTCTCACTGTTGCTTGAAATCTGGCAGATGAAGCTGGTGTCATCCCCAAAATTCACAACGTAAGTTGTATCCATGTAGGGGGATGCAGTCATGGGTGTATGGCATGAAAAGGAAGGGGCTGAGCACACAGCCCTGAGGGGCTCCGGTTCTGAGCACTAAAATGGAGACGGTGTGACAGCCAACCTGAACTGTCTGGGGTTTGTCTGTGAGGAAGTCCAATATCCAGCACGGAGGAGATTGTGTTGAATGCTGAGCTGAAATCAACAAACAGCATTCTGATGTAGGTGCTGTTTTTCTCAAGGTGTGACTGCATCCTTTGTGGATCTGTTGATTCTAAATACAAACTGGTTAGGGTCCAGGTATGTTATTCTTTATGTGGTGGAAAACCAGTTTCTCAGAGCACTTCATCAGAATGACGGTGAGTGCCACTGGGCGGTAGTCGTTAGACTAGACACTGCAGACTCTTTAGGTACAGGGACGATGGTGGCTGTCTTGAAGCAGGTGGGAAAACTCTCCTGAGACAGTGATAAGAGAAAAATGTCAGCAAGACATCAACCAGCTGGTTGGCCCAGGTTTTTAGTACACAGACAGGGACGTCATCAGGCCCAGCAGATTTAGTCATATTCACCCTCAGTAAGATTCTTTCTCATCTTCATTTCATCAACAGCTTTACTACTGGTCAAGGTGGTATTGTGGTGTCTATGTCATGATCACCTTTATCAAGTATCTTGGAGGGCTGTCTCCACATTTTTAGACCATGGTAACACTGGAGTCAGGGAGTCCCTGCCATCCTCCCTGTAATTACATCCATAAAATCTATCACATCTCTATCTTCGTATTATAAATGACAAACAAACATAGGTTATGCAATGCAATATTATATATAATATTATGTATGCAATTCATCAAGAGTGTTTAAAAAAAAAAAGTTTAGTGTGTAAGCATCTGAATAGAGGAATTGTTGCGTTTTTTTTTACCTTAGAATTTTTATCTACAGACACCGCAGGTCGCCTTCGGTGGAGTCTGCCATGTTGAACCTGTAGTTTCTACAGTAGCCCAGAATGGCCATCCAAACAATGGCTCTAGATAAGCTGTCAAATACAGACATGGTGTTCATGGTGCAATCTGCAACATCCCCTCTATAGATCCAGCTACAGAAAAAACACAACCAAAAATCCTCATCACCTGGTCCTTTAATGATGATATAATATCGGACATACTCTGATGAAATCGATCCTAACTGCCATTTTCATTCTCACAAGTCATTTCTGATTAACTCTGAATCTGAAAAGTAACAACTCATTCATCAACAATAGAGCAGTGTGGCACAATAGGATACATTAATCAGGCTTTGGTGCAGACAGTATTCTTTAGTGTGATAAATTCATGTTGTGTTGGAGACTGTGTGAGGAACTGCTGCATCAAACAATAGAGGGGGAAGGTTCACTCTTCATGTCTATTTTGGAAAACCATGGCCAAGGATTGACTTGTGCTCCTGTAAAATTTCTTTAACTTTCCATTGAGGAAACCCCCCCCCCCCAGTTGTATTGTTTCAATAATGGGTAAACGAAACACAAATAATTTGCCATATAAATTGATGTTGCAGAAGAGCAAAGCACTGCCTTTCCCACTGCAGTGTGACCTCGTTCATTGTGGATGTTACACTCTCAATGTCACTCTGACTTGTGCTTAGAGGAGCCAAGCATCCTTCTGGAAGAGATTGTTAATTGAGATAGAAAAATGGTTGAAGGAGGATTACTTGGTCCCTGCCTGCTACTAAAAAAGTCATTCAAATAAAAACATCACTGAGCTCACATAATTACTTTTTCAGCGACTGGTTGAACATCATTATCGTGTTCAGCCTTACCTCATGCAATCATACTTAATCGAGGAAGAGGTTTTTGTTTGAGTTGATGATTTTGGTGGGTAAGGTATGTTTGAAAGGCATAAATAAGACAACAGAAATTGCTTGGTGTGGTAAGAAGAGACAACACAAATGCTACAGTATAAGCAAGCTCAACATTTTGAAATGCACTAATTGGACTACACAACTCTTCCTTGTTATACTTACATCCATTTGTATTAGGGCTATCAATTGATTAAAATAATGCATTTAATTTCAGTCAAAATTGGACAATTTCTGAATCATAAACTTGTGAGCACACACAGTTGAGCATGTTTTGAGGAATGTAAAGGATCCACAAGGAAGGAATTCAGATTAATTTGTTCAGATGACTTTTACATTTTGACTAAGAACCAAGGTTATATTTATGGTTATGACACAATCTGAGCAAAGTTTGGCAAAGGTGAAGGAGTTTATATATCTGTCAAATGGAGAAAACTTGGAATGAAGTTGCCAGTTAGAGATTTTTTTTATTTAGGCTGCCACTGTCAAAACAAACCTTTAAGGCTTGATCACAGATTTAAAATCCTATTTTGTAACATACTGTGCATTCACTAAGCCAGAACAGAACTCTTTACCTTGAAATGCTCAAATAGTGAACAGAAAAAAAATATTTTTCTTTTACAGAAAGAAAGTGAAAGAAATCCCAAATACCTTTCTTTCTTTCTTTTTTTAAGTATATTTTTGGGCTTTTATTGCCTTTATTATAGTGAGAGCTGAAGACAGACAGGAAAGGAGGGCAGACAGAGGGGATGACACGCAGCAGATTACCGCAGGTTGAATTCGAACCCTGGGCCGCTGCAGCAAGGACTCAGACTCGGTACATGGTTTGCCAGCTCTATCCACTGAGCTAACCGGGTGCCCATTAGACATTTTTTTGACATCAGAGCTAATCATTTTGAAAACCATGCTGGAATGTATTTTTAGCCATGCTAGCGACATTTGGTGCTATCACGATTTACTTTGTGTTAGCACCAAATGTTAGCATGCTAATATGCTAAACTAAGCATGGCTATAGACTCCAGTCTCGTTTCAGCTGTTTGTGATTTCCATACATTTTTGAACCGTTCAAATATTTATGAGCACAATCTTGAAATGTGCTCCATTTGCGTAATACAATATATAATATACTATACAAAGGCACATTAAAGTCCACAACAGAAGTCAAAGTGCTATTTGCTTCCAAATATTTACCTGTTTTCTGTAAAAACAGGCCGCTAGGGAGGGACTTACTTGTTGCGGAAGCCATTAACGTTGAATGTATGTTACAAATCCCGCCATGCATCTACAGCCGATATATTACATCACTCTGCTGGACAGGCAACTCCCAGAGGTTAGGGTTAGGGGTTAGGGTTAGTGTTCACTGGGACAGCAGCTACATTAGCAGTTAATGGAGTTGAAGCAGAGCAGCTGCAGGACATCAGAGTGAAAAGCAGAAAATATTTGCTCCATAAAATATAATCTAGTTTCACCCAAATAACATTTGTGAAGAGGGCTCTGTTAGACCCCATTGTTTTTGGGAGGATTAAACACAAAATGAAGGATTGGATTAAACAAGGAGAATTTCCTGACATACTTCCAAACTCACTGTATTCATTTTAGGGTAATCAACCTCTCCGTGGTTCACTGACCAGTAAAACCTTACATAATATATGATACAAAACATGATGTTTGTTCAGTTCCTTGGATATGAGCAAGATCCATCTAACAACCAGGAGAGTGATTTCATTATCCTGATAAAAGTGACCTTTAGGCCTGCTCAAAGTGACTGACCTGCTGTTTAAGTTGATTATTTGAACTATAAAACTGCATTTTTAATTACAAAGCAGTAGGCTCCCACTCCATTTTCAAAATGAATGTCATATTTGACTTTGGTACAACATAGACCCTTTTTAATATGTTTAGGTGTTAAGACTTAATTTGCTCATATCCTTCTCCACATATCTTGTAGTAAGTCTGAAAAAAAATTACTTCCTAAAAAGTAATAAAAGAATTCCACAGAATCTAAAAGAATCTCAGTGTGCTTTAGTTGTAATATATTAGATTTATGATTTTCAAATGACTAAAAGGAAAAAAAAGGAAATGGCTCTTACTGGAGCTTAGATACTTAGACTGGCATACAGTTTGCTAGGCTTACTGTCCTTATGCCATCACAATAATTTTACAGGTTCTGTAGACTATTTACATAAACACTCTATAATCAGGGATTTTAAATTGAGGCATACTAGAAGTATTTTGAAGGTCCACTACAGCAGCTATAAGTACCGTCAACCCTGCCGACTGAGAGTCTGAGGCTGAGACTAAGTGCACACCTCTGAAATTAAAACCACTGTCCCATTTCCTGCCGATACAAAGGATTATCTGGATGGGATGCAGGGTAAAGAAGAAACCACAGCAAGAAGGGCATGTTTATTGATGTAACAGATTACAATGTATGGAGTTTTGAAAATCTTTCAAATTTCTAAACATTATTAACGAACAAAATCCTTCCTGGTGCCTGCAGTCAGATTAACAGCTTGATGGACTAATTAGGCAAGGATTACCTGTTATGTCCTGTACTTTAACAGGGTTTCAGTCTCTTTAGCTGGTGATCTTTTTTATGTTGATCCATTATGGTTATGTGTGAACTTGAACTTACAGTTTCCTTTATTAAAGATTATAGATGAAAAATGCATCACTTCCTTCAATATGGAATGGATCCTTATTGAAACTTATCATTCGCGCTTTTTACCACAAAGTCTCTGAGCTGCATATATTCTGTACTGTTATGGTGCAGTTCCTCTACTAGCCACTAGATGCTTGGTACAAGGAAAGTCCGATTGTACTGTATTTTGCAGAAAATCCCCAATGTTACTGTGGTCTATATTAAAAAGATGATCAAGCTTAAAGAGCAAGTGCAGGAATTAGGATAAAATCATCTCTTCAGAAATCTAAGAATCTAAGAAATCACAGATATCCATGTTTCCATGCAGTATAGACAGTAATGCTATATATTTGCATTATTAATAATATAATATATAACTTTTTTATATAGCAATCAACAATAAACAACCTATTCCTCTTTATGTCTCTGTTTTCCATGAAATGTACAATGCTTTGTGTCATACAATGAATACATAAAACACACTTGAGACATAGCCATTACAACTGTGACTGAATCTGTATAATGTTGTTTGTAGATAGGCAGTTTGTATTGTCTGCCATCAAGGGTTGTTCATTTAGTGGAGCATCTGGATTAAGGTCTAGAATAAAGCAAAAATTAGGTATCAACCATACAAATTTGGATATGATAGTATTTAGAAAATAATGAAACAATGAAAATGAAGAAACTTTAATTTTCTGTGTTTGGACTGCCGCACAGGTGCTCCCATGTGATACTGGACTGAGGAAGTACAATCAGAGACTGCAGAGCTGGCACCTGTAATGTAATATAAACTGTTAATTAATTTATGATACCATATAAAATGTTTTACTGCCAACAATTCTAGCAACACAGCAGGCAAAATGATTGACTAGTCAACATACATGAAAATTAAACTTATTTATAAAACAGAACAGAACTTGTTAATACTCAGCTCTGAATCACATTTCAGTTGTTTACTAGAGTCTGCTGCATACAATGTCAGACTGACCTGATAAGGTTTCTGCTTTTAATACAGTGTTTCTTTCAAAGAAAGACATTATTCAGATTACAGTTTTTATCCCTTAAACTTCAACAACGTGGCTTCTATATAAAACTGAGGATAAAGATGATGCAAAGAGATGTTGTTTATGAATACATTTAAATTGATCTTTGCTTGTTTCCTGAATTACAGGTACAAGCAAAACTACTGCGCCGTGCTTTATGGTGTTTTTTAACTAGTATGATAGAACATTAAATAAAAGTCATTTGTTTGCATAAGATTTCCAGCAATTTAGTAACAGAAAAAGTTCAACTTCACGTAAATAAGTAGTGAAACTTCTGATCTTTTACTTTGAGCCAAACTTTATTGCATGTACCCAACCTATGAGAATAACTAAGAGCACAGAGAGAGCTTTGTTCTGATTTGATTTGCAGTATCTTAATATGAGTGTTGGAGGCCACAAACTGAAGACATGACTTGTCCTCTTATATTTAACTTGAAGTACCTCCTTGATACTGAAACATCTGTCAACATCCTATACATGATCATTTCCATGATAATACAATAATTATAGCCAAAAGTTGAATTTGTTGAATTTGTTGTTGTCTTTAGTTTTATTAGTTGCAAGTCATTGTTGAATTCACTTTCTGGTTCCTTAGTAGTGGATTTTGCTTGAATCATCAGTGTACATACAACATTTACCCTTGTCTAGTATTAAGGCTGAATAATTTGTTTAAAAAATAATTATCGCTTCAGTGAGGTATCCAACAACTAGATTTTACAGTCCTCATCAAAGTGTTACATTTCAGTTTCTCTCATAAAATGACCAAGACCAAACTTTTCTTATCAATCTCAAGACAGTCATCCATTATCCAATTACCAGATTATGGTAATTCCGTATTTTTGTGTTCCTTTGTTTAGGGTGAATGTAATGAAATACAAGGATGCATTAAAGCTGATATTGGCACCTTAAAGAGATTACTTACTGTAAAAAATTATTAAATGTGGTAATGGAATCCATGGCAGCATTAACTTAAAATTGAAACTGCCTGAAGCTCAATAAGTAGGTATGATGAATTCTTAATATGATTACTGTGGCAAACCACAAAAGTACACCATCCGAAGTTACCAGAGAATTAATAGAAAACTCATCTGTAAACAAAAAACTGGACATAGTTGGCTTCAATGCAGTCAAAAATATTCTTGACCTGAGGTCAGCAAAATATAACAAAAGTGGATACTTTTAGAATGAGTTTGATGCTCAAGGTATTTTAGTTTTACAGCTACAGTTTTACTTTCTTTTCTTTTCTTGCCGTTTCCACAATGGCCATTACACTACACACTGGACAAACCTAAGTGCCTCTTGGATATCCTTCCCTTCTTAGCCATTTGTTTGAGGTAGACAATTACATACAACATGAGAGTGGGAGCTGAGCAGGTTTCGTCCTACATCTTGTTAGGTCATTCCCATTTTTTGTCCACCCCCCTGAAGGACTGAATTTCGTTCCAGCAGGAGCGAGCACTATGAAGGCCATGAATAACTGACTGACAAAAATGTCCCAGATAAGAACGCTGACTGCAACATTTAACACCTGCGTTTTTTTTCTTGCCCTATGGTAGCTTTGTTTAAGTATGTTCAAATGAGAGTCTACCAATCACATAATTCAGCAAAATTATTTTTTAAAGAGAGATGTTATATGCCGAGCTCCATGAAATTGATTTGTTAAGCTAAACTAGAATTCATTGCAGTGACATCAAAATGTTCCATTGGTGTTTACCATGGCTTAAACCCTGCATGCTCCACACTTAGAAGACCAACATGCAAATTACTCTTTCCCTGCCAAATATTTGGCAAGAATTCACAATAACAACTAACTGTCACTATTACTTTTTCTGATTCAAGTTAGTAGTATGAAGCCCAATATTACCCCTCACTGTTGAGCTGAAAGAGGGTGGAGATAAAGGCGGGAATGTGTGGGAGAGCAGAGAAGAAAAAGCAAGGTTTCTAAGAGGCAAAATGCCAAGGCTGAGACCTTAGACCTTCTTCTCCTGAAAAACAGGGAAATCTGTGAGAGTGAAACTTCAAGGTCACAAACAAACACTATGAGGGTTCCCTGTTTGGGCTCCAAGTCCTCACTGGGGAGACCTTAGAGATCTTTAGCAGAGGGTTAAAGAGGTAATAATTTAGGTTGAAAATGCTCCTATATAATTTTCTGTCATTGCTTGTACTATATTAATAAACACATTTCTTAAATTATTATTATTATGTCCACCTGTTTCTTCATCAGAACATCATTTTGTTGCTCAGTTTTGCCCCCTGTGGCTGCCTTCTGAGACTTCAGTTATTGTCCTCTTGGCTTAATGGGATGATTTGTCTGTTTATCTGACAAACTGCACTGATGGTTGTCCCGGACAACATCAAGGCAAATCTGGATCAAGAGGAGGGACCCTTGGCCTACATGTACTGCTTGGTAACAAGCCATGGCTTGGTCACATGGGTGAGGGTTTTTAATGCTGTAACACTTAGCCCCAGGTTACTAATAATGTAATCTGTAAAACATTATATATATATTTCTTTATAAATCAAACTTCTTAATCAAGACTTCAAAGTCAGCTAACTGACTCATAAGTAGTATAATCTGTTTTCAGTAGGTAAGACAAAAGAGTGGATGTTTGCATGTAGTTTTTTTTTTCCTTTATTGAGAATTAAACTACACTGCCAAAAGTACAATGTACTTAAGGACAGGCTTCTTGATTTTATTGGAGAGTTGAGAACAGATAGCAACAGGCAGAGAGGTTCAACATGCAACAAAATGCATTTGTGTCTTTATCTTAAGGAATGCATGCTTGGCATTGAGTTTACTATGTCTGGTGTTTTCCATTTGAGTAGTGAAATAGACAGCAACAAAATGCACCTTTGATTAATTTTCTCTACTACAGTTTTATTCCCTTCAATGAAATTGGAGCTTTTACTACTGCACTGAAACAAAACTATAACTTGTAAAACTTGATTCTTTCATTTAATTCACTTCTTATTTCCTATTTTATTATCTATTTTACATGATTTAACCCATTGTAAGATCTGTAAGGAACCGAGCTGGCAGGCATGAGGAGTCAGAGCTAAATTTTTAAATAAAAGTAATTTTATTCAGCAAAAATGAAATTAACCAATTTACAAAATATACACTAAAGTTCTTTGCCCATAAAAGAGGTCAACTAAACATAACTTAACTCATGCTGCATTAACTTAACAAAACTTAAACTTAAAATTAAGGCCATTCTGACACACAGGGGAAATAGAATAAAACATTTAACATTTAAACAAACTACAATAACCTCAGATAATGTCAAGATAACGCAGCCTAATATTAACCAAGGTAAAATACTATAAACCCTAATATCAAAAAGCATAGTTAACAATGAAATAACAAAACTCAAATTAGGAAGAATCACTGGTTAACATGGTGCAGTCCAATTATCAGCCCACTCCCTTTTAAGAGTGTCTGATTCAGCTGGCACTTCCTTTGACGGCCAACAGACACCTCCTGCAGCAACACCCAGGAACTGGTGACTCAAAGAAAACTGAATTTGAACTAATTTAATGAAAAACCTAAATTAATAAAAAAAACTAACAATGTTACCCAAATTGACAAAGAAAGTTAACTAATTGTGTGCACCCAAAAAGATAACTAGCTGTCAGAAATGACTAATCAAACGGTATTGTGAAATCAAAATCTAGTCCAGTTGTTTATTGTGTATAGCGTATAATGTTCTGATAAATGAAAGAGTTACCACCATGTGCTATTCTCAGTGTGTGGCTGCTAGTGCGGCCATCACAGCCCCATAAATTGCTTTGAATAGTTACTGTGTTGAAAAGAACTGCCCTGAACCAGTTTGTATTAATTAATGTGGGTTTGCTTTGCGCGATATTTTGGACCACGCACAACAAAAAAATACTATAAGCTGACAGACAAGACGAAAACAGTCTCAGGGCCACACATGACTAACAAACTGTTGACGATAAAATACCAAGTAAACAAATAAGCGACAAATTTTCAAAGAGGCTCTTCGTGGCAGGAACTACTTTATGCGTACAATGGTTACCCACTCAAATGACTCAAATGTGTTGTTGTAACCAGATATGGAGTAGTGGTTTTATATGCCATTTGAAGGGTCCCACCAGCGTTGAGAAGCCTTGACATTTCAAAGGAGAGCACCAGGACAAATGCCAGCATATTTTAAGAGACAAGCAGCACCAGCACTAAGGCCCTGCTCTTGCAGTTGATCAAGAACGATCACTGTATCAGAATGACAGAAGCCTGCCTCCCACACGAGTCATCTTCTCCCAGCTGGCAATGGGTAAAATGGTCGGATAAGGGAGATATAAAAAAACTCTGAAGGCCACACTTAACGAAAAGTTAAGATCAGTACTCAACCTTATGAGAAAAACAACCCTCAGATCTGCTATCATGATCAGTGTCAAAACAAATTCACCACCAAGGACACAGCACAAGCAGAGAATATCCCAGATGTCCAGACAGGTCACCACTGGCAACGTAGAACAGATGTTCATATGGAAATTTGTGTCTTTGGACTGGACATGTGATGTGCAGAGTGCAAGTCAGAGATCAAGGAAATGTACAGTCCCTTCCATAGGTCTTTCTTTCTATGAGCAAACAATAACACGGTCAGTTACATTATACACTTAGCTACCTTTGTAAGATATGAAATGAACAATAGCGGCTGCTAAAGAAGTTATATCAGAACTAAAGAGTATTTTATTGAAAGAAGAGCAAAGAATGGCACCGAAGGCTTTTCTTGATGTTTTTGGTCTTATAACTTCGGTAAAACTTTGACTATGTTCTATAATTTGCCTGTGATGGACAATGATAGACAGATGGTTCATCCAATCACCTGCCAAGTATTTTTAAAGTTCCTGCCCTTTTCAAAACAGTTTGCAATGATGACTTCCCAGATGGTTCTCAGTCATGTTAGTGAGCTCCTTGCACGGACGAATACAGCCACTTTTCTGGTAAGGACGGTCTGCATTTATTCTGTTTGCATTATACACAATGCGTTTGAGGTACTTTAAAATAAAGTTAATCCAGTAGTGAATTAAAAATGCACTATTTCAGAGCTGAAGCAGAATAGGCTGATAGTATGGGAGATGCACAGTGCCCATTGACCACATTCCAATTGTAGTTGATATAGTAGAGTCCACATGGCCCAGATGTGTTCACATAAATATTCAGACCATGTATTTTCAATTACGAGGTCTGAACTAAAAATGGAGATTTTGTGGACTGTGATGGTTGGGGCCTAAGGGGCGACAACAGGTTGCAACTTTAAAAGAAACTAAAATTAAGTGATTGTAGTTGTCTGTAGCAACACAAATACATATTTAGTACAAATAAACACTTGGTTAATACTGAAATTTAAAACATAATAAAGAGATTGCATCAATCTTTTAAATAATCAATGTGCTATGTACCAGAACAACAAAATCAGATGGCTTTACACAAACTGTAAAGCTCTTTAAGTGAAGGCTTTTGGTTATCAAAGCATCAAAAGGGGCACTTCAGCAATTTAGTTCTTCCATAAAGTCGTCGGACTTGCAAGAGGCAGTTTAAAAAATCATGGTCAAAATCGAAGCAGGCTGAAGAATGGGTCTAACTTCAAAGCTTCTGAATCACAAATTTCTCATAATGCAACTTGACAGCATTTTTTGTTTGATGCTCCCCACCTGGTAAGCGTCCACATCTCTCAAACTCACTGCTCATGACAAATTGACTCTCATGTGTAAGAAGTGATACTAGTTGCCAGCTATCTTTGAATGAAAGGAAAGAAGTAAGTGAAAGCAGTGCTGAGTAGTGATGGGTGGACACAGCCAGATCAGTTCTAACCAGCTCTTTGGTCTGATACAAAGTTGTTGTGTGTCACAGACAGTGTTTGGCAGTAACTACTCGTAATAATAATTATTTCCCCAGTAAATAGTAGTGTGACTAATTACTAATACATTTTAGTAATAATATTACAGTTACTGATCCAAACAATTTCTTATAATATTAATTTTGTTGTCACCCCCTAAATCCTGAAATCCTGAAATCCAATCAGATCCTTGGATTCATTATTGTGAAAAATAGGAGGAAACTAGTTTAGAAGATGGAAATGCTTATATTCAGCGGCTGTAAATTACTTTGATTTGAAAAAAATATATAATTTTTGGGAGATGTGGTTATTGTAACCAATGTCGTGGGGAGTAGCAGAAAAGTAATATAACTAGTAGAGTAACTACTCACTGTTGGCAGGGAGTAATAAGTAATTATACTACCTTTGAAAAGAGTAATGAGTAATGAGTAATATTTTACATTTTTTGAGTAACTAGCCCAACACTGGTCTCAGACATGTGAATGAGGACCCAAATGCAGACCCTTTACTAAATGTTATTAAATGTTCAAATTAACAGGCTTACAGTCAGGCAGAAGGCAGGTTATAAACAGCAGCAGATATAAAGTCAGAAAAGGTAGAGATGGCTAGAGCAAGTGTGCAACATGACAGACTGCCAAAGGAAAAGGGCTAGTGAGCTGGTTATATACACTGAAGGACTGATGTGATAATGAGAGGCAGGTATGCCAGCAGATAGGGATGGTTTGGGAATACGAACAGGTGAGCCGATGGATGTGGGAGTCAGGTGACCAGGGCAAGTGGGAAAGTCCAACAGCATCTGGTGGACTGGTGGAGAAGGTCTGGCAGGTCTGGAAAGTTCTTCAGAAATGTATGACAAGTGAGCAGTTTTTTTCATTATTTTGAGCCCCACCAGTAGACGGCTTCATTTTTAAACATTTGAATGACCTATTTAGGATAGGTTGAGTTGTGATGTAGAAATGAAATCGTAAAGCTTTCAAACCCTCTGCTGAAAAACATATGAGAAGCTTTAGGGCATTGGATACCGTAGTGATGGTCATACAAGGGCTTTTGAAGCTTTTTGGCCTTTTTTTCCTGTTTGTTGCTGAAAACAGGTTCTAAGCTTCAGGGCACTGAAAACAGAGAGGAAAGTGATATCTGGTTTGCAGAAAGTATTAGTCAAGACTGGTGCCAAAGCACTGGCACAACACAAAACCACCGATTTCATAGTTAAGATAGATTTCATATGTGCACATTAAGTTTATGAAAAGTCTATATGATGTTCTGGATGCATAAATACAAACATGAGTTGAGAGAAAGCATTTGAAATTCTTTGTCAATGTGGCTTATGTCCACTGCACAGTGTGAGATTTAAATATGTACAAGAGCAGAAAAATAGAGTTTTATACAGATCTAATATTTATATCTGTGTTGGGTTTCACCTTCTCCCCTGGCTACCCATTTTTCCAGCTTTCTAAATTTTCACTGTATGTTTGAAGCTTTAAACAGCATGACTCATGTGATATGACGGTCATGAAACAAGCATTTGACACAATGTATCAAGCAGTACACCGCACACAGTACACAAAAGTGAAACAAGCGTATGTGCCTGGCTTGCCCTTGTGTATAGAGTACCATCAAACAGCCAATAAGCCTGTGTTACACATTACACAGACATTAATTAACACAGTGTGAAACACACCATGATATGGAGGAGAATCTCCATTATAGCACTTTATTCAGAATGTCTCAGAAATACAGGTCTTCTGTTGTTTGGTCCCTGTGGTCTACAGTAAGGTAAGGTAAAGTAAGGCTACTAGTGTCTTCACATTCATTTGTAGCCTGCTGGGAAAAAATGAAGTAACTGTCATTCTATTAGGCAAGTAAACTAAACATATGTACACGTCTTCCTGTAAACTCTCAACCTTCTGACAAAGGACATATTTTGTCCTTTAGGTGGAAGGACTTGGTGGGGAGTCATACCATGCTGACCAGGTTGTGAAGTGACCAAGTGATCTCAAATTTAAAAAGAATTTAAAAATAGTGTCCTACGATATGACAAAAGTTTGTGATGCCCTGAAGAGGTTAAGCTCTCATCTTACTGGTATTAACTTTTTGTTCTGGTGACAAAAAGTCAAATTATAAGCACTTGTTTTTTTTTATGTTCGTCTGGTTGTTGGAACCCTGACCCTTCATGTAAGAGGGTTTTATTCATATTATGAAAGTAACAGCAGTTAATGTTGTCCTGTTTGGCCTCATGATGTCACTGTGATGAAAAAGTTTGTTTATATTAGCTTACTGCCCCAGTAACATGATGGTGCTTGATATTGGAGGGTTTTTATGAAATTATTGATGATAATGAATGAATTTGTTCTTGTACATTTATGAATCTATTGAATTTATGAGCTCTGAATGGGATAACTGTAAAGATACCATCCAAGGAGGGTCCCAGGAGAAGTTAGGACTGATGAGGGAGGTAGTTTTTCTGGCCATATTTCCAACTTGGTGAGGAACCAGGGACGTGCCATGACTTCTGAAAGCTGATAGATACTCTAAAAGTCTGTCAGAAGAGCCGCTTTAAGCTGAGGAACTCCATCTGTCTAACCTGACTGCACCAGATGGTTTGTTACATAGAACCATCTGGGAAGTCATTGCTGGAGACTTTGGAAAAGGGCAAGCACTTTCAAAAAATACTTGGCAGGTGATTTAAGATATAGTGCCTGAGATGCTTTTGTTCCACAGAAAGTTCAATTATCTTCTTAAATTAGGTTACATCTACTCATTCTTCTTATTTAAAAACCTGAATCAAGTGTGCAAATATTGTTCATGACACAAGATCTCCGTTCTCAGTTTATGTGCAGAGGTTTCAAGTTTCCACATCACAATAGTGTAAGTTTCATATTGGACCATGGATCACAAAAGCATGCTGGTAACTCACATGTAAGGTGACAGGTGGGCAGATAAATGTCTGTTTGAAATTTAATCTCAGCTTACTCTGTTGAATCACAGTAAATTAAAAAGATGTCTTTTTGACCCATTAATCCAAACTGGCAGTGTGGGCCTGCTGATAATGAGTCTATGGCTGTGTTGGTGATGACAGACATCAGATATAAGTAACATCTGAATTATCTCAATTACTGACCACTTGCTTTTAAATTGTGTACTTTGGAGCACCGTGAAAACACCTCTGGAAAATTGGAAAATGATTAACATCGGCAGTAGTTTCTCAATTTATCCGGTAGGAACAAACATCAGTGTCTGAAGTGCATGGGCTGAAAAAGTAAATAGGCTGTGCTCCCATAAAGCAAGTCGAGCGAGAGTCCGTAAAAATACTACTACTACTACTACTACTACTACACACACACACACACACACACACACACACACTAACTTTGCTATAAAACAACTGGAGACACAAAGCACAGTATTGCATAATTGAGGAAGTTTGGTTTGTGCTCCTGCAGACTTGGCACGTTAATAATAAACGTCAATTTACATCTCTGTCAAAAGACAAATTTGAATCATTAATAATTGATCGCCCTGCCTTTATTTCATTGGGGGAAAGTGTCGATGTTTGCCAGATACAAAAGTCCTTTCCGGAATTCACCTTCAGTCAGACCGAACTTGAGCGCCTCTGACTCTGATTTAGGAGGAGTTTGTGACTCTTGCAGCTCTCCTAGGACCTTTACCAAAACGTTTTCCACAACGTTAGAGTGGGGTTGAGCAGTAACAATCCCTGGGACCTGCAGACACTTGCATCGTGCAAAGTTCCAGTCTCGTGGCCAAGTAAACACTTTCTGGGAAATGAGCCAAACTAACCGACAGTTATCTTGCAACAAACTTTGGCCAGTGGGTGCGAAAATAAAGACAGGCGACGCCGTGAGCGCTCTCAGCATGGCGCAAAACCCTGAAGAAAGTCCGGTCTATTTCACCAAAATCTCAACGGGAAACGGTGCCGACAGGCTGAAAGAGTCCGACCATGCAGACCCAAACACTTACGGATCCGGACACACGAATCCACTGGCCTGTGACATGGAAAAACACTGCTGTCAAACAGCTGCTGCCCCTCAGGAGGAGTTGTTAAACGCTGACTGCCGTGTGGGCGACAGCCGCTCCTTTTCAGCCTGCGCCACAATATCAGAAACAGCCAGGGAGCTCTGCAAAGCTGTGTCCGTGTCTCTGGGACTGGCCATGGAGTGCAGTGACACGAGCGACGTGGATGCTGGGACTCTCCACTCGTGTGCTGCAAATGACCACATAAGAGGAGAGTATTTGTTCGGAGTCGGAGCCGTGCCCCTGAACCGTCCCGGAGCCCAGGCTGCTGTCACCGACTACAAGTGCCCCGACCGAGATGACCGGCCCCTGCACTGCCAGAAGCAACTGGTGGAAATGTTCAAGACTTCAGAGACTGCTGCGCGTCTGCATCACCTCACCTCCACTCGGACCTCTGTGGATGAGCAAAACTTCACAATGTGCAAGGCTGATGACATAACTTTACAAGAGTTAGATCATCTGGACACATCAACGCGCGCTGCCTCTTGCCCTTATGCCCAATCCGCGCCAGGCAACTTGGCACACTTCGGCCAGGCGGCCACAGAGAGGCCGTGCCGAGTCTACAAGCCCCCCAACGAAGCGAGAGACTTCGGGGAAGCCATGGAGAACAAGTTCGCTGGTTACCCAGAACAATACAGCGTTAAAATCAAATCTGAAGACCCCGAATGTTTGGCGGCTTCGTGGGGTACTAATTACACCTTTGATGAGAAGTACAACTCTCAGTTTTGGGGTTCGAGGCAGCAGTGCATGAACGCGCACAGCACAGGAGCCAGCACCGCGTTCATATGTAACCCATATGAACGGAGCGTGGTGCGTCCTGAGCAGTGGTACCCTGGCGGGATGCTGAGGCCGCCCTATCCCAACTCCAACTACATGAAGACTGAAGTCGGCGAATGGCTCGATGTCGCCTACAATGACACCAGGTAAGCTATAATAATAATAATAATAATAATAATAATAAGTTGAAATAATGTTTTGGGAGCAGAAAAGTTTGAGTTTGCTCTGACAAAAAAAAAAAATCTCAAATGACCAGAGTCTGACCTTAATCTGATCCCAGGCATGAGTGTTGACATTCTGTGCAGTTACTCCCACATAAATTAAATGTTTCTGGTCAAGTGTAGATTGACCACCTGCCGGCCAGTAACAGCAACAAAACGCAGCCTTTTATCAAAATATAATGATTTTGTAGTTATTCCTCACAGTTTAAGGTCTTGATGGTTATTTTAAAGACAACAAATGCGTTTATTCAACACTTGGTTTTTTCAGTTAATTTTTCAGTAAATGCATTGGGAAACTTAAGCTCATCAAATTAGACATTTTATTTAGATTTGGAAATATATTTATCTGGTGCACATCCTTGAGTTTTAAAATACATGTGCAAGACGCAAGCTGATTTTACGTTTCTCTGTTTAAAATATTACTACATTTAAATTAAATTCCTTCAGATTATAAGAGGGTGCAAACAGCCCTTGTTAAAATACATAAACATGAATAGTAATTCTAAAGACATACATAATAAAGATATTCTTTATTAATGTCAACACTGTGAAAATAGGATAAAGTAATAATATCTGTAAGATTTGTTAAACATCAAATCCATAAAGTTCTGTTCAAGAACATATTTAATTAGTTTCCCTCCTTCATCAAACATTAAAAAATAATGTTTTTTACTGTGTTGTCTGATTCACCAGCTCATAACATCCACGTGAACATGAATGGAGAAAGTGTGATTCTGTTCTGAAACAACTATTTCTGAATGCACAAAATGAAAAAATATAAAAAATATGTATCTCTTGTAAGAGAATATCATCTCTGAATTTGTTGGATTGATTTTATAAAAAGGTCAGATGTGACTACAGAATACACCCAGCAAACTGGCTTCTATTTTTCTTTTTTTAAGTGGAGGTGAGTGTTAATAGCTCTGTCACAATTTTATACATTAGTTAACGAATGTTTCCAAAGGTTTCACACGCTTTGTTGTTGTGTTCTTAAATAATACTTAAGGAATTTTTAACTTAAAATTACATTTGCATGGTTGACCGACAGCCACAAGTTACCATGTGTACATGCAGTTGACGTCATCGTGCCCTTTCTCCAACAGTGACACTGGCTATTAGACCTCAGTACACTGAGACCCTGTACAATTGTATTTTACTGTTTATTACGGTGGATTTCCAAACCAGAAACATCTAAGCCAGGAATATAGGGAGCAGCAAACAGTGATGTTCTTATATGTGAGGACAGTGAAACCAGCTTCGAAATCCCAAACAAGAAGCCTCTCTTAATCCCATCTCTGCAGAGAAAGACATGGAGGCATAGCAGTGGGGTCTGCCCGACCTACTGAGCTGTGATCTAACTTCATCTGCTCAAGAAGACATGAAGCCCTAAACATACTTTGCCTAATGGCAAAAGTACATACTGCTTTTATTTTAATTTTATGGTAATTTACCTTTATTGAATAGCCTATTTTGACTGTAGGCGACAGGAAACACGGGGAAAGAAAGAGAGACGGCTGATCTATATAACAGGTCCCCAGCCAAAGCTCAAACCGGTTTCATGGGGGCTTTTATGGTATGCTCTCGTCTGGCTTATCACCTCAAGTCCCACGGCTTGTTCCAAGAGGCAGGTTTATTAAATTATCTGGACAATGTTGCTGAATGAAACCCAGAGCAGAGCTTTAATGTGACCATGCTCCAGATTTGAATTTTACTGAGCAAAGCTTTCCAGAAAGACTTGTCTACTACCGCGATGTATGATGGTGGCAGCATTATGCTACTACAAGGACAGGGAGACTTTAAGGACCTATTAACATATTACATTTTGAAATTCCTCTGTTAGTGGCCCAATCAGAGTTTGGTTGTTGTTGCTCAGTTGTTCTTGTATTTTTTTAAAATAGACAGATGATAAGAAAGTCCAAATAAATTAACCATTTAGTCTACTGTAAACACACTCGCCTTGGCTATAGCTGCCGTGATCTGTTGCTCGTTTGCAACAGGCTGACCTCTGCTGGACTTGGACCAAATTGATAAATATCTCTTCTATAATGAATGAGCACCTGTTGCATTGCCTCCTGTTTCTGCTGCTGAATTAAGCATTAAGTACAAGAATTCTGTACCTCAGTATTATTTGCAGAAAAAATACAGTGCAGTAGGTGATTATGTTGCCGTTTCACCCAGTGTAAATATAACATTGTATATAATGACGATATCTTTATAATACTTTATATCAACATGTTTGATTAGTATTTGTCAACAACAAAAACAGAACACAAAAAAGACAAAAAGTCACTTACTAATCAAGCACACGATACATTAACCAATATATAAAACAGAGACAAGAATTCCACCACACAATAATCATAAAAGCATAAAACAAATGGGTAAAATAAAATCCAGCACACAGGAACAGGTTAGATAAAACTCCTGTAGGAAAACTAGCAGCAACATGAAAAAACTCACTAGATCAGGCGTGCCCAAACTTTTTCCCTTGGACGGCCAAAACTGAAACTTAATAGTGGGTCACGGCCAAAAGGTAAACATCTATTTTATTCTATTATTAAGATGCAAAATGGCACTAGGATCCTAATTCCCTTAATTGACTGACGTTCTGCGGCAGTGACAATTAAAATAAAAAGTTTAAGTAGATCAGAGTATGAAAAATAATTCATATTTAGGGATTCCACTTATTTACAGAGCATTTTACCTTAAAAAAGAGTTATTCATATTATATATTTTTAAATTAATGTTTAGTTATTATTATTTATTTATTTTTTTACATCCAGTGGGCTAAATCAATCTTTATAGCAGGTTAACTTTGGCCCACTGGCCCCACTTTGGGCCACTTTTGTGCTTCAAGAGCTTTAAAAACATTTGCCCTATGGCCCAATTATTTATCCCGGTGAGTGGCCTGCAGAGCTATGTTTGGGCTGTTAAGGAGGCGGACAGCTTCAGGATATGTGCTATTCTGGAACCTGTGTGTTCTGGTCTGAATGCGTCTTAGTCTTTTTTGAGATGGAAGGAGATTAAAAAGTTTCATTAGCTGGCTGAGAGGTGTCCTTTATAACTTTAAGGGCCTGTTTTTGTAATCTAGTCTTATAACTCTGGCTGTAGTATGCATCACTTTGTTACCTGTCCTCCGCTGACATGATGCTAAACCACACATTTATAGCATAAGGGAGGATGCTCTCCACTGCTGCTCTATAAAACTTCACCATACCATCCCTGGAAATACCACATATTTTCAGTTGTCTTAAGTTGTCTTGGCTTGGGTTGGGTTCGTCAGGCACAGGCACGATCACAGCTGAATTAAAACATGCTGAGACCATCTGCTATGCAAGGGAGCAGTTAAAAATCAGTAAAAATAGAGGCAAGTTCACTACAGAGTGGTCGGACAAAACATTAATGTGTTTTATACATTTTGGTGTGGCAGTGAACCTGCACAGCTGTAGTTAAACTCTGGGCCACATTAGGACTATCATGCTTAGAGAACATTTACATTTTTTTTCTATCTTTATATTTGTTATACGCTCCTCTTTTAAGGCACTTTGCAGCAATGTAAAGACACCATGATTAGACGTATATGCCATTTTCTGGAATTGCTAAACTAAAGCGTTTTTTTATGTTAGTGCCTTGGCGACATGAACTGTCACAGAAGTGAATAGGTATTTATCTTTAATCCCCAACTCAGTTTAGGGTTCCCCGCTTGCTCACCAGGCAGAATCTTTACTGCAGGGGCCCAGGTTCACATTCGGCTCGAGACCGTTTGCTGCGTGTCATCTCCTTTCTCTTCCCGTCCCTCTCTGCTGTCCTGTTAATAAAGCAGAATGTCAAAAAATACAACTAGATTTTAAGAATTACACAGGGGCTTTCAGCAAAGACAGAAGTGGACCTTGTCTGTCTCAGATCTGGACTCACTGTGAGGCTGTGAGTAAATGTGAATATGATAATAATTTATGGCAAAATTATTTAAACAAATCAGCCACTATACCAAAGTTTATTCTAATCTCATCATTTAAAAGATGATAGAATAATCAGTGTTTAAGTCAGTTTAAAAAAAACACACAAGCCATATCTTCTATATCTTCTCTAAGCCCTTACAGACCATGATATATGGCATTAAAAGGTGTAATAAAGGGTTAAATAAAACTTCTACATAGTCAGACACTCTCCGTCTGTAAATCCCTACTGTTGAAATTAGACCAGGATCTTTTATCCCTGAATGCTTGTAAATCCAGAAACTTCAAGGTCACAGGACTGTTTGCTCCTCCATTCTCCGCACATAAATGCCACGGTTGACAAACTGTTTCCTGGTACTATGCAACCTGGAATTAAACTAATAACAATGGGCCTTATCCTGGCTGATTTAAAGCTTAATTACAGAACACTTATACATTTATTTTCACCTTTTGCCGTTTTCTATCAAATTGAAAGATAATACCATGCCCTTTTTTATACTATAAAAAAGATCACCAAATTAGCAAACTTAACAATCCAACAATCCTGTGAACTTTGATGAATTGTGGTTTGTGTCAGAAAATGGACCCATTACACTGTATTTAAGCCGAGTGAGAAACAGAAAGATATTTTTTAAAAATTGTTCGATACGCACAATTATGGATAATAGAGAGTCTGGTCTGAGTTTAAAGAAAAAAAGTGAACCTACCTCTTAACATGTTCTATGTGCAAATGTAACTGATCCAAAGTGTATTTTGTGTCTGTTGCATTGGGGATTATTAACCGGTGCCTTTGTTGATTTGTGCCCACAGCGTTGGCATACTGATCTTGACATGCGTATTTTTTTACATTTATTGATGGATCACAGACCACATGAGAATTCTGTGTCGCTAATTATCACCTCACTTCTTCTTGTCTCATTACATTCACAGCCCTAATCTCTGATCTCACACTACTTTATGATTATCTGTGATAATTACAGGTTTCATAGTGTATTAGTGTTACAAATTAAGTCAGTCTGAAATAGTCTAGTCTCTGTTTTTTTATAATATTGTTTAGATATATTTTGATTTTAGTTTCTCTATTTATCTGAGTTCTCTTGTCCTTAATGCCTTTTGTTGCCTTAAATTAATAAGGAAAGACTGGAGGGTCTCCAGTTAAGCTTCATCTTTGTCTCTTTTACACTGAACCTTGATATCTAAGTTGCACGTCACTGAGCCAACGTTATGTCTGAGCCTTTTCCAATCTCTTAGTGTTCAAGGCTGAGGCGGGCGCCCATCATGCCCCCTTGGCCACGGTTTCCCACACCGTTCTCAGTCATCACACTCTCCGCCCTCCTTAAATCACTCACTGAGAGGCCTTGGCACGGTTCTGGGGAATGAACAGTAACTGCTTTGCGGTTACAGTTTTGACTATTTAAAGTAAAAAGCAATTATGGAAATGAGTTCGAGGTTAGGCTTTATTTGTCCCAAATACGCTATTGGTTTTATAAGATAATAAAGTCACATAGAATGAAAATAGTGAAATACCAAAACAATGAATATTGTGTGCCATGGCCCAGTTGATATATAAAAATAATCAAACATCAACGATAAAAATAAATTATAAATACATTAAAGATATAACACCAAAGTGGGAAACAATCAAATGTCATCAACAGAAGATTAGTACCTTGTTTTTATCATACATGCGTGTTCTGTAGCTGTGCATGGTTTGTATAAGTCCTGTTTCATATGTTTGACTGCAGGTTTGAAGCTGGCAGAGAGCACATGTTCCCCATGGAGTTCTTCTTTCCACCACAGAGGATGTGTCTTATCTGCTCAGACGAGGCCTCCGGCTGTCATTACGGTGCGCTCACCTGCGGCAGCTGCAAGGTTTTCTTCAAAAGAGCTGCAGAAGGTAAATCACAGAGGATCCTGAGTTTTGTGCCTCATACATCAACACCTGTTCGGCAGCTAAACCTGTTGCCTTTTATTGCAATCAGAGTGATATTTACAGATTCTGTACATTTAGGTTTTTATATTTTTGATCATTCAACAGGTTAATGACTACAAGTAACCTCTGGTTTCTCTGTCCATGTAGGCAAACAGAAATACCTGTGTGCAAGCAAAAATGACTGCACTATTGATAAGCTAAGAAGAAAGAATTGCCCGTCCTGTCGGCTGAGGAAGTGTTTTGAAGCCGGAATGACTCTCGGAGGTAGGCTGAATGAATGTACTAAAATCTGCTTTTAAACAGCAACTATTATTGTGATTTTTATTTAATTGCTGTGGTTTATTATAACATTACTAACCACTGACTGTTTTACCGGTCGTACCTGTTATCATCAGTTGAACTTCACTGCAGTCCCAGGATATGTGCAATGTGAATATGCATTTAAAATATGTACATTTGTGCAGTATGGACTGATAAAAAGTGTGCATTACATACTGTATGAACAAAGCACACTACTGAGAAAGTGAAGTCCTAAAAGTGAAACTATTAATGGTTTCCCAAGACCAAGTACTTTATTCTCTCTACACTGCACATCTTAGCTGGCTCTCTTCAATTGCAGCATCATCACAATAGGGGATGTTACTGATAATCAAGCCCCTGACTGAGCTGCCATGCAATTTAGACCTATTCCATTCACTTCTCCTTACTGTCACCCAGACTTGTTCGTCATATTAGGCTGTAAAGATTGACGTGTAGTGGACTAATTTTAGTCCTGTGTTCAATTTTCACTCTCTTCCATTTTCTCATTCTGTTAACGGTGAAAATTGTACTGGAAGCACAAAGCTGACATGAGACATGTGAATTAAAGCAGCAGACATGCTGGCAATTTTGCCACCAGTCACTGACAAACCCATAGAGGGAAAATGCGATCTAATGCTGTGATTGTAAGTAAAAAGGCACACCTTTTCTATTTGTGGCTAAAAAGAGCCCCCTTTCACTTATGTTCTCATCCTAGACATATAATTCACTCATGGCATTTCACAGGAAAATTTATGACAATCATTTGTTGAAGTGGAGGCAGAAAAATTGTACATTATACATTCGGTTGTATTATCCCCAAGGTTTTTTACTCAAAATACTTTAAAGCCAGGTCATAAAATACTGGAAGAAAAGGGGAATTCTAGTTTGGCTAATTGGATTCTGATGAATTTATTACAAAATTGCAAAAGTATTGGCAGTTATATAAATTAAATTATAAACTTTGTCTCATTAGATCATATCATTAAGATCTGTTATTTGTTTCCCTCCTTGTAGTTTGGAAAAGAAGCAAAGAATCCTGCGTATGTTGAGTTTGGCATCTGTTCAAGACTGAACTTCATAGTTATTATAATAATTTGAATTCCATGTTTTTCCTATATTAATTACATCCCCGAATAGAAACTGAGCAGGGAGGTTACTGTTGACAAACCATGACAGCAGTCTTATTTTGCTGAATCCTGAAGGAAGTTCACTGCACATCTGCACTTTGGCTCATTACACCTTACCCCTGATTTCCTTGGAGCTGGACACTTTTTTTTCATGAAGCTTCCAGAACAAATTGTGTGTTACACAAAAACCACTTCAGCTAAGATTACACTAGAGTTCAACTTTTTTAATAATTTACACAAGTTTCCCTTGTCGTCCAACTTCTTAGTGGAAAAAAGCCAGTGCAGTGATGCAGGACTGTCCTGACCTCATTCCATTGCCAGTTTAAATGTATTACTTTTTCCCCCCAAAAAAATATATTTCTACTATAGTCACAAAGTTTATTGACCATGAACACACTGTAAAACAGTCTAATAAATTATATACTTTTAAAGAAAAGTTTGAAAATCAGAGAAGAGAACAGCAGCAGTATAATGAAGTGTTGATGGAGGGTTGGAGTCCAGTGATGGTAACATGTGGGATGGCACAGATGAGGCCAAGGTCCTGCTGAGGAGACAGGAAGAAAGAAAGGGATGAGAGGGTCAGTGATATCTCGGAGAAAATCCACAGGTTGTATCATTGCCATAATAATGTAGCAGAAGCACACCAGTTACTGGTTGAAGCATCCAAGCCTTACGCTTAATGTCCTGGTCTAAAACTCTGCAACCTCGGCAACACGGAGTAATGTTATCTAACGCTTCATTCTGACCGCCTAAATCCTGTTGATTTAGCTATCTAACATTAACTCTGGCCATGCACGTTTACAGTTGTCAGCATCTATTGCTGCTATTCATGCCTCTCATACAAAATCTCTCTGTGGATAGTGAGATATTTGTAGATTGTCCTCTTTGAGTTACAAATAATAAAGTCCAATAAAAACTTCCATGTGTTTCATGACATGATGAAATCCCTAGAATGAATGACCACAGATCTTCAACTTTGCCACAGTTCAGTGGATAGTTTTTGGTTTTGGCTTTATCAGAAAAGGGTTAATGTTATGCCACAACTTGCTTTCACTAGGGCAGGGCTTTCAGATTGTTGCTTGGGCATTAGTATATAACTTAATTGTTCAGTTAATCCTGCAGTCCTCAACAAAGCAACCCGATGGTTCTTTTCCCTAGATTGCCCCTCTGACTCCTACTGGAGGATCCCAATGAGTTCTTAAACCAGTTGAGCTTTAAACTGCGTGTCCTTATTTGCCCCGAGGTCTTCTCCCAGTTCTTCTTCTCCCTCTTTTCCCAGCTAATTGAAACTAACATCTGCTCTACATGCAAAGTAATAGTGGGTCAATGCAGAGGCAATAAACATTCATGGGGTGGCACGAGGGTGGCATGGAAACTTTAAGGTGGCAGAAATATATACTGGTTTAATCGTAAACAATCACATATATCAATATTTGCCCCCAAACGAAGCTATTTTAGCCAAAAGTCATTACATTATTGTGCCACATTTGTAAAGCATTGAATAGAAATATCTAAAGGTGGCATTATAATTTAATAAACTGTTTTATTTCCAAATCTTCAGACATTTTTCCAAATACATTCTTTTTTCATTCTTTTTCATTGAACTTATCTAGCCTATCACTTAGTTAGTAATAATTCAATTAATTTCCATTTTTTAACATTGTTTTTGAATTAAATTAACATGTTAAATTTGACAGCATTTGTCACAAAACTGAAGTGGCCAGGCATTTTTTTCCCACCCCTCTAGATCCACCCCTGAGTCACTGCTAAGGTCCCCATGAAACTCTTTCACTTTACAGCTCATTCATAACAAGATTAAAATGGGGTAATGCTATGGTATCACAGAGTTAGTAACAACGTACTATATACTGATAATGTATTGGTAAATAATCATGTATAGTCTATAGAAGGTGGAGAAAGACTCCAAGGAGACATCTTCAAATGTCTTATTTTGTATGAACAACAGCCCAAAGCACAAACACAACAAGTTGAGATAAATGATATAAAACATTAACAAAATGACCAAAACATCAAAATAGTTGCCAATACATTTTCTGTTAATCAACAATTTCAAATATGTAGTTATCTTTTCAGCTTCAGTGTAATGATGCTATTAATAATCAGTCAGGATAAATAAAACAATCAGTTTTAATGGAACAATTTTAGTGTGAAATCTTTTCAATTATGTAGTAATAATGAGGTAAAATAAAGTGAAAGAGTATTTTGATGAAAAAGAGTGGGGTAGAGTAATAGCCCTAGACACACGGTAATATTGGGGTATTTAAAGAAATAGTGTCAAAGTTGTACTTCAGAATCTAATGGGAAGTTCTACCCAATGTAGTACATCAATCATTACAGCTTGTGTAAATTTGCTATTTCACAATTATAAAAAAATATGTTTTCTGGAAAACTTCAAATTATCTGGATTGTTACTGACAAGTTGACTTGACAACGGGACAACTAGAGTATGAGGACAAGACATTTTTAAGCGCCAGTGGAAGGTTTTATCAGCCTTCTCCCGCTTCTTTCTCTTTGTGTCAGACTCTCTCCCTCATACCCTTCCAGAAACACAACTTACATTGTTGAGCTGAACTAAAGTGAGATCTAAAGTGAGATCTGTAAAGGCGCACAATACAAAAGGCATTTCAAGAGCAGGAGAAATTGCTAAACTGATTAAAATAATAGTTACAATAAAGGTCATAATTATAATGGTGATAAGACAGGTATTAAGGAAGTGGACAAAAACGTCTTTGAGCACAAAACTTTGTAACAACTTGATTTGAGTAAAAACGGGCTTGTAATGGATAAGTCAGTGGTTTATTCTCAACAATTGTTGAGGTCAGTCAACAATGTATCATACCAACTGCAATATGTGAGTGTAACAAAGGCCATGCTTGAATTCATCGTTTTGATGTCGACCTCCTGTTTATATTGGCTTCAGCTCAAGGCAAGCATGGTTATCTTAAGGTTAGCTCAACCCAACCTGTTTACACTGTACTCTGAAAAGATCAGATGGCTGCCTGTGTCACAATTCAGAATCCCAGGGAAGAATTTTTAATTAACCATTTTTATTTCTAATGTTTGTTATTGGATCAGAAATGGAAGTGTGCGACTTGCAAGTTATCCTACTTATATAATTTGCTTTCAACCCTGCTACTTTTGAGAGAGACTTAAGTCGTGTCTATAACTGGCAATTCAATATTTATCCAACTGAACTGAAAAGCCAGGCTGCGGTTTTAATGAGACATTCTCTACACAGAAGCTGCAAAAGGCAAATGCATAACAATTAACAGTTAGTTTTTATGGTCAACATTGGATTAAAGAAATAATATGTCGCCTCTTATTGTTTTTTTAAAACTTCTTATAACTAAAACATTTATTGTCAAATGAATTAGATTACTATTTTAAAGACCTTGTTTCGTACCCCTCTGTAACTGAACAACATAATTGTTTGGCCTTCAATGCACTGAGCACATAGTGGACATTTGTATTTGTCTGTCATTTACTGTCCAACACAGCTGTCATTCTGAAATAACAGGCTGAACTCAAGCTCAACTGTTTGCAGCTCTTGTACTTGTGGAAATAAAACAGTCAGTTATTGAGTGCAGTGAATGGTTGGTGATCTTAAACCTGATTGTTAAAGAACCAAATTTATTTGGCAGCTGTTTAGCAGAATATAATTATTCCATTCTGATTGTACTTACTGTACATGGCAGTCTACTCCACCAAATCAAAGACCTGCTCCAATTTAGTTTGTAAGTGCAGGTTGTCATATGGAGCAGCTGCCTCAGGAGTTTCAGCATTTGTAAGTAAAGAAATTGTAGCTTTGTCGTGGCATTGATGGGGGAGCAGGGTTTTTTTTTTTCAACATACAGTATTTACTTTTTTTTTTAGTTTTGTTGTTTCCAAATCCTTTGTAGTGCATATGGAAACACAAATGTAATGCAAATGATTCAGTCAGGGGTCCAAGGATCCATTTTCAGCAAAGCCTTTTTAGGAAAAAAATGTAATAACAGGGGGAAAAAAAAATTTACATCTTCATCACCAGCAAGCTCTCACACATGATGACCACAGGCCTTTCCGCCAGATGAGGCTCATCTGTTCAGAGAGATTTCTTTCAAATGGAATATGATTCAATATCTTTAAAGCTATTAGTAGACCCATCTGAGTATTGTTGGGTAAAATTTATATTTCCCTTTAAAGGCTACTTAATACCCAAAGTTTCAGTATAAGACATTTCTAACAGATGATTTAGAAAGTAGAATTACATTAATTCGCAGCACTGTTGTTTTGGTTGCACGTGTTTCCTGTAATGTTTAAAAGACAGTTAACTGTACAGGTTCTTTTATTTAGGAATGATGACCTGAGAGGATTTCATTCATCGATTTTCAATCAACAGTTTTGTACTAGTATCTATGATTGTGATCATTTTTTGAAAAGGAAACCTTCTGGTATCATCACTCTGTCTGTTCATTCTCCATACCACATTTAGCTGTAATGGGTCCAATTTAGCAGTAAGAGATCTTAAAATCAAAGGCAGAAAATCAATCATGGCTCCAGACTTTAGAGCAATGGCAGTCAGTCTAAATCAATCAGATCTGTCAAAGCTGAAGTGATGGGATTAAACATCTGACTTTTAGTTCTTTGTTCTCTTTTGTATAATGTGCAATTCCGTGTGCAATAGAGTTAGAGACTGAAAACCAGGCTTAATTGTTAAATGAGTGTGTGGCAAAAAAAGCATTGACACACGTATTGGTATAACTTAAGTTGTAACTTTTTTATAAATTATGCTGATTCTTATTTTCTCGCTTTTGTATGTAGCACGCAAACTAAAGAAGATTGGACAACAGAAAAACCTTGAAGAGGATCATCCTGTTCAGGAACCTGTAGAGGTTATCCAGAATATCTCTCCTAAATCAGGCCTGAACTTCAACTCCCAACTGGTCTTCCTCAACATCCTGGAGTCCATTGAGCCTGAGGTGGTCAATGCAGGACACGACTACGGCCAACCGGACTCAGCTGACACCCTGCTCACCAGCCTCAACGAGTTGGGAGAGAGACAACTGGTCAAAGTGGTCAAATGGGCAAAAGGATTGCCAGGTAGGACACTAACTGAAGTTTTTGTTGGTGACTTTTAATTAATCACAGAGAGTTATGTTTTCATTTTTTTTTGGTCAAGAGACAACAAATGCTACATCCCTTCAGTAAGTGATTTTCAGTCACTTTTTTGGCCACTTAGGGGAAGCAGAAAAAAGCTGTAAGGACAACACTGACATATTATCATTTAAGTTGATTTGGCTAACTTGGTGACAAAGAGCTGCAGAGTTAGGTGATACTTGTCTGTGCATTTGTCACTATGAGTGACTCCCTTCAAATATAAGTATTGCTATTTGATCCATTCTGATTAAATACTGGCATCAGGAAATGTGTCCTTGGATGATAACTGACTATAAAACCTGTAACAAAATGCAGTGAACTAGCTCTCATGTTTTTTATTTAGCTGCTTTAAATCTAACGCCAACATCTGTGGCCTTTGACTTTTGTCAGAAAGGAAAAACATAAAATGAGAAGAAGTATGATTTTGCTCATAAAACAGGAAAATCTAACCAGAGGGACTATGGCTGGCAGTATTGCTTGATTATTCCCTGAAAATAGAGAAACCATTCAGTTATTCTCTGGTCTTCTCTGCCCATAATTAAATTGGACTAAAAACTGAATGGATAACATCTGAAAATATAATATATGTGTAACAGCTGTCTGTTTTGTAATTACCATAACAGCTCTTGTGTTGCTATCTCATCATTAGAAGTTTTCATTGTGGAAGAAAGTGTCACAATTTACATAAAAAATGAATAACTGTTGGAGGTGCTCTAACCCACATGCCTGACAGGATAGTACATGTGTCAAGGTGTGTGTGCAAGGTAGCGAGGAAAAGGACCCAAATGCAGACAACCAGTCAGGCTGGGGGGTAACAATCTTGAGGCTAGCCAACATGGAAGCATACTAAAGGCTAAGAGGCCCAAGGCTACTTGAAATCAAGCAAAGCGCTAGCTGGTAAACTGCTAGGCTGCTCCAGGGAGACGCTATGAGGGTCCATGAAAAGCATTGGGTCTGTGAGCAGAAATTGAAAGATGCAGACGGGCTCAGGAGTAGTGCTTGATAAAAACTTCCAGATCAAGAATGCCACTGCAAACTCAGGGTCCCACTTCCAGATGGCAGCGAGGCCCTCCAGGAAGCCTGGCTCTTAATTTAGGAAAATGTAGTCACTCCAAACTGATCTGAAGAAAATGGCAGGCAGGGCTGGTGAGTGCATAACAGATCATGCCGTCATGTGGGTGTGTGCGAGGCAGGACTCACATTCAGTCATGATTTTAATGGTAAAATGATAATATATAAGCTGCAGCTTACAGTCAAGTCCAAATTCCAGGCATGAACATTGACGATCTGTCCACTGACTGGAGAAAAGGGGCCGGTATAAATTCTATGGGGTGCAATTGGGGATTGGGAAACAGTTGAGCAGGTGGATGTCAGAGTAAGGTGACTGGGACAGGTGGGAAAGTCTGAGGGCATCTGATGGAAAGTCAGATAATGGCAATAACTGCAAAGCTTCATAGGAATGTGGAGGCCTTGGGAATCTGGCTGAAAGGAAAGACAGAGACGTAGATTGGACAAAAATAAAAACAGCTGAGGCAGTTGTGACAACACGAGGACTTGATTTATGTGGCTCTATTCGTACAGGCTGGTGACAATAAGACAGTAAAACAATCTCATGCAGAATTGTGCACGTGAGAATAGAAATGGAAAAAGTGCAATTGTAAATTTCAATCTATGATTTAAATTATGTCAATAAAACATTCTAATCAAAAGCCAGGCTGAAATAGCGGGCTTTATGTTTATGTTTAAAGATATAAACAGTGCTCTCAGATCCTCACCAAACATTTTTGTCCTGTACTTCGGAACAGCTAAAAGACTCGTGCCAGAAGAGCTGACGGGTTGTCCTGGTTCATACATACATAGAGAGTCTTAGTGTAAAACCATGAAGTGTTTTTAAAAGAAGCAAAATCATCTTTAAATGATTATGAAAACTTCTGGTCCTTCTCAGCACTCTGGCAGCAGTGTTCTGATTCAATATGATTGAACTGCAATATTGCAGTATCATGCCATATTTTATGATGCTGAATCTTTGTCCTTAGGTTTTAGAAATCTCCATGTGGATGACCAAATGACTGTCATTCAGCATTCATGGATGGGGGTGATGGTGTTTGCCCTCGGATGGAGGTCCTATAAGAACGCCAACGGCAGGATGCTCTACTTTGCCCCAGATCTTGTGTTCAATGAGTATGTATACCTCTGAATTCTTGGATTCAATTATGTCCTGCAGAATAGTGTCATCAGGGGGTGACCAACACGCTGTGCTCTATAGAGATCATCCACCAGTTTCTCTCTGTCTTCATCTCTTTCTCTCTCCGTCGTTCTCTCATTTGCTTTCCTGCTCCTCCACAAATACAAAGAAATCTCTAGAATTTTTTAAATGTGAAGTAGGAATGGCTACAGGCTTTTTGGGACCATGTCCATCCAATTTCTTCCCTAGGTGTTCTTTTGTTACTGTGAGATTAAAATGAGGAACATTCGTTTTCAGCATTCAAACTCTGACGGCCCTGGTGAGTGAAGCTGATTTAGATCGGAATATTATTCATGACAGACAACAACAGTGATGAGGTCTGTTTGAGTGTTAGGGAGAAATATTAATGGCCTTATTTAGTTCCATCAAATATTTACTGCCATAGATTTGTGGAAGTAAATAATGTAAGTTGATCTATAATGGTTATTTGTGTTATTTGTTATGATATACAGCATGCAGGATATTTTACACATCGTATTTTCCTACATATTTTTAGAAAAGTATTATGTAGAACAGCAAAACTATTTTAGTTATACCCCCATACAGAAATTGAGTTTTTAAATTTGAATCACATTTAAGCAATTTACTGATTAACTGAAGTTTGGTGCTGATAAATACTGTTTAGTATATATTTATTATTTATTTATTTATACTATATTTAGTATATATATTTTCATGTTGATTCAGATAATGCATCTGTAATTATTATCAGTTGGCATAGGCCAAGACTATGATGTGGTAACATAATTTGGGCAACATCAGTCCATGTTGCATATCACATTTAGTTGTAATGTGCAGTAATAGATCTCAAAATGTATTAAAAGTAAAAAAAGTCTATCGTGATGGATGTAAGTCCTTAGAACAAGAACAGGTGAATAAGTCTGAATGGTTCAAAATAATTTATATTTATTAATATAACCAGAGGGTTAGCCTTGTTGTAGCCTTGTAACTGGAAGGTAGCTGGCTCAATCTTGAACTGGCAGGATAAATCTGGTCAGAGAAGTTAGTGAACAACAAAACTCACAGCTCTATGCTGTTTGGTCCACTAAACCCAAACTGTGTCACTCAATAAATGAGGAAAGTCCATTAGTGTGTTGTTTTCTTTCCCTTTTCTGAAGTTCTTCTGAATGCATATTATATTCACAGTTTGCCTTTTTCTAGCTGTCTATGTGTAAGCACTGGGCTTAGTACAGCCAAAAAACATCAGGGAATCCCCAACAGATTAAAGTTGAAAGTATTAGTACATGACTACAGGGAGATTTTAGTGTTTCTCTCTGATTTTCCACAACCTTTACTAGTTTTTGATGTCACGATGGAAGTTGATTTATTGAGTGGTTTTTCAAGGTGTGGTAGATGAGTAGTACAGATTTTGAGGACTGAATTAGGGCTGGTGGAAGCCATATAAGTCAAAAAGGTGAATAATTCCAGTTTTTTGAAAGAAATTTTAGCATGAAGTGTTAATGGACTGAAGTGCTCCTTGTCATCTTTTAAATTAGCTGCTTACCGTCTCCTGCCAGCCAAGTCTGTCCTTTTAAATAGGCAAAAACCAGGCGCAGTCTGGAGTAGTAGTATTTCAGTAGTAATTGGAGACTGAAATAAGGAGTGATTTAAAGATTGAAAAAAGGTGTAGACTACTTATATACTTCACCTTCATAAAACCCCATCACATCAACCATACAGTTATCTGGTTTACTCATTTTTTTATAGCAAGAAAGATTTCCATGTGAAAGAATAGATATTTACTGAAAACTGTATCTCATTAGACAGTTCATAAAAATGTATATACGATGGTTGCACTGGTGTGCATGCAGAAGCAGATTGTCATGGTTATAAAATACAGTTTGTCATCATTTATACTTCAGGTCAGAAGGACAGCTGACACACCTGAAACAGCCAAACTACAGACAAGATGTAAGCTTAATTAAATTATTAGTTCAACATTTTGGGGAATTAACTTATAGGAAGATTGATACAACTCTCATGTTTGTCTGGTAAATATATGGCTAAAGCCAGTAGCCAGGTAGCATAGCTTAGCATAAAGACTGGAAACAAACACTGCTCCTGGCCCAGAAATAGTCTGTCTGGCACATTACACTAAAACAATGAATCGTTGATTTCACACTTTTTGTACAGATTAAATAAAGATGATTACACATGTTTTATGTTATGTTATAATTAGTAAGCTTTGAAAGTGTTAGTTGGCGGATTTTGTTAACTTGGGAAAGAGCCAGGCTAGTTGTTTCCCCCTGTTTCCAGTCTTTACACTAAGCTAAGCTACATGGCTGCTGGCTTTAGTCGTACAATTACCAGACAGACATGATAGCTGAATCTCTCATCCAATTCTGTGCAAGAAAGATAATTTCCCAAAGTATTGAACTAACCCTTTAATTAAACTTACATTAAGTCTGTAGTTTGCTTGTTGTAGGTGTGTCAGTTGTCCTACTGACCTGACTGTTGATGTTCTGCTTTATGACCCATTACAAATCACCAGTGTCTCCACATTGACTTGATGAAGTTTCAAGCCAGAAAGGTTAGCTATCTGCCGAACATTGTTGTCACATATTGTCGGCTAAATGGCACGATAAAGGCAAGTGCAGCAGCTCAGTATACAGTAATTGTGATCGGTGTTTGGAGGTGGGTGTCAATTTCACAACAATATCAGCAACAACATCCAAGTTTCTATATTTTGTTTATATGAGCTTATCCAAAAACTTTGCAACAATTATAGTATACATGGGTCATACACTGTGTACATTATACATTTATATAACCACATATCTGAAACTCGGCATCCATTTCCAGTGAGATGGAGAACATTCAGCTCTATTTCATATCTTTTTCTTTATATTCAAGCTCGTTTCTGCGCTCTGCAGTTGGTAAAATATATTGATGTAATTCCTTAAATATACCTTATTTCACCTTTATCTTCACAGTATGTCAAACTGTCTTTTTCCTGATTCATAATAAAGGCAGAATCGTTTCATTTTGGAAGAGATGGCAAACTTTCTCCCACTATTCTCTTCCCATGCTTGTTGAATTAACTGGAAATTGTTTCCGGAATGATGAACATGAAATATCCAATCACTTCTTATAATATTAGAATATAATTGACTAAAACATTTTACTGAACTATAAAGCCAATTATAAAGAAAGAGATTATAGTGTAAAAACGTGTGTTTTTAACATCTTGCTGCAGATGTCAAAGATCACACAGCAGAAATCTGTATTGTTATAAAGATAATTCACTCCCACTGTCCTTATTGCACCATTAATAGATATGGCTCTAACCTCTGACGTTCTTTCCTCTTCAGCAGTTATCCATTACAGAATAAATGTCCAGGGTGTAAAGCAATTTGTCCTTCACCTCTGGGGATTTGAATATTTCCATTATTTCACATTTCTCTCCCTGACCTTTTTACATCTGCAGACATCGGATGCACATTTCCACCATGTATGAGCACTGCATACGGATGAAACATCTCTCACATGAGTTCCTGCTGCTGCAGATCACTCAGGAAGAGTTCCTCTGCATGAAGGCCTTGCTTCTCTTCAGCATTCGTAAGTACTGTCCCATATACTGAGCACCAAAAGGTCAAAACAAACTGCATTACTTTATCCCAAAAGCCGACATGCAATAGACAGAACAAAGTCAGAAATTTAACTTCTAAGCATGTGATCAAAACTGTTTCTCTGTGTTCACTAGTTCCAGTTGAGGGACTGAAGAGTCAGAAGTACTTCGATGAACTGCGTCTCACCTACATCAACGAACTCGATCGCCTCATTAACTATCGAATGACCACCAATTGTTCTCAGAGGTTCTACCAACTCACCCGACTCCTGGACTCTCTCCAGATGGTGAGATACACCGCTTGTAATGATTTCAAGTTAACTGTGGTTGCATGTACACATGATGATGGCTATGACTGAATTGTGAAAGCTATGTGAAAGATATATGAACATGTGGGTGCAAGAGTTGTAATTCTACTAATTTGCTTAAAACAGTTCTTGGCAATGCGTGCAATTAAATCACAGGAGATACTGTGTTTTTTTTTAATAGGCCACGGAAAGTTGCTGCATTCAAGCAAAATCTGATACCTTAAAATCTAACAGCAGGGTAGAAAAAACCTAATGGATGAGTTTACTATGAGTCAGAGCTCTTCAATCCAGAGTTATTATAGTTTATACGTTTTTCATTAGTTTTTATTTTAATTTTATTTGTTTATTTATTTATTTAATTTCAATTATCATTTAAAAATATTTAGTTTTATGTAGATATATATTAGTTTCGCTATTAGTTTTATTTATTTATTTTTTAATGAGGGGGGTGTTTGTCAGGGGCAATATTTAAGAATTTTAAAATAAGTGTTTCAATACAAACACACTAACACAGTCATGTAGACATCCCTGTCTCAATAAACATATGCAGCAATGCCTCCTCATGCTTGTTGTGTTGACAAATTTAACCAAATTGAGAGTAAAAGTAAAGACATTTCCTCTATATTTTATTTCATTTTAGTTAGTTCATAAGTACACAATTAAGTTAGTTTTCTTTTCCTTTCTAAAGGCTAGTTTTTATTTTTATTTTAATCAACAAAATTTTTGTTAAAACAAAGTTTTAGTTTTTAGTTTGGTTTTAGTGAACTATAATAAAAGATTTGGCCATGTCACCTGTCTTAGGGAAGTTGGATGTACCTTATATTTTCATGATTCTGCTAGAATTGTATTCAAATGACGTTTATTTGTGTGTTTCTTCTGTTTCAGACCGTAAAAAAGCTCCATCAGTTTACATTTGACCTTTTTGTCCAGGCTCAGTCACTCCCCACGAAGGTCAGCTTTCCAGAGATGATTGGAGAAATAATCTCAGTACATGTACCAAAGATCCTGGCAGGTTTGGCTAAACCAATCTTGTTTCACGAGTAGAAGGACTTTTAAAATCAAAAAGTGACTCAACTTTGCTGACCTCCATAAACTTTAACAAAGGTACTGTTTCCTTACATCTTCAGTGTAATAGCTCCTAGCCCTGTCCTGGAATAATTTTTTCCTTTTAGCCATAATTGAGATAGTTTGTTCAGAACTATTAAAAGCTTTTACCTAAAGCGCTGCAAGGCATCACCTGTTGACAGCTCTGCTATTTCTGAGTGCAGAGTTTGTGTTTTCAGCTGGAGCAGAGATGCTACTTTACATATGCAGTAAGTCTGTAAATCCTGATTAAATAAACTTAAAGTAGCAGGGTTAACGACACAAGATTTGCATGTGACCTGCATTATAAATACACTTGACAAGGTATTCATGAAAACTAAAAAACGAGAGATGGCCCAAAGATGAAGATTGGATAACAGAAAGAAACAAATACTTATTTCCCATCAACTTACCAAAATCTTTTTGTCTAAGTGCTGCCTTCAGGGGCACCTACTAAGTTCCTGCTTGTGAAATTGAGAGTGGTAAATACAGCTTGGGAGGCATTTAAGTGCTTAAGTGCCTTAAAATCAGAACTGTAGGTCTCACATTTGTTTTAAGAAGTCTCATAATTTCACTTTAACATAATTTTTATTAAGTTTTCTATCAAATGGGTCAAATCCTAAAGTCCTGGCATGACATTTAAGTGTGGCACCATTTTGTGTAAAAATGCCATGACAATTACAATCAGTGTAAGTATGGTAGTCAAGGATCGCAACTGTAAAACATAAACTTTATACTTTGTGTAAAATATTAGACATTTTTTTGCTGTGTAAATGTACAGTAGTTTTAGTGCTGCAGAAACGGAAACTAAATAGTGAAATCGCTAGTTATTCATATGGAAATCCAACTGTGTAATAATTACTTACATAATTACTGTCGCTTACGGGCTCACATGCTTCTCAACAACTATTTTTTGCAGAAAATTCCCTCCCAGTTATATTTCCTGCCTCTTTGGGTCACTGCCCAAAGACACTTTGACATGCAGATGGAGGAGCCAGGGATTTAACCACCAACATTTTGATTAGTGAACAACCCGCTCTACCTCCTGAGACACAGATGCCTCACTTTTTGACAGTAAAAAAAACCTGTGTTCATCCAGTATTCAAAATGGGTTAATTCACACATAAAGTCAAAAGTTTATTTGCCTTGTCTTTGGGGAAGACAGCGGTAAATATGACAGGTCATGTAAGGTTGTAGGACAGGTGTTTTGTCTGGTAGCAACCATAAAAACAAAACCTCACATTGAGTATTTATTTGCTCTTGTCTTGTTCTAAAATGAAAACACATGATCAGTGTTTCAATTCTTACAAAGTACAGAATAATGTCAAATTTTCAAGACGACCATGAAAGAAACAAGTTATATATTGTTTAACTGTGAACAGTACATTGCTCAGCACAATGTAGACAACACACTGCATGCTTAGCCTACTGTCGCTCTGCACTTAACACCTTTTCTCATTACATTGGCAGCTGATTTAGTGCTTTTTTTCTTGATTAATTTTACAGCGTTAACTTATAAATAATTTAGTGAGTAAACTTGTTAAAAGCAGGTACCTGGCATGAGTGAAGTTGGAGAAAATTGGACAATTTGTTAAGAAGTTTCTTCATTCTTTATTTCTAAACTCCATAGCTTCAAAGTTATTCATAATTAAATATTAACATTTCTTTACAATCCATCTACAATCTTTATAATATTCTTAAAAGAATATATTGCACCAAATCTCTATGAATTTAAATTCATAAGGAAACTAAGGAAATTGCTACAAAAATATCACACCATCTGCATGCTTTTAGAACGTATCGTACACAACCAGCATTAACTATAAAGCATGTAAAAGCAAAGCAAAGGCACGTAACAAATTACAAGCTAGAAGCATAAGATGAATTGATAAAATTATAATGCTAAAATGCACAGCGCTACATGCAGCATACACAGCTCTTTACCCGTATAACACCATCCCTGCTAGACAATGTGTTGTTGTTGTGACGCGGTGGCGTGCAGCAGGGAACGGGAGAGTTGCAGAGAAACAAAGAAGAAAGTATGGCACAAAATACAGGCAAATACTGAATAAGAACTTGATTGAGAGTGCCAGAGATCTTAGGTTGGGGCAGTAATGTTCCAACAGGACAACAAACAGAAACTTACAGCCAACTCAACACTGGAAGGGCTTCAGATGTAGATTGTTAGAGTCCTTGACTGGCCGTGCCAAACCAAGAAAAAAATCTGTGGAATGCCTTGAAGATAAATGATCACAGACTTGAGTAAAAATGTTAAAAAAATTAATTCATTGAGTTGAATGCGATTATCACATTTGTATTTGAAATAGTATCTTTCGGTAAATGAACTAGAATTCATTTATTTGTTTAACACAATTCAACTCAAACAGAACTTCAAATTAACTTCTATGGTATATTCTGCAGCGATGTTTTATAACTGGAAATTTCAACACTTTTTAACAATTCCACATTTGTTTTACAAGCTTGTAGATGCATGCACCGTGTTTGTATAACTGTATGCAAATTTGCAACTGTATGTAATTTTTAGCTTTACAGAAAGCAATGCATGGACATCCACGCATCCCTCCAAGTACCTGTTTATTGTATACTGACTGATAATGTCATCATTGTTCAATGCATGGGACATCTTCAGAAGGCATGATAACATTTTGTTGTACCGTATACAGTGATGAGTTGACTATGACAGTCAGGTTCACATTTTTTGTAACTGATTTGTTTGTTTGTAACTCATTGATAAACTTCAGTGGAGTGTTTGGAGTACTTCATCTATATAAATGAATGTCTTCATGTCTTCATCTTCGTCTTTTTATACAATATTTGCTGTGTGAATAGAAATGGGGGAGAAGAGGGAATCCAGAAGTCATGGACAAATACAGGTGATCCATGAGACATCACCTCACCAACAGCTAATCATAGCCCAGACACTTGTGTCTGCTGTTATTTGAGAAAGCAGCAGTTTAGTGTAAAGTTGAAACTACACAGAAGCCTGATTAAGACATCAGAAGTAGCCAGATTATATATATTTATATGCATGCACAAAAACAGTAAAATGATTCGGAGTATCAGTATTTTAATTAAGCACATTATTCTTACTTTTCGATCAAATTCACACATTCAGAAATATTTATCAAGCCTTCTGACATTTCCTGAATGCACTGGACTGTAAGACTGTTACAGTTAACATTTTACTATTTATCCTTGAAATGAACACTGGTTCTAAATAATGTTGTATTTTTTTATGCTTTTTAGCTTGATGTATTACACATAAAGGCATTACCACTGCGAAGGGATCAAATGCCTCAATGAGCCACACTGTACATTTTTAATACTAATATGGTTTAATCATAGTAGGCCACAGTGTTTGTATTACGTCAATTGAAAATAGCTAGTATGTGCCCTTGTACTGCATATTAACCTGGTTATTTGTACATGCTACAGTAACTGTATATATTGATTAGTTTAATGTCTGTTTTGGTGTCCAAAGACTTGACTTTTAAAGTAATCTCTTTTATGATTTATACCTTTTGTGACGTGTGTTTTTCAAAATTGTAAAGCTGCATCATCTTTTAAAGGCAATTAAAATAATTCTGACTCTGAGGACGGCATAAGAGTTTGTTTCAAGCAATTGTACAAACTACAGTATATAAAGGAGTGGAGAAGGAATTCCATCATTGTAACTCCAAATACATGTTATGCTTTCTTTGAATAAAAAGATATATGCTGGGAACTACTTCGATTTCAGCTTTACAGAAGCTTAACTTTTACTTAATTTTGATTATTTGAATTCTGACTTGCATACACTGCATGTAAGGTGGATAAAAGAACAAATTAAACATGAAAAAGAGCATATATGATAACATACGAATATTAGTAACACATAGAGAAATGTACAACTGACAGTTGGCAAGCATGATGCCGTAAAAAATGAAAGAATGACTGAACCAAGTATCAGGTGGTATGTTCCCAAAGAAACGCAGAAGTGAGTAAATACATGGTTAATTCAGCTTAGACATCCAGTAACAGTGCTTTCTTCAGTGAGAACACACATTATTTTGTTCTTGTGTGTGTGTGTGCCCTATCTGAGAGTCTTGCACTTGGCTGCATTTTGATTTACTGAAGCTCAAGCTAATATGAATTGGCATGAAATCAGCAAGGGAATTTTCACCGGTCCTGGATGTGGGCCAGCCAACCATTTAGTCCTATGCTGAGGCCAATACAGATGAGGTACAAGTTGGTAAATTTAAATGTGGAATGAAAAGGGCTGTGGAGAGGAGGCAAGGCCCTGACTGGCAGTGAAGGTTGGAATGTGGTGGGAGGAGCGGATGGTAAAATAAATACAATGTCCGACTGCAAACAGGATTTTAAAACAGATGGTTTCCCAAATATTACGAATTATTGAGAGCATATTGGTAGAAATCACTGTGTTCCCCTTTTTCATTTGGAATATTTTGGGTGGGAAAGCTTAACATCTTAAATGTATAACTTAACTGGAATTTTGAGAATATATTGCTTCTTAAGTTCTATGTATTTCCTGTTGAAACTAGATATTTGGATGGAAATGAATAAAGGCCAAACTTTGTGGAGATACATGACTAATTGTGCCCATCAAAGAGAGCATTATCGGGATTACCATTTTAAAATGCATCTTTAAAAATACACTCAACACATTGTTTATGCTAAAAATCTTGGTAACAATTTTTTTTCTAAGGTTATATTGATCTGTTGTCTTATATAATACATTTACATCAATACTTTTTATTGACATTTTTTCTTCTTTTCTTTTCATTTGCATATTTGGGTGTTGAGGTAATGAGGTAAGAAGTTACATTACTTTAATATTTAGGTTACTGACTAAATTTTTTAACAGGGGATCAATAATTGTATCGGAATATTTTTGTTTAAGTAGAAGACCCTGTCAGTGGGTCCCACACTTTTAGTAAACCATCTCAACTATTGGATGGACTGCCATGAGCTCCGATACATGCATTCATCTTCTGATCAGGATGAATTTAATAACTCTGGCGATCCCTTGACTTATCATCTGGCATCATCATCAGGTCAACATTTCAATGGGTCCAATACTTTCCTATCAGCCTCAGCTGTACCTCGTGTTTAGTGCTAATTAACTAATGTTAGCATGCTAACATGCTAAACTAAGATGTAAACATTACACCTGCTGAACATTATTGTGAGCATGCATTTTGCTCAAAGCATGCCTGTTTACGGCCTCACAGAGACACTAGCATGGCTCTTCATCTTTCTGCTGATGTTATAAAATGTTACCACTAAAACATTTTCAGCACAAAGTAGGCAACAATTCATTCTTTGCATTAATTTAAGATACAGGGTTCATTGTTGTGCCCCATTGTATTCCAGCTGTTACATGTGTCCAACTGGATGTTTTTATTTAAAAAACAAACAAACGGAGAAGTAAAAATGTTCAACCCAGACCGAATCAATTAAAAAACTTTTTTTTAAATGATTATTTATTAATTTTATGATATAAAGTATGTGTACTATTTCCTTACACATTTCTTAAATTAAGGTGTGAGATTATATACCCAGCTTAAATTACTTGCATGCAACTCTGCAAACTGTTTTTGCACCTGCACTTGGCTGGCATAGATGGTTCTGGCAAGTTACAGACTTGTTAACCTCACATTAAGGAGTGATAAATCTTTTAAGCAAACTGTTAACTCTTCTATATCCAAAGAAAGAACACTTACAATAAAAAAAAACCCTTCATTTACTCATATGAGTGATTTAAAAAGTCAGCACACTAAAGAGAGAGGAGGGGAGACGGGACAAAAAATATCATGTAGTAACACAAAACTGAACGGTAATACACAGCTCTTTTTAAAAAATTTCATGCTAAGAACTTTTCATTTTTATTTTCATTTTTTAAAACAAATCCAACCAGACAATAACAAGAATTTTCAAGTTGGGTTATCAAAGAAAAAAAAGGTATAACATATTAACCATAACCATAAGAAATAAAAATAAAAAACGCTGGAGTGTTATTTTCACATATTGTAACAATATGTTTTGATTCCTGCTTTTTAATCCCAACAATTCATTTGAGGTGCATCAGATTCAGGTAAACTTTGAGCAGTCTCTTGTGCAGCATGACCTACCCACATGGGAGTGTGGAAGTATGGGAATGTACGCTAATGAATACATTTTAATAATTCCCTATTAAACTTACACTAGCATTATATTCATTGTGTAAATTCAAACTAAACTGACTGGCTCACACTTTATAGCAAAATACTTTTTGTAATGCCTCCTAAAAAGTGACTTGTGTTTTGATGACACGTTATGTCTCAACAGACATACATTCAAATTCAAATTTTGATCTAAATATTTTTTTGAATGGACAAACTAAAATGGCTTCCAAGGAAATAATTACTCGATAGATGTAGCTTAATATGAATTTGCTTCATATAGTTCCTTGACAGATCATTATTACATGATCAATTTTATAAAATCTATAATATTATATAATATATAACATTAATATTAAGACTAATATTTCACATTTTCAAATCAATAATGATTAAACGGATTAATTCCATTTAATTCAATTAGTCTTCTTTGGGAGATCTATTTTACAAAGATAAAAACAAGCATGGAGACTGCAGACAACAAGATGTCTAAGTAAGGTGTTATAACCAGCTATGGCAGTTAGTTCCCTTCAATAAAATTGGCCATTCAAACATTTTAACACTGTAAAATTACAAAATTATTTGACAAGGGGAAGAATAGTAGTCCACTCCATCTCCATCCTAACTTTGGAATAATGATCCAACACTGAGCCAATGAGTATGCAAGCTCATTCAAAAGTCAGTTTGCTACGGTGTTGCCTTACAACACCATTCTTTCTATTTAAAAAAAATTGGAATCAAATACATCCATTCACTTCTGTGGAGAGCCATTTATCTCCCAGATCAAGATCAACTGAGTTTATTTTCCGTTAACTCCATCCAGCTTGATGTGGACCCAGCAGCACCATGCGGCGGTCACATGATGTGAGAGTCTCCTTAACTTTAATCCTGAGGAGACAAAACAAATGAATTAAAAAGGACACATTAAAAAAGAGGAAACAAATTAGTAAATTTAACAGGTACAGTACAATCTGTGATTCAACAGCATAAAAACTGCAGAAACAAATTGCAAAATTACAGTAAATCTCACCTCTTTTTTTACATTTGTCACTGCTGATGGGGGCGGAGAGGGAGGTGGACTAGATTAGAACAGAAAAAGCAAATTACTTACGAATCCATTTATGGTTTCAGCCACCAGACCACCCATCATCTGCCCGTATGCACAGCGTGATAACCGTGATTTTGCAGCTTCATTGCACTAATGTATTGTATATGTATGTATGTGATA
>NW_023339763.1:17008277-17028779 GCF_004916995.1 Morone saxatilis | reverse complement strand
TGAGATGGGTCTAATAAAATATTGACTGCGATTTCTGTCAGACTGTATAAAATACATTATAGGAATGTCTGACTGCAAACAGGTCAGAATGTGAGGCAAATGCCTGGCGGATTGGAGCAAATGTTACTAAAGTTATCTTGATTGTTACCATTGTACAGCCACCTGTAATGATCCTCAGAGGGCTAAACTAATTGTTAGATCTAAATCTATCTACACCATATTCATATTATTCAGTCTGTTCAGAAGGTCAAACTTCTTAAGCTGTGGGATAACAATCAAAGCCCAAAGGAGAGCTTTATACATCAGCACAACCTCCCTTTTGGACATGTTAAGATAAACTGGAGATTACAATAAAGAAAGAGATAAACTCTCTTTGATAAAACTCCCACAAACTCTTCCCACTCAGGCATTCTTCATTTATAGCCTCATCACTGCCTGTGCAGGGAGGGCAGCGACCATCCACATCATAAAAGAGCAGACATGTGTGTGTGTGTGTGTGGACCTCGGCGTGTGTGATGGGTGTTGTGTGTGTGTGTGTGTGATGTGTGTGGTGTGTGTGTGTGCGTGCGTGCGTCGCGGCGTGTGTGTTTCCACCTCTATACCTATCATCAGTGAGTCTAACATTAGCCAAAACAAGAGAGCTAATGTAAGAATAGAATCAGCCATCCAGCATACAACAACTAAGTGTGTGTGTGGTGTGGTGTGTGTTGTGTGTTGTGTGTGTGTGTGTGTGTGGTGTGTGTGTTTGTGTGTGTAGGTGGGCATTTAACACTCGTATTTTTGTTTGTGGGCTCTGAATGGGAATGATTTATAGTGACAAACAGCATCAAATCCGAATTATGGTCAATAGTTGACTTTTTATAATAACAATTATTAAGTTACTGAGTTGCTGCTGTTACATATGATAGCCATTCTAATTATATTCAACTTCTGTTGTGGTTTTATTAACTTTCATCTACTGTACTATTAAACACATGCATATCTGATTAGTGTCCGGAACAAAAGTAAAGGAGAAAAAATGCTTTTACATACCTGCCAACTTACTTGGAGGCATTCTCAAAAAACTTTGTTTTAGAGGCAACACTGCAGAAAAGGAAGAAAACTGACATGTTAGTATAAAAGATTCTTCCTTTGTGATCCAAAAGTCAGCACGTATCATTTGTTACAGAGTACCTTTTTTAATGCTCCACTCTCTACGTAAATGGTACGTATCTGGGTGTTACATTCATGTGTATCCACGAAAACCAAGAGCAGCCATGTTGTTTTATAGACCTTTTACAAGGCAGCAGACACAAGTGTAGGTAAAAACTTTGGTTGTGGATCGTAAAAACCAAAAAAATGAGCTGAGAGACACTAAAATGCTCTAAAAGATGAACTGCAGAGTCGGGTGATAATTTTCCGTTGGTTCTTCAATACGACGCCCACTTTCACATACTAGTAGTCCATTGTTTATACAGTAATACTGATTATAGCCCTTTTACACATCTTGAGATGACAGAATCTAAAATCTAGCTTCCGTATTCATTCATGTCGCAACATCATGATGACACCATCATTATAGTATCGATAGGTTGGATCTGAGGTTTCATTGTGTTCATGTCAAAATGTGACCCTGATATCAGCAAACCAGGCAACGTGTCCATTCTTGAAGGCTGCTCATTTTGACACACTGGAATTGGCAAGTCCTTTCAAGGTTGCTTAAACTGTGAGTTCTACTGTTCTTAACAATAAAAACAGAAGATCCAGTAATTGAACATTTATTGGACCTTCTGACCCTGTTCGCATTTGCATATCTAATAGTATCCATAAAAAGGTGGGGACAGACTTTTGGATCTCTGAAAAGCACTTACTAGGATGTGGCTGTGCCTTCGCTACTGGCTGCACTCGGGGTCTTTTGTGGGGTGGGGAATCTGGAGGGGGGCTCAGGAGGTCTGACAGGGGGTCTACAAATGGCATGTTTCTCCGTGGACCTTGTTCTGACCAGACCATCAGAATCTCCTGAAAAACAACAAAAAAACAATACAGACTAAATGCTGTGATGGGTCAGGGAACATATTTTGATGTACACTACAACATGGATCTTCTGGGTTCTGTCTTCCTACTTAGGTACCTATTTAAATAACTCAATAAGAAACCTTTAAATCAGCAGACTTGCCGTGTGCAACCAAGTTCTAACGGTGACTGCTTAATCAACAGCCATAAATTCTTACATAACACTCATTTAATTAACCATTAATAATAAAAATAAATAAATGAAATGGTGAAAAACCAATTACAGAGGACTAATAACTAACTAAAAACACAGATACCGCAGCTGGACATGTTGCAGCCAGTGTGATAAAGAGCAACACAACTGGCACTACTATTACCTCTACTGCAACAAAACAACAACCAAAAAAAACAAATAAACAGGAAAAAAGGATGAAATTTGGATGAGTAGATGCAGCAGGCTGGCATTTTCTTTTTTTATGTCCCCACATATCTAACCCATACATCACAAGTTTGCTTTTTACAGGGTTTCTGCAGGTTTCTACAAGTTAGATTTTAGACTTTTTAAGACCCCTGCAGACCCCGTTTTTACATTACACTATAGCTCCATTGGTCCTCACTTTTTAAAATCATATAAAACCTAAAAGAGTTTTTTTTTTACTAGTTATAAACAAACAGGATTTAAGGAAGGTTAAGCTACACAAACAGAGGTTTCACTGTACCTTCTCTGTTGGCTGATGTGCCTTTTGGAGGTGGTCTCCTGTTCTGGAAGGATGGTACTCTGCTCACATAAACTCCAGACTCCCCATTTGCAGCAGAAGAATCTGGCCTTTGCCTCGTATCGTCTATCTTGCCAACATCAGAGTCTGACTGTCTGTCCTGACGGCTAGTTGGTCTGCGTATTAATGGTTGTCTCGGAGGAGGTTCTCTTGGAACGAGAGGTGCAGAGCTTACAGGTTTTGTCCGCTGCAGGGGAACGGGGCTCGGTGAGACTTCCCCGTCCAGGACAGAGCTGTCGTTCTGGCCATCTGTTACAAAGAAGCAAACATAGCGATTAATGCAAGGTACTGGCAACTTGGGGTGGACTCGACAGCTAAAGCTGCACACTGAGTTAAAGAATGTAATGTTGTCCAAGTACAATAACCCAAGGTCTCAGTCACATGTAAATGTTTACTCTATGAAATAATACAAATTATCTTCAATGAGCAAGATTTAAAAAAAAAACCCATAAGAATTTAGTGTAAAAGAATGTCTAAAACTAATTTAATTGGTAATACAACAACCGGCACAGCACTTGGTATAAGACCAAGCAAGCAAGTATTTGTTAATGAATTCACAGCACATTACAAGGTTTGGATTAATCATGCAGAGCTGGTTATTTGACTACACCAAGTAGTAAGTTAAGAGTAGTTAAATATCACACAACACAGGGAGGACAAGCAGCAGGTGCTCCGAATTTCTCTGCCACAGTGTATGAGAGGATGGAGTCACACCCACTTAATGAGGGGTTTAAACAGACAGGAAATTACATGATTTAGCTAGAGGCATTGAAAAAAAAAAGACTAATGTGGAATAAAAAATGTAGAGTAGATAAGTTTATTTGAACTTGAAATATAAAAGCACCAGAGGGACTTCCTATGAACAATATACGATAAGCCAATTAAGGATAAAACAAGACAGTAAATAAATTTTGACATTCACAGACAAATTAATGATTCCATGTTTAGAAATATGTAGTAATTGTTTGGAATGGTAATTAATATACATACACTATTATAAATCAAAATTTGATGTACTTCAGAAAATATTAATAAATGACCCTGCAGGCTTGGTACAAATCTTTCTGAAATATAAAACAAAACATTTAAAATAATCTACTGTACATTCAGGACAGACAGGATGGGATAATGATGAGGATGACGATTACAATCAGGCCAAGGGAGGCTAATAATTACTCTCTGTGTGCTGATAGTGCTCATGACTAAGAGCTTGAAAAACACGAGGTGGTCGCTTGGAGATCGTGATGGGTTGCCGCTTTCTCGGGGTGATCCGCGGAGGAGGGACAGGTGGGGCGGTGCTGTCCTCTGGCATATAACTGAAGATCTGTGATCACAAAAAAAAAGTTACTGTGACACAAAAAATACAGAAAAAACTAATTACTGCTGTTTTTTACAGAACGATGTAATGGATGTAATGTGAAATCAAAATGGTACAAATACCAACTGAGTACAAACCAAAGCCCCTGCTGCACACAGTAAGAAGTATGAAGCTACAGCAGCCAGCTATCTTAGCTTAGCATAAAGACTGGGCAAACAGCTAGCCTTGCTTTGTCCAATGCTCTCGTATCTCATTAAACCAACTGGTCCAGGCCACAATAGTTGGGCACACAACGCCCCATTGTTGCTCTTTGTATGGATTAAACAAATAAGACTAAACGTGTTGGTTATTGAGCTAAAGAGGTGCTTGTAGGTGGATTTTGCTACCTTTAGACAGAACCAGGCTGTTTCCAGTTTTTATGCTAAGCTAAGTTAGCCGCCCACTGTCAGTAGCTAGGTACGAAAACTCTTCACAAGATGCAAATAAGTATATTTTCCAAAATGTTAAACTATTCCATTCCTTTAAGTGGTATAAAATGCTATCACATGACATTTTTATTATTTTTATTTTATTTTAAAGGCTGCCTACTCTGAAAACGTACCTTTTTGTAGTCTTCAATCAGAATCTCAACAACAATGTTTTGGAACTTGATATCCAACATGGCGGCCACAGTCTCCTCCTTTGCTCTCATCAGTGTGGGTCCAAAGATAACAGCCATGTTTGAAGGAGTCATCAGGTTCTCTTCACTATGACTGCACACGCTGTCAACAAACATCAAGTTGGGTTGTATAAAATGTAACTGGGCAGTGACACATTAACTCAGCTCATTACAGAAAGTGGGCAAAGCAAAAGGTCCCGTAGGCGCAGTAACATAAGTAAATCACAATAACATTTGCCAGCACATACTTGACCAGGTGTTTAATAAGCATCTCCAACATCTCCCGATTCTTCTCTGGCAGTTTGTAGGTAAGTGAATGAATTTCACTCAGACGAAAGTCCAGATTATCGGACTCTGTGAGGCACAGATAGCACAAAGTTATATAGTGGAAGAATTTGAAAGAACGGCATATATAAAGGTAATGAAATGAGGACAGTTAAGCTGCTGCATCAGTAGACCTAAATCGTAAGCATATTGTACAAGATACCAGCTTGAGAATAAAAATCTCTGATATTTCTTTCAGTGTAAATAAGGTAGGTAAGAAAACTACTAAACCTTCATATGTATTCATTTATATAAAGTGCATAGAAATGTGCACAGCCACACACTGCAGTGACATGAGACTAACTAACTAAGAAGAAAGTCTCCAAAACAAACAGTATTCAACTACTGAATGACATTTCCAGGAAACTGAAGCCACCCGTTGTCTTATTGTAACATCCTGACAGAATGAGGCTAAGCCTATTAAACTCGTTGTCTTCTCTGTTTTACAATAATGTTGCGTGACAGATAAAAACAAACAGAGGACTCAGATTTATCTAAGACTGACCCTGTGCTGGCTGTTCAACTGCTGAACCTGCAGCCCGCGTTGTATTAATGTACGAATGCATCTTTTTTTCTTCTTTTTTGTATCGGAATCCATCTTATACTTTATATACTATATACCCAACAGGCTGTTAAACTGAGAAAATGTATAACTTAAGCTCAAATCTGACAAAAGACAACATTTAGGCTCCCTGTTGCATGCTAACGGCGAATATCAACTTGCAACCTTTCTAATGCCATGTGTGTTTGCAAGAGAATGTCGTGGCACACCTTTGGATTTCAAAAACATTAACACACAAACAAAATTCCCTAATTTTAGGGCTGGATAGTTTTCAAAACACATCTTACTTGCAGCACAAATGAGGTCTCTGTGTAGGCTGTAGGTCATCAGAGGTTCAGACAAGCTCCTGTAGGTAAATACAGCCACCAGTAAACGAGTGCAGGACCGCAGTCTATGTAATATATCTCAACACATCAAACACAAGAAAAATAAAAAGCTGCACTCCCACGTTACACAATTATACTAGAAAGCACTCAGAGAGGGAAACTTCTGTCGAGGCTGAATTAATGTGCTTTAATGTGTATCTGGATCCAGATCTACTCAAACACATCAGAGACGATCAAGCTGAGTTTTGGAATAGGAAAAGTTTCAAATGAGTCTCGTGACCACTTAAAGACTATTTAATAGTTAATTCATTATTATATTATACTTTTATTTAATGCATCCTAGAGACAAATTGAACAACGTTCACTCAGATTTGACAATAACAACAGCAAACAACAGCCTAGATCTGGAACTATATGCTGTTATACAGTATTTTCCACTAATGAATGTCTCTACTCTCATGTGTCCACTCACACACAAACATACCTTAGATAAAACTTCAATGCACTTGTGATGGTTTTAATGTCCCCATCGCTGCTGTGGAGATCCACATCTCCTGGGTTTGTAGGGTCTATGGGACAAATAAAAAAATAAAAATAACAACAATTATGTTTAATTCCATGTAAAAACATGAACTGAAAACCATCTGAAATTAGCACCTTGATTGACCACACTGTAGTGATATTTAAATACGTCATTAGGGTTACAGTAATTGCAAAAATGGTTAAAATAAACTATTTTTATTGTTAATGCTGGCTCACTGCCACAGCTTACTGGGAAAATTGAACAGAACATAGTTAATGTTATTACTAATACCTGTGCTTTTCCACCTGTGACAAAAGTTTTTCACCAATTGAGGGCAGAAAAAACAAGCTGTAAAAACACTGACATATTATCTAACACCTTTAAAGTATATATGGCAGACTTGTTAGCAGTTGCCATTTGCCAATTTACACATCAAACAGATATGGAGCAACTTTAACAGTCCACCTGGTAAGTTTAATATTCACTCTCTTTTAGCTCCGTTTTGGGAGGAATATCTAGAATATCTTATAAAGCTCTTAAACTGCTAAAACGAGTTAAAAGAAAAGCTCAGTTGAGCTGAAGGGAACAGTCGAGTGATGATTCTCTATAAGCAACACCTTTCACATCATGCATGGTCATTTGATCCAGGAGCACCATGAGTCAGCGACCTGCTGACATTTCCTCGTCAATTATACACACAAGCTTCACATATGTTGCAAAACCTGTTATGTTGTAAGGTAAGGTAAGGTAAGGTGTGAGGTAGGTAGCAATGAACACACACAGTGAGCGTGCAGATGTAGAAGGTGTTCACAGGCTTATTTTCTTACCAAAGAAGGCATTTAAAAGCTTCTGCACTTGGATGTTGCTGCCAACGGTTCTGTACACTCCTTCTTGACTGACTCCTGGAAAGAGGAGATGGGGAGGTAGAATAAGAAAAGGGGAGTGTAATCTGGACAAATACAGAGCAGTGGATATGTACCACATGCGTCTCTTCAGAGTGTGGACGAGCCAGCAGGAAGATACAGATGTTCTTGCTTGATTATAAACGTTTTATTGAACCACTTAGTTTGAAACCGAACAGCGCCCTATGCTCGGATCATGAGTCAAGTTACATGTTTATTATGGGCTGAGTGTTTAATTCCATTCTTGTAAGATGAATCACCCAAGTGGAGACACATATTGTGACCAGAAAGGTTACATCTGACTTTAAGAGTGAGGTTTGCGATATTAGGCTTTAAAGTTTTAGCATGCATGCAGAGAGGCGGTTTAGTTAAAGAAATAATAGTCAAAAGTCTCTCTTAAAAAAAAAAAAAAAAAGAAATCAGACGTGAAGTGTAGTAAATAGTGTGTAAATAGTGTGAGGGTTAATGTTCTGCACAATCTGAAACAGACTATTATTTCAGGCTTCTAGTATCGTAATAAGGGCACTTTTCCCCTAAGAGCAGCCTGCAGGTGTGGCATCAACATGTAACCTATGACTCAACTACGCCCCCCTCAGGGCAACAAACTGAACTAAAAGGCAGCTGGGATAAACCTCTAATGAGACCCTTTACCTTTTGTTTCAATGTAGTTGATGCACTTTCGAACAAACTTGAATCCAATTTCATTCAGTTCCACTGTGGACGTAAGAAAAGGCAGAAAAACTGAGCAGATTTAACAGCAAGCAATCATTTTTAGACAAGACTAAAACATGATTACAGACACATTCAGTGACATGAAATGTAAAGTGAGACATCACAGTGAGCTCATAACATTAACATCACAACTTAGGACTTTGAGGTCATGATGAACAACTTACTTTCAGCTTGCTTGTGAATTGGGGAATGATAAATCTGAAATGAAAAAAACAAAATGTAAAATGAAATTGAGGATTGTGAAACATGGAAAAATCTGGGACTGGCCTTGGATATTTCAGCTTGATTACTGAAAACGTCTTTCTTAAAACTGAAAAATGAGAGAGAAAAAAAAACACTTAATGATGGCAGGAGGCTACAATGCTACTTCACTGAAACCAACTTCCTGGATACAGTTATAGTTTCCTAGATTGTTATGGCACTGCTGGCACAATACTCCAGTTTACCTAATGAGCAGATTCAAATTACATAAAAAAATAATAATGGAAACAGAGAGAGAAAAAGGGCAAAGAGACAGAATGTGGGTCATGTTAACTGGTGGGGAAAAAAGGAAAGATTCCTGAATTAAAAACAAGCAAAGAAATGAAAAGAATTCTTGATAATATTCCCCAGTAACTCACACCTGGGACATCAAACCAGACCAGTCAGACACTGTCAGATGTGCTAGTTTTTATATCAAAGCTTTGTCTAATTCTTCGCCCAGAATAACTGATTTTGTTTTGTGTTTGTTTTTTTTTGTTTTTTTAACTCTGTTGCCCTCCCCAGTAATGGACGTCAGAGGTCAGGGCCAGCCTCAGAGCAGCTGGAGACAGTAGAGTCTTGTTCAAGGACTCCTCAGCAGGGTGTTTGTTCTGGGGATTTGTTGTCACAGGCTGTTGAAGTGTGAAATATCACTGTCTCGCCCCGTTATTCATTTAGACCTGAGAATAGACCAGTGACTACTTTATTCTCTGCTTTGTTTTGGGAGGAAATTACTTAACATTTTGTATTTTGGCAATGAGTTAATTCAAAATATGAAAATCAGATCATGTGATAGTTTCAGAACGGAGAAATCTGACCTGTGGATGCAAAGATAATGAAGCTACCATCAGAAAAAGGAATTACAGACAGCTTCCCAATATTTGAATGATTTTTTTATTTTATTTCAGTGGCTAAAAATGAAAATGAAATGGCCACAATGTGCTATTGCTCAGGCAAATTTGGAGATGATCATGTAAGCATTCTTCTCTTTTTTCCTACACTGTAATGCCAAATAGTCTTAACTTGCAGTGGAAAGTGCACAAAAGGGGGCTTGTAAGTGTAGTGGTGCATTTGTCCCTTTGGCACGCAGGTTCATACATGTCTACCACTTCATGGTTTGGAGATGTGACAAATTTGGCAAAAGAGAGACTTGAACTAGAACTGTAATGAACCCGTTGGCTGCCTGTGGAAACCATCAGACGCGTCAGCCTGATGTAATTTTAAGAGCTGCTGGGGATGTTTATTATGGGCACAAAACTTCTGAAATTATGGCAAATGTGTGTGTGAGAAGCTGAAATCCATCTATATTTGTCAGTTTTTCTAAAAAAATTACTTGAAATTACTACTGCCGATTACATTTCTTGATTAACTACTTGTTTAAGCTTGTCAATACTGTAAGTTACTGGTTCTGAAACTATGAAAGTACCTTTTTTATTTTTATTTGATAAATATTAGAATGAAAAAACTGAAAATATAATTTAAAAAAAAGCTTTGCTGTAATATTTTGTTTCAGTATCAACCTGAACTCAGCACGCTAATACATCTATCAGTTACAAGCTAAAATGTAATGGCAAGAAAGCAAGCAGAGGTAACATGAATGGTTAAAAAACACAGCAATTGTGGCTTCAAACAGGAACTATTGGTTCTGGGCTCAAGAGACTAACAATAAGACAGAAGAGTATGAGGTAGTTTCAAAAGATGCATAGAAACATCCCAATGTTGAAACACATTACAGTATGCATAGACATTTTGCACTACGGAGAGGTCCATATACACTACTATAAAGTGTCCATATGACTGCGGGGAAGAAGCAGTGCTGCACCTTATATTTCAGCTATCCAAAATGGCTAAATTTCACACAGAGCGTAATAATGTCGACACCGTTTATGTGACACAAAAGATTATTCTGACAGAACACCACAGAGCTGATGCTTGTCCGGACTGAAAGCTCAGAGAGTCTGCAGACCTGGCAGCAGCGCAGTGCTGTGGATCTTTGCTTGAGAATATTTGGGCAAAGTGGGTGGATAAGCTCTTGCGAAACATGCACGCTATACAGAAGTCATTAAGGAAGTTTCACAGGAAGAGGTCACTGAAAAATGTGCCTTCTGTTATTTTCACATCCTCAGTGACAGTTTATTTGTTTTATTCACAACTCACACGACATCTGCTGCTAAACCTGAACAACTGATAGCTAACACTATTAGTGTTAATTAAGTTAATACTGTTTCAAGCTTCAACCGAAAGAGGAATTTAAAATGTTGTAAATATTTTACTTGCTTGTACGGCAATTTGGTGTTACATGGCATCAAAACTGCTGAACACAGAGACAGACAACAGGTGCGAACCCTAATACCCAAACATGATTACAAGAGCAAAAATAAAATCACTAATGGTGTGAAGGGGCTATTTAGAGTAACCAAGTGCCATCATTTAGTCACACACTGAGGCTTAATTAGCCTACAAACTTCATAACATCTCTCACACATTTGTAATACAGAGAGCATAATGAGGTCAGCCATGCATACATCCGGCAGTGCTTTACAGATGTCAAATGTGAGCCGTCACGTGCCATTATATGTTTCCAAACAAACCCTCTCATTTGTTTTCAATCAGGGTTTAACAGACTGATTTTGTGAAGATAAAAATTTATGTAATCCAATTAAGAAGCTATAAACCACATCTTGATAACTGTAGCTTCTTGAGATAAAAGGTTGTGATTAATCACATTTAATTAACAACTGCTGCCAAAATTTAAGGAGATTTTATTCATAAAAAAAAGGAGGAAAAATACAGCTTTAGAGACTCCGACATGCAGATTGGGGACCTGGCGTTTTATGTATCCGCACAGTAACCAGTGGCCATGTCAACACCCTCTTCGGTAGCTGACTCCATATTAGATAGGGGAAAAATAATTCTCAATGAGATGAGAGGAGAAATGAACTCACAGGCTCTTTTCCATCCATGGCCTCCATCCACAACTTCCTGTCTCCCTCCGAAAGAGCCTGGAAAGTGACGGGTGTGTTTCTATGGAAACAGTAACAGTGCCATTAAAGAGGCAAATGTTGCAATTAAATAATTCAGTCACAGGATGTAGTGCTACAGTATCCCACCATTGTGAACTTTCAGCCCGCCGTTCAAACTCTTACACAAATCTTTCAAGCAAAAACAGGGGGAGACAAAAAAAGAAGAACACCACAATAACAAGCACTTAAAGTGTCTTTGAAGTGAACTGATTAAATCCTGCGTGGTAATGATGGGAGGTATGAATGGAGACGAATAAGATAAGCATAAAGAGATGATGAAATTCCATTGTGGCAATCTGTCTACTACAGAAGCAACAAAATCTGGTGCCAAATTTTGCAGCTTGTAGGCTACTGGATCAATTGTTAACCAAGACAACTGTGCTACGAGTTTAAAGCTCTTTCTGCCAACTGCATTCATCAACTAACTATAAAAACCTCAAAAAGACTCTCAGAAAACAACTTTTCTGTCAACTTTAACAGTTAAATAGATAACCCTGATATCTATAGGAGCCATGTTTGGCAAAATTTGATCCAAATTAGTTTCTATGATTGAATGCTTTTCCTGATTTGTTCTGATTCTCTTGTACCTAAAACTGTACTCCTTTTCCATCATCCAAACTGGAACGAGGACACTTTCAGCAAACAAATGATCTGGGTGTTAAGAGCATAAGGAATATGTAAGCTCTGTAGGAGTATTCAGTCAAAGGTCAGGGTCAGGCCCTGGCACTGGGAGCATTTCAGGGGCGAATGGCTTGCTTGAACAGACAATGTTATCTTCTACACTAGACAGCACTGCCACCTTCAGTTTATCAAACATCTAACTCCTCATTATGTTGTTGTTCAGTTCACACACTGGCACAAATTAGTTGCTCAACATTCAGAGACACTTTAAAGCACTTAATGCATAATTCAAGCAGCTTTTAAACCTTTAAAAAGACCCTGTCGACACTCCAAGTATTGCCACAGATTTCAAGAAACCTGAATATGACAGAGCAGCCTATGGCTCAAGTCTCTTATGCATTAAAATGCATTTTGTACTGAATGGCCTGCTTATATAAATATGAGCTTGTTGTGTTCCTTCCCCTGAAATCACGGTGTTTGCCATCTGTTTCCAGCGCGCACCCTGTTGCTTAGGGATTGTTTGGGCTACAGTCCATTTAGCCCTCACACTCTGTCCTTGTAAGCCACCTGTTCACCTGTTTATCCCACAGGGCCTTCATGTTGCCTCATCTCACAGTTTCTTTTTCTCAGATTTGTATGCACTAACCTCTCGATCGTCTCCACGTCAAAGCAAAAGCGCTTGTCTATGGACTCCGTCTTCCGGCGGATGCAGGATTTCAGCGTCAGCTGCGTGGGGCCCTGCAGGGAAAGAGGCAAAGTTGGAAAAGTGGTGGAGAGGGAGGGGTGAGGGAGACAATGACAGTAGATCAAGCACTCTGAGGATGTAAACTGGCTATAAATACTGTAGATGTCAGAGCTTTACAGGGACACAGATGTTGCATATTTCTTTGCAATGGTGCACCTGCTTAGTTGTGGTCTTCTGTTCACAGGGCACCATGATCAGCAGTCTCCCCTCCTTGTTATACTTGCAATAATATTTGACCCATGACACGCCTAAAGCCCCTGTTCGGATAAAAAACAAAACAAAAACAGGACAGGCCTTGTCAGAGAGAATTGAAGCAGGTATCAAAGCTTCTGTATAAACACTGAGTGCACTTACACTTCTCCTGGCAGTACAGATAACCCTCCATTGGCAGAAAACTGTGCATTTTACAGATCTGGGATGGGTGTTTCATTCTTTTCATCAGTTCCTCCATCTCCTCACGAGTGCTCTCATAGTGGTTTCTTGTCTGCATTCAAAAACCAGACGGCACAGAATATTATAGACGTCCGATTAAAGGATATTATCTCACTAATGGCATCATTCATGGCCAGTAAAACCACTTACGTTCTGCAAGCTGAGCTGCAGTTCTTGCTTGTAAGGCATAAAGTCCTGAGTCATTTCCACTGTCAGGTTGTTGAGCGTTAAAATGCTGTGAAGAAAGGCCAGCACCTGTCCAACCAAAGCATTAAAGACATACTTAAGACTGCTCTCGAGAAGAGCCAAAACAAAGGAGCAGCTGCCATAAAGAATTCATGCCTGACTACTTGGATTTTTTTTTTTTTTTTGTAGTCTATGGTCAATTTTTCCGTCTAAAGTGCACTATACATTTCCTCAATCTCTTGTTACTTAGGTGTGGTAGCAAAGAGGAAGAGTCGGAGAGACCACAGGCAGCACTCACAGGCTCCACCACATCAAACTTCTTCCTGTCCTGCACCTGATGAATCTGGTACACATACTCCACTGACGATTCGTAGAAGTTCACTCGCTCTTTGTCTAGGAGTTCATCAGCCTGTAGCAAGACAAAATAAAAAGGACATTTCAAGCAGCGGGCTCTTTGTCGCTTTCATACACCAACACTAATGAATACTCGCCGTACATTACCTCTTGAAGTTGACTCTCTTTCTTCTTGGCGGAAAGATTCAGGTGTTTGTCCACCTGGGAGTAATATTTTTCACTGTCTTTCTCAAACTTCTTTTTCTTCTCCTGCAGGACAGAAAGATTATATATATGTATATATATTTTTACACTAAAAACATTTTTGATACGGACTTTAAGGAATTATTGCAAAGACATGTACAGAGCAGGATATTTAACTGTTTTTTTAAAAAGACATCCTCTTATTGAGCCGGCTACAACATCTGAACACCATGTGTTGCATTTGAGTGTGTAAACTAGTTAGCATGTGAGTAGAAGGATCTAAACAGTTAAAAAAGAATGAATAGGGAAATAAACTACTTCAAACTATTACAGTTTAAATGGTTTAAAATAGTAACTGATAAATGGTGGGAATAGTTAACTAAAAGTATTTGACAAATGGTTAAAAAAAGATAGAGCGAAGTGGATGAACAGTTAAAACAGTTAACTAAGTACTGGATAAATGGTGGCAAAACTATAAAACTACACGTAATGGATAGCCTCAACTGTGAAATATTCAGCCTTTGCCACTCAAAGAGGCAGTATTACCACTGTAAACTAGGCCAAACTGACCTTAAAGTAGTTCATTAACATCGAATTTAAAATCAATTCAAATAATCACGTGAAACATGGCGGGTGGTGTTGATGAAGGGGTACTTGAGTTCATCCGAAAGGGGTGTGGGTTGTTCTAGCAAATTATATTTTGAACTCTTCCACTGTTGTTCTCTCACATGTAATTTCTTAATGTAAAGGACATGATACCACTTCTGCTTGGATAAAATGCTGATCCTCTCAACCAGTACATCCTTTTTGCTGAATGAGCTGCAGTGGTTTCCTACATTGAGTCATTGGAACAATCCAGAAACACTGTTAGATAAGTTGTACATTATAAGATTTTTTTAATGTGTTTTTAATATGAATTCATTTTCTAAGTCATCTAGAATCTGAATATTGCTGAATATAGGGATATATCAGTTTCCGGATGACTTTTAAAGCAAAATAAAAAGCTGTTGAAGGAGCACACGGCCTACCTTCCAACAAAGAGTTTTTCTACATTAAGGAGGAAGAGTATACTTACATATTGTTGTATAATGTTCTCACATAAATAGATTTGGAGAAGTAACTTATAACATCCTGTTTGGTGTGTGTAAGTAGCACAGGAAGATAATAATGTGACTCTCCATGCATAGAAACAGATTGAACTGTGAGCATTGTTCCAGTGCGGAAGGAAGAACTAACTTCTGTTCACAGGAATGAGCCACAGTTCACTTACAGAGCAGAGGAATCAGTTAAAAAACACTCACTTTTGTTACTCCTATTTGATCCTTTCTGAACTTCTCCAACGGCTTAATGAGCAGATCGGAGGCGTTCTGAACCTAGACAGACAAACATGGAGCAGGCGTGATTGCGGTGAACACAAACACACACATACTGTACTGACATATGTGGGACATAATCTCACACAGTGGAACTGGTAGCTTGAAGATAAAATAGGTTATCTGTGTGACAAGAACTTGTTTAAGAGAGTTTACCAGATGACCTCCGGTCTTAAAATTAGACCTGTACCCAGAAAAACCTGTCTGACAGGAACTTCTACTCTGAATGACTATTTGAAGTGCAAAGCAGAATGATGCAACAAAGAAGATTATATATTTTTTGAGTTTATCTGTCTTGGTAAAAGGTAAAATATGATTGAGAACTTGATGAAACAACAATATAAACAATGAAAATAAAGCAAATGTGTTTAATTTAAACACTAGAGAATAACATATTGAGTGTGTGAGCAGCAGCAGCAGCAGCGTAAGTGGTAAAAACAGCATGAAAATGCATCAACATGTAGGCAAAGTAGAGCCGTTAACAAAAAGAGAAGTAGAAAACCCAAGAGGGGAACAGATGGCAGAATAATTAGGAGCATTCGTCTTAACAAGCATGCACAAGGCAACATATTCACACAGGCAGCGTCTAGGTGTGTGGATGTGTCTTGTGGGAACATGTTTGGATTCATCAGATGCATCATTACGAACACAAAGTTAGATATCCATAACAGAAGCAGTCTGCCAAACGGTCTAATGTAGGATATGTTAATGTGGTTCTGATATCTAATAGGGGGTCAAATAGGATGCAGAGTCAGAGCGTGGAGGAAGTTGATAACCCACCAGCATCATCCTGTCGTGCTCTACTTCCTGCAGGAGTCCAGCAAACTCCTGGAACGACTGAGCTGGGGATGAAAACACAAGGAGATGATGACCGGAATAAAGACTTCGCACATTCTTATCTTAACCGTCTGACGCAGGAAGCGCACTTAGAAGGAATAAAAAAGAAACTTGCTAACCCACATTAAGCTCTCAGACAGAGGTTTTTGTTTTTTCTAAACCATTTTTTCCTTGTGGTTCCTCATATTGTGAGGAATTACTGAGAGGCTACCAAAAATGTTCCTCTCCACTGGAGGTCAAGTAGGGGAAGCCTTTTTACATCAGCTTATTGTGATGTATTATATTATTAATTAGTTAGTAAACAGTGAGGGAGTAAGGCATGAAATGTTTCTCCAACAGTCACTTCATCACCATGACTAATAGTCAGTAGATATAAACTATGTGTTAAGGAGCATGTGTACATTATCTTACCAATGTTAATCTCATCATCTGTCAGGGAGTCGCCGATGACGCCGAACTGGAACATGCTGAGAGTCTGCGAAAACTTCTGTACCGCCAAGGAATAACCTAAATAAAAAATGCAATACACAATTTATTATGGTTCTTTAAATTCAGCCCAACTCTCATGAGCCTGAGTGCAGCCAGGATTATTGCAACTGTGCGGTTTCCTTTTTCCTCTGGTAGGAAAGTTTAAAGTATCAAAGACATCCTTGGCAGGGTTCGGCAATACAACAGCAGCCAGTATGCGGTCTATGCAGTATATTATCCCTGCTATGTCTGGGTTGTATTATCAAAACAAAACAGAGTCTGTCAGAATCAATACTGTAGGGCATTAGGCCTAAAGAACTTGGCTACCTTATCTAGTATCATATTTTTAAATCCCCTCTCAAATCCCTCTGTTTTCAAGATTTCAATTGTTTCACAAATTTTTCCATCTCCAGATTCTTCCTCTAACTGTGCCTTATAAAAGCTTTTATTGTAAACAATGAGCAACGTGGAACATAGCACATTTAGAGCTGGCTGCAGATCAGTGTTTAAAGTGAAACAGTTCTGCAGTACATGAGCAGTGAGTCCTGATCGTTGGGAAAAATGTGACTTTCATGAATATCCCCTGGTGCAGTTTACCCCAACAGCCAGCACTCGTGACCTCGGGGGCTATTATCTGAACTGAATATACAGTGCACACTCTGCAGCACTACTACACCACCTACAATGACACTTACTGTTTGCGAGGTGAAAAGCTCATCGATGCGGATTTGGACAGCAGAATGGTATCTTGGGGAGTCAGAAAGAACAACCAGTGTCCCCCCCCTCGCACACCCCACACACCCAACCCCCCAACCCCCAATTATTTTCCTTCATGGGTGCCACACTGACCCAAATATACACATCTACTGCTTGCTGTCATTGGCTCTGCTCCACACTATCAGTGGGACTGGTCCCACTCTACAACCAGCAGCAGAGAGAGGACACACCACACACAGAGTCACACATATGACAAGCTTTCGTGCTGTCTGGAGACAAACTGAGCAGGTCATCCTGCACATCTGCACCAGATCAATGGGCCCTCTAAGAAAGCTGTTTGGTGTTCTCCCATGGGAGCACTAGCACCTCCCTGAATGTGCCTCTCCCAGCCACCCACACTGATCCTGGAGGCCCTAAAAAAAAGGCCCCACTGATGCTGATCCTCTGTCCAGCCCTCAGCACACCACCATATTCACATGCAACGCGCAAGAAAAGTGAGAGCTTCAAGTGAGAGCTTACCTTTGATTGCAGTGATCACACTGTTGCCATCTTTTATCAACTCTTTGAGAAATTTGCTCGTCCTCTCCAGTTCTTGCTCATAACACTTGAGAGTCTCTCTGAACTCCGGACTGTCCAGATAGCAGTCACTGAACTCCAGAGGAGGATGCCCCATCTTCTACACCGCTGGCTTTCAGACAATAGAAGCACTGACTTGGTTTGAGTGAGCCACGCAGCCTACGCTCGACTATCGCACAGTGCTCCTTGCTCCTGGGTTGAGGCGGCTGCACAGGGGAGCAGGAACCATGGTGTCCGTGGGAGCCTGCGGCGGCCGCTGCTCGCATATGAAGAGCTCTGAACAGTGGGGAGGGCGGTTTTGACTCACTTCCCCGTTTTCCTCGCCTTGACGCGCCGTTTCACTTGTAATTCAACTGTATCCTGGTCCTCTTTGCTACTTTTTCCTTGTTGCTGTGTCGTGATGAGAAGAGCGGCTAGAATCCCGCTGGACGCGTACCATTCCGAAATGTTTCACACTTGAATGAACGCTCCTTCTGTCCTTTTACCTTGCTTTGAAAGCACTTCTGAACTCGTATAGTCAGCAGTGGGCTATTAAAACACTGGATATGTGTTAGTGAATGTGTATTTTATTTAACAGAGATATCACACACATCCTTAAGTCCCGCCTCTTTACAAAAGGGCTAACACAAAGCTAAATGGGACGTGATCATGGACTCACTAAAAACTTCCCCCTTTCCACACCCATGAGGTTCTTAAAGGGGCTGATTCACAGTTGGAATGATTGTGTTGGAGGTGAGGCTTTCAATTGCTGTCGGAAATCTGCCCATTTAGGATTCTGCTTGCATATTTCTAAAATAAACAAAGAAGAAAAACAACAAATGGACTAAAAGGAGATTACATTGTGCTTTATATTGCTCTTATATTAGAGATACACAATTAGCAGATCATTAGCAGATACAGAAAATACATTTTATATATATTTTTTTAGGCACAGTGGTCACCTAAAGCAGTGTTTGTACATTTTTCTTGCCATCTTTGCTGTGTTTCTGGTTTAATCTCCTAGACCTTTAGAAAGTAATTAGATAAAACAAGGAGGAAAATACTTTTCACAATACTGTTTACAACTAGTAGACACATACAACCGGTGACAATGTGTGATTGCTTTGTTTTATGGATCACAAGGCTGACAGGTTGGGAACAACTGGCCTAGAGAAGAGTGTTAATGACCAGAAATCTAAATACATTTGTTGTGGTGGAATCACTGCTGAGCAAGGCCCTTAACCCTCAGCTGCTGCAGTGACCAGCAGATCACACTCTGGATGTTATGGGCAGCTTCTGGTGTGAAAGGGGACTCTACTGCATAAATCAAATAAATGGATCTTTATCAAAGTGACTGTAGTATTGTGTGTACTGTTCAAGTTCAAAAGAGCTCCTGATACAGACTCAACTGGATGGACCCCTGAACGTATCATGAGAACCACGTGATCTACAGCAAGACGAGTCACACCTGCATGTGCCTGGGTGTGTTACATTCAAGATTAGGCACCATAATATAATAATCTTCTTGCATAGACAGCTTTACCGGACATAGCTTACACAAGTTTGGAAGTGTCCCTTACAGCACACAACTACAATAATACTGCAATATTAAGCAACATTTACACAATGGAAACAGCAGTGTGAAACTATGTCAGGACACAAATATTACAGTGACACTAGTAGTGGTGGAAAAATATTATTTAAGTACAATAGGGTCACTTGACCCTGTTATATGTATGTATAAATATGTTTGTCTTAAAATGAACTTGATTACATATTGAACACTGCCTGATGAAATGATATTAAACCACTTCATGTGCCATCTAGACTCGTCTGCAGCCATGTTGCTCTCCCGAGAGGTGTGTTGAGGTGCTGCATGTGAGAAATGGATAGTTGATGACTGAAACTGACTGCTGTTGGTGTGACTTTCACATGACTGAATTCACTGCTGAGCGTTCACCTCTGCAGAGCGCTAGAGAGAATGAGAAAATGTTGCAATGACTGTTAATGACCTCCAGATGTCATCCTCCAGACTGAACTGAAGCAGGGGACAGCAGCAACCACAAACACACACACACACAGTCACACACGATTTTAAATGGTTTATCTGAATCCACTGATATTCGTACCAGGGACTGAGAGAAAAAGCTTCATCTGTGTCAGCTTCATTACAGGTCACAACACAGCTCACTCACCCACTGGGACCTTCATTTACTAAAACATCATCAGGCATGTAAGAGATGTTACAGAACAGGTCATGAATAAATCATTTTGGCATCCTATGAATGTTTGTACATAATTACATCTCTTGGCAACACTAAGCTGACAGGCAGCAGTAGCAATTAAAATAATACGGTCATGCTGTGTTGAAATTAGAGCCCAGCCCTGTATGGGCGTTACAGACCTCAAGATGTGTGCAACTAATAAGTGTTCATCAGAGTCGAATGCATCAAACAGTGCAGATGGTGGTTTCTTTCCTGGGTACCATAAAGTAAGATTATACACATACCCACACAAAATTAGTTGGACAGTGCATTGATTGCCATTTCCTGGAGATATTCTATGAATTTAACATCTGACTCATTTACAGAATGCTCATGTCTCACCTTGTGATGAAAAAGCAGAGTTCAGAATTCATCAGAATACATCTCCAGG
>NW_023339763.1:16977079-17008252 GCF_004916995.1 Morone saxatilis | reverse complement strand
GTGTTGTGAAGTGACATTTTTGCCCCCACAGTGTGATTAATACAAGGGGACTGAGGGAAAGGAAGCAAGAGTCAAACAGAAACACTGATACTTATGCTGATGTTGACAATAATATGATTAAACAGGAGACTGACTTACTAATGATAACGATAATATAGCCTGACTGACACATTATACACATCCCAGACACTCAAATCTGATTTAATCATTGTACAGTTTAGCTTCCAGTGAGTTTTTTAGTGTTCTTCAGCAGCTCACATAGGAACGCAAAGCATGCCAACATCTCCCGAATAGATCAAAATATTTTACCCATTAGTCTCCAATTTGAACCATAGAATTATGTCCTTCATACAGATGGGTGACAAAAAAAAACTCAATAAATGAGTGGAGAAACATAACAAATCCAGACACTTCCACACAGTTACCATTTTATGGTACAATTAAGCAATTAGCATCCAATCATGCTCTGTGTCATGTATAAAAATGCTGAATAGGGGGCGCCCTGGTGGCTCATATGGTAGAGCTGGCGACCAATGTACTAAAGCTGAGTCCTTGCTGCAGTGGTCATGGGTTTGACTCCAACCTGTGGCCCTTTGCTGTGTGTCATCCCTTCTCTTTCTCTACAGCTGTCATTGTCAAAGGCAGTGGCCTCTTCCAGGATGACAGTGCCCCCATCCATAGGGCACAAGAAGTCACTGAATGGTTTAATGAGTATAAATGTGAATCATATGCTATGGCCTTTGCAGTTACCAGATATCAACCCAATTAAACACCTATGAGATATTGTGGATGGTGTTAGACAGTGCTCTCCACCACTTTCATCAGAACAATGAATGAGGGAATATCCTTTGGAAGAATGCTGTTCATTCCTCCAGTAGAGTTACAGAGACTTAGAGGACAAGTGTAAAGGCACACTGAAGCTGCTCTGATGGCACATGGTGCCCCAACACCTTACTAAGACACCATTTTCCCTTTAATTTGATATCTGTACATGCGTTTTGTAGATCTGTCCAAGACATTGGATATTGTTGATTATAATAGTTTGTTTTTAAAAAGGTTGCTTTTTATGTTTCCCACAAGGATCTCAAAATCAACATTTCAATGTTTATTTATATGTTTTTTACAGTTAAAAATAAAATGTAATTAAATAAAGTAAATTTTAATGGAGTTATGTGGGAGTATTTGAACACCTCTGCGCTAAAACACAGAGCTAAAAAGGTTTCAGCCTAAAAAGCAATTAATCCCACACAAATACGTCAAACTGTGCTTGGTCCTAATACAGAGGGAGCAGAATGAATCAGTGGTTAAATGTTAGGCGTACTGCAACAAAAAAATAAAGAAAAATAAGATGTCAGACTGATTATTATGATAATAAACTCTTGTCCTCTTATCTTTAGATTTTATGGGCCATTCTTTGTGTTAGACCTTTATGTTTTACTCGATATTGCGTCAAAACCACCCTCCACTTCCTCTGCAGAACACAGCACAATAAGGACGCGAGGACAGACTGCCGTCCCCACACAGATTCCTCAGCTGGGCAGAAATTAAAATGTTTGATCTGAATTCTGAAGCTGTTTGTTTGGCCTCTGTAAATGGGCCTATTGTATGCAAATATTGCGCACAGAAGCATATGACCTCTCCAGTGCAGGGCAGTGGCTAGTGTGAGAGAAATCATTAGCAATGCAAAGTCATGGTGCTCTGATACTCTTGTTCACAGTCACAGATTGAAAAAAATCTGCTAATGTCAACGTAAATGTTTCTGGATGTGCTTTATTCCAAACTATAGCTGAAGGTAAGTCTGCTTTGTTTTTAACTCTTTCTAACTGTTGTCAGATCATGTAGCTGAGAAAATAGTTCAGTGTGTTCAGCTGGTTAAATCTGTGCTAATGGGGAGTTTGTGCTTTACTGTTATGTCTGAACTTAACTGTGTAGAGTTGGGAAGATTTATTAACAAAGAATATACAGTTAGAGTTACAGATAAAACTGTTACACTTCAGCAGGTTTGTTTGTTATTTATTTTATTTATTTGATCCAAAAGACGTTTCCTTTCTTATAGTGATAATCAAACAAAACAGTATTATTTTCACAGTCCATCAGTCATAATTTACCTATAACTATACATCTGGTCACAAAGTAGAGTTCAAGTACACGGTTAATAATAATTCTAAATCATCATCAGGTTAGAATCAGAGGATTCCTTCTCTAATCCTCGTCGAGACACTTTTCAACCGCAAATTATTTTCCTGCCAAGAATTAAAGAGTATTAGAGACACCGTTACGTTGGGTGCAGATGCCCACTTTGCATGCTACCCCATGGCGACTGGTGAAAGCATGTCACATGACTCATGGTGCCAGACTTCAGAGTTGCACTCTTAAGTGGCCTGCCAACTGCAGAGGGGGGCAGAGAGGCTTCCTTCTTCTCTGGACTCACATCCATGCCAAACCAGCGGGTCAACATTGTCCTCTACGCTGCCTCCTATGCCTCTTACACCTCCTGCTGAGCCGGGTAACAACTTAGACATTTATACTAGACTGGAAATTCATGCATGTTGGGGACACAGGACAACCAATAATGATCAGCACAGAGGGGATGAAATATTTGGGATGGACTAAATTGTTCCACCTATAAAAGTACAGTATTATGTTGGTTATTTTATAAGTATTCATATTTTTAGCTTCTTTTATAATGTCATTCTCTTAAGTCTCTGGGCTGGATAGGTAGAAAACAACCTCTTTACTGTGAGACTACAGTGGTTACTTGTTCTGCAATGCTCTTTATGTACTTGAGCAACTTCTGCAACTAATAATTATTTTCATTATTGATTAATCTGCTGATTATTTTTGAATTATTCTGTTAATCGCTTAAACTATAAAATGTCTGAAAATATTGTCAAAATACAAAATAGTAGCTGATTTTTTTATTATTACCTAATTTAATAATTGCCTAATTATTTCAGATCTAATAAAACGCTGTTAAAATCAGCTGTGACTGAGAGGCCAGTTTTGCGCATACTTCATCATCACAGTAACAGTAACTGCTGTGATACCTTTAGCAAGTTCATGTCATTTTAATAAGAAAATAATATTTGTTGGTGATTTGTAATTTTTCAACAAAATGTTTTGAAGGTATCTACTAATCAGGAACTGCATAGAGTCTGGAGGTTATACTGTATTAAGTCAAAATGAGAAGAAATTATTGGACTGTATGGAAGCCGAGAACGGCCGTGCTTGCAATATTTTTTTTTTTTAATTCCGTTATCTTGCAATTGAAGTTAATTATTTTGTCATCTTAAGAAATCTGCTTTTTGAGATTTCTTGATCATTAACTAAAAATCATTTCAAGCACAGCCGTTCCCAGTTTCAGTTTAATCTTTTATTAAATTATGGTAAGTACTCTATGATAACTGTGAACATTTGAGAAAAATTTGGGAACGGGATCTTAATTCAAATTCAGGAGAATATATTTGGGAAAACACGGTGGCTCATGCCAGGCGGTCAGTTTGAAACACAGTCAGCAAATTTACTACAAAAGGTATTATTACACACTAGTTAAACACCCAAAAAGAAGAAAGAAAGAAGTTCTGGAGAGTGGCTGAATAAACCACTGCCAGAATCTCCCAAGCTTTGTTCATTATTAAGGCAGATGCCTCAAGGATTCTGACAAAGTCTGATTTTGCTGAAGGGTTAAAATAAATGATGGTCATTGAGTCTTTTGAATCTCTAATTTTCTAACATTCTCTAACAAAGGTTATTGGTTTGTGTTTTTGTTTCTAATAGCTATTACAGCTAGCTTTTATATGGTCAGATGTGTTCTGTTTATTCTGTTCTGTTTGCTTTGTCTTGTGTTGCATTATTGTTCTTTACGGATGGGAAAAACTTTAATTTAAACTTTAAAAAGAAAATAATATTCAGCCCAATATGTTCTCGGTTGTTGACCCTCTGATGTGTTTGTTTGCCCTTTCTCCATCAGACCCGGAACTAAAGATGAACTGGGCATCATTTTATGCTGTCATCAGCGGTGTGAACAGACACTCCACAGGCATCGGTCGCATCTGGCTTTCTGTCCTGTTCATTTTCCGTATCCTGGTTCTGGTGGTTGCAGCAGAGAGCGTTTGGGGTGACGAGAAGTCCGGTTTCACCTGCAACACCCAGCAGCCGGGTTGCAACAGTGTCTGCTATGACCACTTCTTCCCCATCTCCCACATCCGCCTCTGGGCACTCCAGCTCATCCTGGTCTCCACTCCTGCCCTTCTGGTTGCCATGCATGTGGCCCACCGCCGTCACGTCGACAAGAGGCTCTACAAACTATCAGGGCGGACCAACCCCAAAGACCTGGAGCAGATAAAGACCCAGAAGATGAAAATCACAGGGGCTCTCTGGTGGACGTACGTCATCAGCCTGTTGTTCCGTATTGTCTTTGAGGTCACCTTTATGTATTTGTTTTACATGATCTACCCTGGTTACAAGATGATCCGGCTGGTAAAGTGTGACTCGTACCCCTGTCCCAACACAGTGGACTGCTTCGTGTCGAGGCCCACAGAGAAGACTGTCTTCACCGTGTTCATGTTGGCTGCGTCAGGGGTCTGTATTCTGCTCAATATCGCAGAGGTGGTCTTCTTGGTGGGGAAGGCCTGCAGTAAGCATTTAAACAATGCTGGAGACTCGACTATGGGGGCTTGGATCCAGCAAAAGCTTTGCTCGTACTAACCAAACTCATACCTGCACAAAGGGACATATGTAAGTGACCTTAGATCCAGGTAACATCCATTAATTTAACTTTAAGGTGCATATAATATATTGTACACCGAAGTTTGGCATGGTGATGAGTATGATCTCAGTGACAAAACATTTGTTGCCAACATGGGGAAAAAATTAGTGTACAGACTACACGTTCACACCAGCGTGTTCTCACCAGACTTAAAATAATGACCAAAGACTACAGCAGCACTTTGTACTGACATAATATAACAGCTTGATGTTAGGCCAAATAAAGATCAGTGAAGTAACGCTATGAAGCAATATTCAAACTGACCCCCTTATAAATCATTTAATGTGACGTATTGTCACATGCTTTTTAAAATCGTCAGATACTGTCAGTAAAGTGTGCCAGAAATACAATGTAGTAATATTTGGGCCACTTTAAGTTATAATATTTAATCATTTACATTAAAAATGTCATGTTTTTGCTTGAATCACCATAAAGTGAATCTAATGGACTGGAGAATTTACAGCGTTTTTTACAGCTGTTATTACTGAGTTGTTACTAATACATGGAAAATATGTTGCATTTCATAAATGTTATATGATACTGTATTTGTTTAATATAGATTATTTAATTTGGCAGTTAAATGGTTCATTCAGTTATAAACAAAGCAATAATTAACAGAAAAAAAACTTGAATTTTTGAACTTTTTTTTTTCCTGAAGTTGACTACTGATTGCTAAACGTGTTATTTAAATGTATTCATTTTGAGGCTGGATGTTTATATATTGTCAGTACACAGCAGAATAAAATCAACCAGAGTTTGTGTAATTGTGTAATTTCTGCTAGGGTTTCTCACTAAATTCAAAATCTGATTTACAAATTCTAGAAGACAGGATAACACATGCTGAAATAACTCTATGGCTTCTTAAATTGTCCAATATGACTCCAACAGGAGGATTGTGGTGTATTTTGATAGGATTTCCTGACTAATTGCAAATACATCATGTAATATCTTACCTATCACCATAGAGCAGCTGTTATCTGCAAGAAGAAATTAAGCTGCAGTCACAGTGGTGCCACTTTCTGTGACTCTTCACAGCTGTCAGCAGTGTGACTGAGAGGAAACCAGCAAAAAACATGAATGAAACCTCATCACAAATGAAGTGGCAGCATCACCATCTTTAGACGAGAGCTCCTCGGAGCCGTGATGCCACCTGTGGCGACACATCTCAGGCTGATTAAGTTCTCCTTTTTCCTTTTGAAGGCCATTGGTTATCAATAGCCTGGCCATGTAAGGGGTCAGTGTGTGGGTGACAAAGGTTGACCCCACGGACAGCTGGACCTGCCTTGACCAAGCATGAAGGCACTTCTCTTTTTATGGAACTCGTCGACAGACACCATCTATAGAGTTAAGACCGACAAGAGGCATATAGGCAGCACTGTACCAAAAGCAAATTCCTCCAATCTGTTATTCCTGTCTGTGATTAGTGGTGACCGTGTGTCACATGCAAAGTTCATGTTATTTGTGGGGCATCTTAGTCCCGCCCACACACATTTTGTTTGGATTGGAAGGATTGGAAGAGTTTCTTTATAGAACTTCATCAGAAGGAGGTTGTTTTGTTTGTTTGTTTAAAGCAAATGATCGGTTATTGGGTTGTTAGAAAATTCAGCCACAGCATTGCTCAGCTTTTACATTAATCAGTGATCAGTCTAAGTGATAATATGTATGGCGAGTTTAATGGCAAAAGTCCTCACTGATCAACTCCTACTGTGTTGTGTGGCAAAAGCGGAAATATTCATAATTTACTTCACTAAATAAAACATGTCCAGCATTAGATATGTACTTAATTTGACTTACAGTTAAGTTAAAGAAGCATTATAAGCAATATAAGTAAAAAGTACTACTAAAAGTATTATGTACAGTGGTTCATATTATGATATATTACAGTATATTGCTTTTTTTCTTACTGATGCAATCAAGTGTACGTAGTGTACGTGTATTTTAACGAGGTGTACCAGATTTATCTAATTTACATACATTTTGACAGTGTAATCTGTAACAGTCCAACATATTTTAGAGCTGATCATATGTTTTGGATGAACATTTGAACTAAGTAGTAGACAGCTGTCAAATAAATGTAATATTAAGTTAACGTAAAAAGTAGCAGAAGGTGGCAATACTCAAGTAAAGTACAAGTCAAGTACATCAAAATTGTACTTAATAGCACTTGAGTAAATGTACTGTACTGATGAATGCAGCCACTGTTGTGTGGTCTGCACCAGAGCAACATGATGCAGTAAAGAACTGAGTGAACTTTCAGATGACACTAAAGAACAGGATCAAGTTTATATATCTTTGTCTTACCACCGTGCATAAAGCCTGTCAGTCATATAACAAGCAGTAACGCTCACTGCAGCACCGAGGGACGGCTCTACAATGTCTGACGCCCCTCCACACAGTCAAGAGTCAGATCCTCCTGAGAGTGACAACAAGGCCACTCCCTTCACTGTGAATTATATTTAGAGCACACTGACATGTACGACTAACCTGGATCCTCACTGGACCCTTGAGCTGCCACTCAGCTGAACAGAAACACCTCTTAAGCGAGGGCTTTTATACTTTTCTACAAGTGGGAATGTTTTCATCTGTGCTCGCTCTGGGACCAGACAGGGTTTAGTTGTGGTGGCTTGCTGAACACTGGGCATTGATCAGGTCAGAGTGGGAGGGCAGCAGGCGTGATCACAGAGCCTCCAGTGAAAACTGTGTGAGAGAAGTTTATCTTGGCGCTGCAGTTTTCTCAGTGGTTCAGTAGAACATGGCCTCTCTATGAACTGAAGAGGCTCAGTCAACAAGTGAATCTGGATCGGCACTGTTGTGGGAGATGAACAGTACCAGGTATGTCTTTCTTAATGAAAAAACAGAGATATTTACTTTGAATGTCTTACTTCTATATAAATGATCACACTATATCTAAGTATGAATTAATGAATGAAGCCCTGGCTCAGTTTGAAGTATACTTACACCAGTTACGACTGTGTGAAAAGTATTTACAGAATTCTTTTATTACTGGTTGACAAACTTTATTATTATGAGTAGTATTTCAAACAGGTGCTCAGATTCTCTGAGTCTACTGTTTCTGTTTCTAAAGGACAAGTACAACTATTTTTAAAGTTGATTTTTGCTATGTTAGACCAACAGGCCCTGAAATCTAAACTAGAAACCTAATTCTGGAGTCGGGGAGCACTGTTGGGTACTGTGTCACAAGATCTATGCCGAAGCTAAGAGTCTCCCCAGCCTGCTCCAGGGCTTTCTCTCATACACAGTGAGCTGTGTCCTGGCCCTTTTTTATCAGCCTTCAGTGGATAGGACACAACCTTTGGGAATACAAACAGTGAATTCATGATCAATCACTGTTTCTATTGGTAAATCTGCTCTGGGTTTTCTGACGTACAGTAGCCTTTGGTTGTGGGAGGATACCATATTTACAATGATATACACACAAGGAATGTCATGATTAAACTGGACAATAACTAAACTGTTTTGACTTAATATGCTTATTTGATTAAATGTGATTATATTGTAAGATTTAATCTTAAAATAAGACTAATCAGATAAATTATTAAGGCACTATTGTAAATCATAGTTCCCCACATTTAAATGTGTGACACAAACATTGCGCATGCATAAAATCCATTTCTCTATTTGATATCAGATTTATTTGGATCCTGCTGTGACCCCTTGCTTCTTTAAAGGTCCATTGCGTAACATTTAGGAGGATCTATTGACAGAAATGGCATATAATATTCATAGATCTGTTTTCATTAGTTTATCATCACCTTAGAATAATAATCATTGTGCGCTTTTTTTACCTAATAATGAGCTGTTTTTATCCATAGAGGGAGTGGGTCCACCATGTTGAACCACCAACCAAAAACTCGCATTTTACACAAGTTTCTCTTAGATACTTGGTAAGCTGAACTGTATTCAGATGGTCCTTTAAAGCTGATAGAAATGACAATGTGTAATGTGAATGGGGTTATTCATACACCCACATACATTTATCAGCAAGCAAGTAAGCAAGGATACAAAAAAGATTCACAACCAAACAATGTAGGAAGTAAAGGCTTGATGTGTAGCTTGATGCCATACTGTACCAACCTGTTTAAATGACTAGGACAGACTCTGCCACATTACTGTGTTTATTCTTTCCAAGTAAAAATAAAGTTGTCTGATGAAGCTTGTACCTTTACATTTTAAATGTTTCCCCTCTTCCTATAGGTGTGTCTTCTGGTTTTGTGGATAAAACTGAATCAATATTGGTGAGCCAGTATGGGGGACTGGAACTTGCTGGGGAAGCTGCTGGAGAGTGCTCAGGAACACTCCACCGTTGTGGGCAAAGTCTGGCTGACAGTGCTGTTCATCTTCCGCATCCTGGTGCTGGGAACTGCTGCTGAGAAGGTGTGGGGGGACGAGCAGTCCGGCTTCACGTGTGACACCAAGCAGCCCGGTTGTCAGAATGTCTGCTATGACAAGACCTTCCCTATTTCTCACATCCGCTTCTGGGTGATGCAGATCATCTTTATCTCCACACCAACTCTCATTTATTTGGGCCACATCCTTCATCTGGTTCGCATGGAGGAAAAGGAGACACAGAAAGAGAAAGACCTTGCCATCCAGATTGAAAAGCAGCAACAGGTACTTGGCAACAAGGCCAAGAAGGCCCCAATTAAAGACAACCAGGGCCACGTGCGTTTGCGCGGCACACTGCTGCGAACATACGTCTTCAACATTATTTTCAAGACCCTGTTTGAAGTGGCCTTTATTGTAGCTCAGTACTTTCTGTATGGTTTTGAGCTGAAACCGATGTACACCTGTGACCGCTGGCCTTGCCCTAATGTGGTGAACTGCTACATCTCCCGACCCACTGAGAAGACAATCTTCATCCTCTTCATGCTGGCCGTGGCCTGTATCTCCCTGCTGCTCAACCTGGTGGAAATGTACCACTTAGGTTTCACAAAGTGCCGCCAGGGCCTTCGTTACAGACGATCCCAGGCTGCAAGTGAGGCTCCAAAGGCCCTAACTGAGACTGTCATGCCCTTTGTCCCAAACTACAACTACTTTGCTGGTCATCCTGAACCTTTTCCTACGGATTCAAAGTACAGCATGGCAGAGCCAAACACTGCTTACAGCCCCTACAACAGCAAAGTGGTTTACAAGCAGAACAGAGACAATATGGCTGTGGAAAGAAAAGGAAAAGCAGAGGGAGATGATGTGAAGGAAAGACAAACCTCCACTCCTGCCTTTGAGTTTCCTGTTGAAAATCAGCGTCGAAACAGTCAGTCAAGCAAGCACAGCACTAACAAGAGCAGAATGGATGACCTGAAGATCTAGGGAATTTCCATGCCTCTAAGCAAGACTCAGGAACCACATGTATTAGGCTGTAAAATATGGAAGGTTATTAGGAACAAAACTACAGAGAGAGTACAAAACAGATCATAGCTGTAAGAAATTTGTAAGTCTAGATTTGGGAATAGGGTCAGATTTGTAAATGTAGAACTAGTATTGAGTGCAAAATCTGGATATTTTTGAGAACTCTCACAGTACTTTTTAATGTGAGAGATCATTACAAACTGGCTTTAAAAGGACAAACCCATAAATGGCTCTTACAGCCATATTTTAAGCAATCTAATAGGTACAGAACAATCAGTGTGACGTTACAGACAAGGGTTAATATGATGACACTAAGCTAAGCAAGTTCTAATTTTCATTCAAATCGCAGTCTTAATTCCTCACAATTCTTTGTTTGCACTCAAAAATATTCTGTGTCTACAAACTGCCTACATTTTCTGAAATGTTGACCTATGCATTAATAAAAAAAATATTTTTGCCCTCACTCGTTTTGGCATTAATGAACTCCCATATGTGTGTGACGTGTAGATGCAGGTAACATGAAAATTGTTTTGTTTACAAACAATTTACCTAAAAATCAAAAGCAAAAAGACTGTTGTTTGAGAAACAGACCAGAATAAACCTCTTATGGCAGTTTGAATATGTGAAAAACAAAACTCCAGCGTTTGTTGTCATGTTGCTGTAAATGTGGAGTGCACACAACTAAAAGGTAAATTATACATTTAAGAGCCATGTCGTTTACCATGAGAGACTTCTCAAATGCTGTTATCTTTTCAGGAAACTTGAGACAAGTGTTTCCACTGAACATTTATCAATATGATAATATGAATTTTCTACAAAAAGCAGATATGTTAACATCCACAAACCAACTATTATACTTGCTTATTTGTGACTTTGTAATTTGATTAAATTGGTGTGCAGCAAACAAGTGTCAGCATTCTTGTTTTAAGTCAGGTATAAATAAGATCTACTGTCTACTGTGATCATTGAGAAGCTAAAAATAACGTCCATTTCTTTCTCACTTAAAAATGTCACAGATATACTTTGGTGGTATTTCTACAGCTCACATGAAGCTTTTTTGCAACATAGCTACTACCCACTACTGGAGGCAATAAAAAATAAAATCACAGCACTCGTATAAAGCTCTTATAAGATAATAGATGTTTCAGTGTTGATCACAGCACCAATTCATCAAATGTAAATTTAATATGTGACACCTAGATTTTAAGTATTTAGGTGTCATATACTTTAATGAGCACAGTGCAGTCACCTTATTATGAAGATTTTAATCATTTAAGTGGATGTAGACTGTTTACATTTACCTCCAAGTTAGTTATACGTATCAGACATTAACAAAAATTATTTACTTACTGATTACTTTAACAACCCCAAGTGTGTCTGAACTTTGTTTAAAAAATAAATTTAAGTGCCTTGGTTTATTTTATTATTTTTTTATTTAAAAGATCAGCATAATGTCCCATGAACTGAAAAACTGGTGTTACCATCAACAAATGGATGTGATGTTATATGTTAAATGCATGTATTACCAATTACAGAAAATCATCTTCAGTATTTGGATCAAGTCGCTTATGAAAGTTAGGGTTGTGTCAGATGAAGAAGGCTACAGACGTTATGTGTCAGATACATATTTAATCAATATTTAATTACATTTTTCATTATTTCGTAGATCGGACATGGTATCAGCAGATATCCAATGTTAAAAGATTTGGATTAGGGTCAAACAAACTAGATCCTTAGAATGATGGTCTGATCTAGAAATATAGCAAAAGGTTTAGTTCCTCAAAGGAAGGTCCCATTCTGGATCGAGATCAGGCAACAGTCTCCTGTGGACAACTGCTTTAATGTCTGTTCAAATGTTATACTCTTACCTGATTGGATGGGAGTTGCTGACCGTTATGTGAGGAAACCAATCAGCAACGAGTGTTGTAGTAAATTGATCAGATTGTTTTTTTTTTTTAAACCTGTAGATTCATTTTTGATCATTCATATTAAATAAACTGCTTAAACACCAAAATTCAATTATGTCAGATAATAAACAGGGGGGTTGTATCTGATACAAACATTGCCACATATTCTGTAGTGATTTGTGCAACTGTGTTGTGTTGTAATGTGCAAACACTGCTATAATACGATTTGCCCAGTGTATCAATGCAGCCCTGTTATTTTTTTGCCTGGAGGTGCCATTTTAGCTGCTTGGTTTCCACCAGCTGCAGTAAACACACACAGACTGAGTGCGGTGTGGATGGTCCCATTTCCAAAACACATACCATCATACACTGGTGAGAGCTATACTTCAAAGACTTCTTCACTGCTGCTATAAATAGCTCTCATGAACTCTCGGAGAAGCATTGTGGGTGAAAAGGGGGTAGGGGACCAAAAGTCTCTTCTCCTGCATCTGCAACGATAACAAGTTGTGGCCAACAATTTATTCTAAATGAAGCACTGGAGGGTACAGACACAGTTATTAAACAGCAAAACATGGTAATGAGGGTGCAGTCACTCATCTGTTCTCTGCCCTGCAGCAGGAATAACTTCAGTAATAGTTTCATTCATTCAGTTGGATAATGTAAATACTTGTTGGCTGTGAGTGATGAAGCTTTGAATCTGCATGTTTTATCTGATTTAAACTCATTGTAGAGTCTAGCTGAGAAGTTTTAAATTTAAAAGCATCAGCAGCATTTTAAAGTTGCAATATTTTTTTCATATATGGGTAACAAGGCCAGTGACATGTATGATTAAAGATCAACCAGGCCAGGCAGACGACAGATCAATAAATCAGGTTCTTCTGCTCCTCCTTGTGCTCCTAATGGTATATGCAAGAATCCAGCAGGCCTGAACGAAAACATCCAATCAGAGTCAAGAAAGATTCAAAGTCCCAGGTCGTCAAAAATAGAAACTATGGGAATGAAACTTAACAATCAACTATCCTCAAGCCTCCAACCCAAAAAGTTGGTCTTTCTCGGCTCTGATTGGTTGTTTTGGTTTAGGCCCAGTGAATTCTTGCAGACACAATTAGGAGCCAAAGGAGGAGCAGAGAAACCTATTTTTTTCATCTGTCATCTGTATCATGTACTAATGTCAGGATATAGTAAAAGTTCCAGCAAATATGACAAAAAGTTATTTTTATAAAAGTTACCAACTGCAGCTTTAAAGTTATGAACCAAAATAAGAACTCTCAAACTTCCAGAGCAGCCTGACCTCTCACGACAGGACAAGGCTGAAAACTGAACAGGTGATGGGGTTAAGGTTATGAACTCTGGGTTACAACCATATGCAACCAAATCTCAGAGCCAGAATAGTATGAGTGATACGCATAGGCCATTCATCACCGAGTCACACTGCCGCTCATAAATCACACCGGTGGCGTGCACACTTAGGACAAGTCAATGAGGAGAAATTTCACTGTTAATGATGATTTATTTAATACATGTGGTCCCATCATGGTTTTGTCATACCATAAAGAGGCTATTTTTGTTGCTGCTTTGTCACCAGTGAGTGGTCAAGACTGTAAGTGTCAAACATAAAGCCTGTTTTTCAGATCAAAATATGACCCACTAATGGAAGGAAAGACCTATGGGGTGACAAACAAGATTTGTGCTTCTCTTTCCTCAAGACATTAAAACTTGGCTTCCAGTAAATGGTAGCACCATAATTCTTTTTTTTTTAGTCTACATATTATACACATCATTAGCATGTATACTTACACTTATAAAGCCAGAAAATGAGCGAGTAGTACCAGTGTAGTTTAGTGCCTTTACTAAACTACACTAGCTAAAGTAACTACCTTTACTGTGCTTCGTTACCAAGCACAGTAATGTTTTAAAGAGGTATGGTCTTATTTACTGACCATGAAGTTGTAAACATTGCATTATAACATAACCGTCCTAACCTAATGCCAGGATTTTTCCATTAAAACCGTCATACTCACAGTGGTTGGGGCACCGTATGAGGTGGGTAATTTAAGGTTAGTGTGCCAACAGATCTGGTCAGGAAACATGCCAAGGACAGTAGATATTTATTGTTTGCTATTGGGGGAGGGAGGTCAGCTGTTGTGAGGGGGCAAAGAAGTCTGGAGCCTCTCTCACAACAACTATGACAGATACAATCAGTACTTATTGAGTCATAGCTGCGGAGGCCACCTTTTTATCGTAGTTCCTAGTGCTTAAAATACATAATTTTAATACATAATTATAAAAAAAAAAGCACTGAGCAAAACATATTACAACATGGACATGTCAGTGATTTCAGGTAAACATCTGTAACTGGACAGAATCTATTTTAGATATTGTAGAATAAAAATGATATTCTCCCTATGCCGAATATTACATTTTACACACTTAAAATCTATGGAGAGATAACGAGATGACTAAAAGATGCCTAATTTTTCTTTATATAGAGCCACCTTCTTTTCTTTGTTGTGACATCCTAAAATTATGTTTTTTTAAAAGGAATTTTTATTCTCAAACAAGAAAGTTGTCCAGCTATGACTATGTTTTTTATAAATAAAATCCTACATAACTATATGATGCGCTTTTCAGATGCATATAGACAAATATAGACATGACTTACTGACAGACAGAAACAGACAGAGGCTTATGACCCTTAAAACACGAATAAACAAATACCAGTTAGCATGTCAGTTCGATTTATGTTGTTGTGTGTAGTGCTACAGAATGAGCCAAACCTTATTATTCATAGAATCATCATCATTTATTCTGATACCTCTTTATGGAGATAAAAAAAATAAATCAGAATCAAGCAGGTAAACAGAAATAGGCTTCACATAACTTGCAAAACAAACTTTTAATCAAATGCTACAGACTATAAAAGCTGTAGACTACATTTGCACATATAAAGACTTGTTTAACCATATACTAATGCAGCTGGAGCATTGTCCATGCCCGTTGTATGCACTCTAATGCTTAATGGCAAAACTGACAGCGCGCCAGAGAGATTTCCAACCCTTTGATTTTCCTTCCTCTGTTCCGATAAAGTCATCTCCTCTAATCTATTTTCCCACCAAGAGGAAACAATTTCAGGCTAAAAAAAAAAATCATCTTAAGTGCCATTTTCCAAGAGCTATAATGACCAACATACAAATTCCTGAAAGTAAACTTGTTTTATATGATATTTATATGATATTATCAAATAATCTGAAATAGATTTAGCATGCAATTAACTGACATGAAAAACCCCACACAGAAATACTGCAACACAATCTGAAATAGTTGGACAATGGTCAGATGTGACCGTTTTAAATAATGGAAATAGGGTTGGTGTTTAGAAAGGTTGCTAAATGATCAGCTCCTGGAGCCCAGGTTGCTGAAACTCAGTACTGATTCATTAAAAAGGAACTGAACTGAAGTCACTCACTGAGCTTTGGATTTAAGGAGTGACAACATATAAAAGATGAATGGGGTGTTTTTTTTACATTAGTCATGTAAACAATGACAGATTTGTCTTTTCAGTTCTAATGAGTAACGGATGTTTGCAAAATGCTTGATTTCAATGGAGTATGTAAAACTCACTTCAACAATCCAACCCAGTAATTACACAACACATTTCAGATTGGTCCTAAAATCTTAAGTGAAAAAAAAAAATTGTAATTAATTAAGAAAATAATAATAAAATGTTCCTAGCAAATGGCAGAGTAATAAAAATATAGGAAACAGAGAATTGCACTTGCACTTAAAGAGCTCCTAAACCACTTTTTCCCAACACAAGCAGAAATAAAGCTCTATAAATTTATGAATTTCTTGAATTTGGCCCCTGGAGATGACAAGTTGCAGCTGAAGCAGTCATGACCTTTTGGAATTCAAAGCCTTTGAGATCTGGCCAAGACACAGACATATCTACAATTTGTGAATCTCAAACGACTGTGCAAACGATTCACTGAGAAGCAGAAACAAATACATTTGCAGAAAAAGCAGAGATAGAAAAGAAAACAACATAAATACTGTAAAGTCAAATCTGGCTTTCTGTAGTGAGTAATTGCTGTTCATTAAAGGCCAGCATAATGTGGCAAAATCCTGTAACTATGCTACACATGCTCTATATTTTAATGTTACAGACATTTGTAAGCTATGTATAACTCATCAGTCATATACTTTATATGTCCCAGGTCGAAAAAAATATCCCTTTTCTCCCTTTTATTTTACACAAATTGCACCCTGAGATTTGATAAAACAAAATATCCTTCGAAAGGTTTAAGTTGTGTCCACAACAGTCCACTAGCTCATATCTTACATTTTTAATACAAGCCTCATAAATACAATAATCAAACGACTATTGAACTGACCTCTATGTACAAAATGCTGCACTTATACTAGAGCGTAACATCCTACGTATACAGTAAGACGGACAAAAGCAAACAGTACATTAACCAATCAAAGTTGCACATTTTCAGAAGCGGTCGCAGAAGATTTCCCTACAGCAGCACTGCAGAATTCAAACTATTATACCTTTACAGACCATAGTTTACAGTATGACACACTGAAGTCATGCTATAATATTGTGCTGCATGTGCTGCTGTTGTAGGAATGAGACAGATGAGTGTGCTGTGGCAGTGCGTCATCCTCTCTTTATTTATTTCTATTATTGCAAATGTATAACATTATAACTGAATCTTTCTTTTATGCTCTCAAGAAATGTATCTGACATCCTCATTCAGATCAGATCTCTGAAATCTGTTTATGGCTTCCAGGGGACAGCATTACTGCTTGTCCTTACTAACTGTACTATTTATTCTGTGTCAACTGAAAAGCTGGTGTTTCTAACAATAAGTTTACAAAGTGACACTAACATTGCCCAATAACAGGAGACACTGAAGTCACAGGACACAACAGCATTTACAGTTTGTTTCACTACTAGTAGTCTGACAGAGGAAATATAGTAAGCTATCCAGAAGGAGAATATTCCTGTGGACTCTCTGCCACCTTGTCTAAGTCATTTGTTATGGAGTTGTACCTCAGCAGAGACAGAGGGAAGGACAAACTCTTCGGTTTCTGAACACAGGGGACAGTACTGAATGTCCCTTATATAATACACATCTATACTGTATGTGCTCAATGGCATATAGGGGAAATATAATTTAAATTCAACTTAAAATCTGAGGCTACATGAGAGAATTAATTTCATTAATGATGGTTGAAAATGCATAATCAGACTTGAGGAAGGACAGCGTACAGTATGTCTGCCACGAGGTTTAATATGAGAATGCACTGAAGGTGTTGGATAGTGTTACTACAGTGTGTACAGTATCTTAAAGATGTTGTGCCTTATTTGTTTCATCAGCCATTGTTGCTGCCTACCATCTGCCTGACCAACACACACACACACACACACACACACACACACACACACACACCCACGCACACACACGCACACACATTGCACTCCAGATTTTTAAATCTGATGTCCCCTCCACTACAACAGTAATCTCACTGTCTGCCTCACTAATACCCACTGCCCTATCAAGGTGGAGAAAGGAAATTCATGGTGACTTCTGGTTTGAATGAAGCAAAGTATCAATTCACTTATGTATCCTTTCACTTATTTGCCTTTAGCTTCAGCTGGGCGACCTTAGCTTGTCCCAATTTAGCATGAACGTCGACAGGCCTCTCAAAGAAGCTGACTAGGGCTGGCTCGTTGAGCAGAGAAGCCAAGACCTGCTCGAACGAGAACGACCACTCTAGCTCTGAGAGGTCAGGCGCTGCATCCTGACTGTTGTGGGAGCCGGAGGTGTCGGCGGTCTCCGGGGTGGTGGAAGCCTCTTCGGTTGAAGCCTCCTCAGCAGCAGCAGCAGCAGCAGCGGTAGTGTTGGCAGGCTTTGTGGACTCGGGGGGGCTGCTCGGCTCCTGCAGCCTGCGTCCCACCTCTTCCATCCTCAGGAGAAGGCTAGTCACATGGGCCACGGCTCGGTACAGAGATTCCTCCTCTGGATTGCCATGAAAAATGTTGTACAGGGTCTTGGAGAACTGAATGAACTGAGTCTGAGATAGAAAAAATAATAATAAGCGCGTTGTACTTCAACATAAGAGTAAACAGTCAATAAATGCAACATGGAGTGAGTTACCTGATTTATACGGGGTAGGTCCTTGATGGTTTCCTCCTTCTTTAGTATTTCATTTTGCCATTGTTTCAGGTAGGCCTGCAGGTCCACTTTTCCTCTACCTGTCAATTTCACACACAGACTCTACACTATCACACAAAACCAAGACATTTTCATGTTTTTGCTATAGCCATGGAACATTTCTGATTTATTTGGGTGAAAAACTCTACCTCTTTCAGGGCTTTTCCTTATTACACCATCTTCAGGAAGATCAAATGCTGAAATATATAAGCAGCATGTGAACAAACTGTACGTAAAAAAATGCTTCAAGAACAATCAATGCATTCAAGTGAATCAGGCAAGCATCAAGACACAATTATGACAGAATTTAGAAGGAAAGGGTAAAAGTTTCAAAGGGAAAGAAAGAGTAAAGAGGCTAACCAGTGAGTCTACTCAAGTGAGAAGAGTCTTCAGTCACTGGAATAAAGTGCTGGATTCTTTGTTCCTTTAAGTGCAAAGGACTGCCTGTAAAAGCTAGAAGATATTGACTGTGAATGCACTGAAAGGAAAGATGAAGAGACAGAGGATCCACAAGAGCAATGTAGATGGAATTTGTTAAAGAATTTGATTAAAGAAAGCATGTTTAAATTGTATCTTTTAAAAGAAAAATACAATAAATAAAAATAAATTCAAAATCCTGTGCAAAGAAAATACAGTTTTGTATTAAAAATAAAATTACCCAATCCCTCGTAAAATACTTCCTGCCTGTATTATTTGTATTTCTCACTGTACTATTATTTGAGATATATGCTATGCTATATTTCTATGCTCCAACCCCCACCAGGGACTGTGTTTGTGTGCATGCATGCGTGTCAGTTTGCACTGCTGGACTAAACAATTACCCTCACAAGCCAACAGTGTCATTATATCTGCCTGATAACTTCATACTGCATTAGCGGCAGAGTCTGAGGATCGTCATGCTGGGTAGTCGTTCAGTCTGCCATTAAATTTGTTGCTGATACAGAATGAACCTTAATGATTTTAGTGACCTTTCCTCAATCGCTCCACTCAAATTTCCACCTAAAATCTAAAATATTATTTAAAATCTAATGGGCAGATTTGTTGAACACTTCAATGCTCTTCAGAAGATCAAATTCTGACCTTTGCCTTGTGCCAACAATGTGTCAAATTGCTACTAATGATCAGCTGTGAAAACATTTACACTAAATTATACACTAGATACAGTACAGCACAAGGTAATAGTCTATTTGCCATGTGCTATTGTGTTTATGCTCCACAGATGTAGAACTGTTAATAGCGCAATCCCAATCTGAATGTTTTTAGCATTCCTATCTGTAATGCTCTCATAACATGGAAAACCTTCAGTATTTTCATTCAACACTTATGTATGTACAACCCTGCAGCCTCTAGCGGAGCTCCAGCTATAGGGTACGAGACATTTTATTGCCCCTACAGCCAATCATTACACAGATGATGTCATTGTGTAGTCTCTCCTCTCTGAATGAAGCTGATACAGCTGCTGTACTCTGTGTTTGGACTGACTATCAGCTCTAAATAGCACATGATTTCATTTCCTTGATCAATGGATCTTTTGGCCCAGTTCCAGTGATAGACTTTGATGTGGGCTCCACTCAGTCCATGAGAGCTCTGGGCTGTCCTACTGTGAAATCAGCAAGCGTTTGAGGTCACTGTGGTTTACTTTTTCAGCTCGCTCTGCACACTTTATGCAAGTGCACAACGCCGCAGACTTTGCCTGAGGGAAAAGACTACAGTACATAATGATGACAGTGGAACATCATTATATCATAAACAAAGAAAAATAAACAAAATAGTGTGTGAGTATGTCTGAGTTTAGGGCGGAGCATTGAAACCGGTCCTCTACCATCTTGTTTGGACTGTGGCAACAAGAAGGGACCTGTCCTTGGTGCTGAAGCAATATGCACTCTCCGTGAGACATAAAACAAGCTCTGCTGCTTGATGTTCACTAGCCTGGCACATTACAAGTGGTGACTCAGTACTCTTCAGCTGCTAAGCTGTCAGTTGTAATTTGAGCACTTCTTCCTCAGCACAGATCCTGTTTACAGAGAAACTAGCCCACTGCAAAACGCCCTTACATCCCCTCACACCCATCGTTGCCATGGCAAAGTTCTTTCACCCAACAGAGACTATTCTTACCCCTGCCTTCAAGCAAACACCGCCACATCATGCAGACAAGAGGCACACATTCAAGGACAGTTTCTTCCCCGAGGCAATGCGCTCACTCCACAAATGCTGAGTTATGGGCTGGATTATGGAAATGACAACTCATGCATTCTCAGGCCGATGTAACGCTATCTGATCTTATGAATTGCTTTATGCTGCTTCTGTATGTCTGTTACTGTCATGTAACGGCGTTAGTATTTGGAGACCGTAAAGGATCCAGTCTGAAAACATTTGCTTGCACTTGAACTCTGAACCTGCAGGAGTATAGGAGCAGATGTTGAAGCTAAAGATACACTAACACAAATCTATTTTGTAATTTACAATAGGCAGACGGATGTAAATGAGACAACACAATGGGTTAGCAGTTAGAGAGTCACATCAACAATAACCATAAAAAAAAAATCATTGTATCATTTAGATTAGCTGGTGTTGGCTTTATCAAAAGTTCATCACTCACCTGGGGGCAGGTGCAACTTGAACAGGAATTTCAGCTTATTTGTGAAAGATCCACTGTACAGAGTATCTGTGGGAGAAGCAATGTGAAATTATAGCAGTTGGGATACTGAGGTTAACAGCTACATTAGCTGAAAACAGAGAACAGAGGAACTTACCAAGGGCACAGCAGAACTCCTTAAAGTTGACAAGGCCGTCCTGGTTCTCGTCTATCAGGCGAAAGATCCAGAGGGAGAGGGTGCTCTTGCTGGTGCAGAAAGCCCAGGGCTCCAGCAGGGAGAAGAGCACACTGAACTGCTGGAAACCCAACTGGTACTGCTCCAAATAGGCCAGGCTAGGGTCATGATGGAGCAGAGCTGGACTCTTCATTGTCCAGTAACAGGACAGGAAATGCTGCCTCTGAAAATAGGAAACAAAAAAAACATGACATATTTGTAAATTTTTTTTTTATTATTTTGTTGTATACTGTAGAAATGTTTTTGACTCACTTTGAACAAGTTATAAAGTTCATCAAGCTGTGAGGCACTGAATTTCACTTCTTGGGACACAACCCGAATCTGAAAATAGATTTAAATTCATCCTTAATACCATGGTAACAATGCAGTTAAACTAAACACTGTAAACTCAATGACCACTTACAACATTTTGTTTGGTTGTATCTTCCAGTGTCTGGATTACGTGCAGTTTGTTTCTTTTCCGTGAACTCTCGACTTCCTCTGAACGGATATTTCCATATTTCTAAAATGAAGTGCAGTTAGTTAAAATCAACCACAGCACTGTTATTATTGAATAAAACTGACACAGGAAAAGTTTTGCAGTACCTCATAGGCCTCTCGGATCAGTTCACTGATATCCACATTAAAGTGGGATGCTTTAACGTTATTGCCAACTGAAGCTTGCTGCACCGTTGGAGGCAACGGACTGTCTTTGTTTGTCACACTGTCAAAGAATCTGAAATTACACAATAGAGAAAAAGACGAAGAAATTACAGAGTAATCATTTTTAAAATACACCAGTGCTGTTTTGTTTTTATTCACACGGACTTGTTGAGGATGGTGACCGCCTCAGCATCATCGTGGCAGCTGATCAAAGCCTCCATGTTGTAGTCCAGCACTGCCAGGCCGAGCTGCAGAATGGCTTTAATGCCGTCGTAGAAAAAACAGTCCACCACGTTCACAGCGCTCTCTATGGGCAGGACACTGATGAAGAGAGTAAGAAACCAGGACAAGGACACAGAGGAGAAGAAACTCAGGTCTGTCATGTGCTCCACCAGCTGTGGGAGATTTTCTCGAATTAGATCCTCAAACACCGCCTGGTCGACCAAAGCGCCTGAAGAAAGAAAGACAACATTTCAGAGTCTGACCAAATTCCTGAAATCATTCAAGATGTCCCAAAATGACCAGAAACAGTATTTGGCATGCTTTGCTTCCCTTCTTACCAATAATTCGGCGGTTAAAGTAATCCGGCAACATCCTCTCACAGACAGCAACCAAGAGCCAGAAAGCCTCCTCTTCTTTCGCATAGAGCAGGAGAACTGATGTGAGAATGTTCATGGCCTGAACAGGAAAGAAGGACACACTTATACAAACCAGACTACTTCAGCTGGAAGCATAAATGAGGAGGCCATTATAGATGTGTTTGTGTGTCAACAAGGGTAATTTTTCAGAGCATCAGTGCCTTTTAAGTGCTTGGCCTTTTCCTAATAAATCTCTGCTTTCAAGAGCTGCTGCACGCCTGATTTTCATGAAATGACCAATGACAGTGAAGGAGACACAGTTTTTAAAACCGTAAGGGTTAAAAGATTAAATAATAGTCACTTCACCTAAAAAAGTAACAACAAATTATAATCTAACATAAATGATTACTAGAAATGATAAAGAACGATCATGAGAGCAAATTGGCTGGACACTTCCTGGTAATTGTGTTTTTGTGTGCATGTTTTTCATAGTCAATATGTTCTTTTGTGATAACATACTTCTGGCTAAAGACTGTTCCTGCATTTTACTTCTTTTTACATCTCATAACATAACATTCAGAGTGTTCGTTATCAGTGTCAATCAGGGCGTAACTGCCTGGTAAAAGCAAGCTTAAAGAAATCAAAGTACCTGGCAGTAGCCAATTTTAGGGTTCCTGTATGCATAGGCAGTAAGGACTCTGCGTAGAGCTGAGATTCCTGTGTCACTCTGAAAGGCAGGGTGCTCTGGCAGAGAGCGGTGCAAGTCTCTCTCAATCTCATCTGTTGCCAAAGTGCTTGTGCCCAGAGACTGTTCAACCAGCTCAGTGTAATAGCCAGGATGAGTGGCCATGTCGTTCACAGCTCCTACAGAAGCAGAAACACAGTCAGTCCAAAAACAGATGGTGCCGAGATCCCACATCAACCATGTTTTACTTAATTATTTATGTCGAGGGAGCACTTGAGTAGTTACCACTTTCAATCATGCAAGGCTTCGTCAACAAGTCACTGCAGATCACTTACTGTACATAACATGACAAGACTAATGTCTGCTGTATAAATACCTGAAAACAGCATCCATAGCTCTCCTCTCAACGCCTCAGGAACACCACGAACAATCAAGTCTCGGGTCTTCCTGGTGAAGAACATACTTGTGCCACGTCCATATTCGGAAAAATGGATGTTCCAAGACTGTTCCTTCATCTTTTCCTTAAGCTGTCAAGCATGAAGACAGCACATATTTATTGTACATGCTCTGCAGTGCTGTTAAACTGGTTGTATTTCTAAGCAGATGCATGCATAATTTTTATTTAAGTCCACCCCTGAACTGATTAGACACCTACCTGCACACCCCCATTCTGCAATTTTATTACATTAAAAGTAATACAGTCAGATTCTATTTTAAGTGAATGTGTGAACACAAAATGCTGGTGAAAACATGTTTCATTTCAACGAAACTGATATTTACCATTTTGGGGTCAAGGTTTTCAACATCCTGGGGGTGGAAAACAGTCATGAGAGCCTCGGTGCTTACGGCCTTGCTGCTGTCTTTCTGTCCCACCATCAGTGTTACGTCCTCTGGGTTGTCCTCAAAGTGGTTGATGAGTGACTGGCACTCGCCTCGTATGACCTTGGTGATAAACACATATCATTTTTCAATGTCAGAAACTGCTGCAAACTACAGAACGCAAAGCAAACTGTACGTAAGGAGTACAACGGCACAAATAAAACAAGTGATAAAATACATTACCTCTGATGAAGCAGAATGCTGAGGGCTGGCACTGATCCCACACCTGCTACGGAGGGTGTTGGCAAGTCGCTGGAAGTCCCGCACTTCAGAGAAACGCAGCGCCCTCTTGCCACGCACACACACTGTTAAAGCCCTGCTGCCGGAGTCTGGCTTCTCGACATTAACAACCTGGAAGAACGTTGGCAGGCCAGACAGTCACTTTTGAAGGTTGCTGCTATTCATCAGTATGCAGGCTGCTATTTGAGAGTGTAACTGGCAGTGTTTTTATCAATCAAGTAATGCTGCCTTTGTTTTACATTACCTCTCGCATTGGAATGATGACATGGCACTGGCTCCCATCCTGGCTGGCAAAACACAGGTAGTTCTCAGACAGACAGATCTTGCCAAGCGTGTTGAAATGGCTGAAGGGCACCCACAGGAAGCTCTCATGCACCTCTAATAGATTTTCCTCTTTCGGAAGCCTGAAAAATGTCCGGAACTGCTCACTCTTTGCATGAGCTTCTAGTCCTCTGCGGGGGAAGTAAAGCAGAAAGTAAAGTCATGAGCAGAACATCATTTTGTGCTCTGGACTCTCTCCCTCCATATCAATCTTTTAGGTACTGGAGTATGAGGTTATTTAAGTGCCTAAGACAGATCATTAGAAATATAAATATTATTACAAATACTGTATATCATAGTATGAATAGCTAGATTATTTTGTTCAATGTCAGCTTCTAAATTGTTGTATCATTCTAACCTTAAATTACTATTTTTATTAAAATGTGTAAATTACAAAGCATGACTCTAGCAGATCAACATCAGCTCCAATATAACTGCCACTGGTATCATGATGTATGATTTACCTGCCACCTACCATGCATGGTAAAACAAACAAATGTTATTTGACTCAAGACTTTGTGTTTACTCTGGTTCTTCAAGTTGGCAGCCAGCATTAACAGGATCATGTAAAGCTATGCTGTGCTGTGCAGCAGACAGAAAGTACCTCTTGGTAATTTGCAGGGGGTCGGAAAGTGCCGGCTCTCTCTGGAAGGCCTCTTTATCAAAAAGGCGCTTGATGGAGTAGTCAGCCAGCTGTTCCATTATAACAAATGTTTCGTTAAGGTGCAGCAGCATGGAGAAGTAGTGATCCTCCCCATGAGCCAAGACATGGATGCTCTCAGTCAGTATAACGTTAGAGGTTTTCTCCAGCCTCCAGATCTCATCCCAGGAGATGACCAGTTTCACTGCAGAGTCATCACAATAAATTAAAATGAAATCAGTGATTAAGGCTTGCAGTTGCCAGGACAAGGATCATGAATGAATGGGCAAATGGGTGTTATTATCACTGTGTAATTCTGTTGTCTTTTTGTCCAAAAAAGTCCAATTTATCATTAATTAAAATATATGAAATGCACTGCAGAAACATTTTAAAGAATCGCTGATACCAAAAAATTTAACTGTTGAGAGCACGATTGTGAATATTCTTCAAATGTCACTCTGTGTCATGAAATTCAGTGTTATCCATTATCCATGCTGCTTTTTAAGTTTGCCTCCACTCAGCGGCCCAATACAGTATAATGGCTTTTTAACAATTATGGAAGCTGTCATTACTTAGAGCTATTTTCTAATGCAAAAATATTCAAAGATCTTTCTTTCAGGCCATAAAAGTCCACTCCAGGGGCTGTTAGGAGCTGCCAGGAGCTGCCACAGCCTTCGTTCCTACTAATCAACATTATCAGGACAAATGGCACAGAAATGGCTCACCCTCAGATCCCAGCAGGTATGAATAAAAGCACAGGAAGTTTGTGCTGAGGTAGAGCCAGCCCTGGCAGGGCACTTTGCCTCTCCAGTAGCTGCATGAGTAATATGTGACCAGCTTTTCCTCTGATGGCAGCTCGAACCACTTCTCAAACCTCAGATGTGCTTCTCGGAACTTCTCAGGATCTTCCTCCAGCACCATGGACGACTTCCCTTCCTCAGCGATAAGACCCTAAATTAAAAATTCATCGTCATCATTTGTTAAAGCTGCACAAATCCTAACCTTTACATCAACAATAGAACTAATGACTACTTGTAATCTGACTGTTGCTCTTGGTGATGAACCCACACTTATTCACCAAGTGGCCAGAAAAATGACTCCAAATAATCAGGTTAAAATAAGGGTAATATTTTACAACCCTTAAGAAGACATTATCACATTCAGTATTTTATAGCATTACAATTAAAACCCTGCTGAGAGATCTGAGTCCACAGTAAAAACCAAAGTTCTTACTCTAATCTTGCCCTGTACAAAGCTGGTAATATCCTCGCTGGAGTCAAAAACAGAGAGCGTCCTCATGATGTTCTGCTGCAGCCATTCCCAGTGCTGAACAATCTCTTCTCTGGTGACACCTGATCAACATCAAGAGTGAAAAACAATATCAGGTTTGGGTTTGTTGGTTTGTTTGTATCTCTGAAGAAAATGGACTTGTTTTATAGTCAAAAGAGTCTTAGTTGAAAGACTGGATTAGGGAATATCAGTTTCATTGTGGTTCTAGTTGAATTTTGCTGGACTTCAGTTCATTAACAGTAAACATTTTTATGCAATTTCAACTTGTGAACTAATATGCAAAATCTCCCTCTAATCATTTGACAGCACCATTAAAATGTTTGCCAGAATAAGATGAAAGTACAGAGACATACCGCATGCTATTGACCAGTACACTTGCGAGTCTGGCGTGTGGTGAAGAATGCGGTAGGGAGCAACTTTGGAAGTGGAGTCCAGCACAGTATCCAGAGTTCCCACAAGGAGGCCTGTAACACACAGTACAGTGAGATTTTCAACCAATGCTGTTACACATATGACCATGCCATGTGATGCTTTTAAAAATCAGAAAGACGGATATACCAGAATGATATTCACAGCCCTGTTTAACTTATAATACCTTAATGTATTTACTGATAAACAACCAGGATCAGACATATAAATAACTTAAAGATCCTTTAGTGGCACCCCACTAACAAAAACCTGAATCTGTGTTCAATAATGCAGTGTATTAAAATTCATTTCCATCAATCTTTTATTTATACTCGGCCTTGCAGTGTTCAAATCCCTCAGCTCACACAACTAAAATTAGCAAAATCTGTTACCTTTACTACTTCTCTCTGACATGCCCTCCATGAATAATTAACAAGGTCGCAGTGAAACCGCACTCATGCACTGTATCAGCATTATACGGCCCTGCCCCGCTGTACAGGGATCAGCTCTCCACATGGTCTACCACTGGAGCTGTCGTGTACAAAAGGATTCAAAGGATCAAACACAGTGCACATAATTTATGTTCTCATCAGTGCAGAACAACATCATACAGTCGAGGATATACTTACATGCATAAAAGACACTAGACATAAAAGACTCTTGTGTTGGAGAGGGCTTCAAGTGCAAGCATGCTATGTACAATCAGGTAGTATTTAACCTCCACTATCATTAAACCAGTCAGACACAACATCAGTCCTCTTGTCTCTGGCTGGAACACCATTCATTATCATTAATTATCTATTAATTACCTTACAGGCTGTCACATTGTGGCATCTGGTTAGAAACTGTAGGTTACAATCATTGGTGGTATTACTAGCAGCACTACTTTTAAACTGTCAGGTGACAATGATTTAAAAAAAGAAAAAAGAAAAAAAGATCCAAGTTAGCGAAGCAGGCGACGCAGTTTTAGACAACAGCTTGTGTCTAAATCAGAAACTCACTGGATGTTGCACGACTTAAAGGAGGATGCAACTGTTACGCAACTACTATAACTGACTACGGGTTACTTTGAACGTGCAGCACTCTTTCCTAATACTGGAAGTACAAAATCCATTTGAGTTCACTTGTTGTCCCCTATATCACAAGAATAGTTAAATATAAAGTTGAGATATAAAATCTACAAGAATCAATAAAACAAAAAGAAAACAAATTCACAATAATCCATACGGAGTGATGCAACACAAGAATGACCGTTCCTTCCTAAAGACTTCAAAAATATCTTATCAGTAGGTCTGCTAATAATATTACTGGCCATATATTCACAGTCCCATTGGAAGAGAAGTGGGAAAGCTACCAGCTATACAAACGTTCTGCAGTAGAGCTGAAATGATAAGTTCAGGAAACGATTAGCTGATCAATAATAATCAACAGCCAGTAATTTAATTAATTTAATAAAGGAAAAATGCAAAACATGTACTTGTTTCTCAAATGTGAGGCTTTGTCGCTCGTTATGTTTCAGCACAATATTAATGTAAGTTCAATAACTTTAGGTTGTGGACTGTTAATAAGTGACAGATTATTCAATAATGAAAACAACAACAACAACTAGTTGTCTGTAAAAACAACAGTCAGGGTTTTCTCTCCCTTGCTAAAAATATGAGTCTCACTTTAGCAGATGTGTGATGTAACCTAAATTACAGTGACAGCTCAACTAAGCATCAGTGTCACCACAGATGCTGACACATGTGCTGCCCAGGGAGCAGCGAGCCCCTGACACTGCAGTCCCACCAGAAATCAGAAAGGGTTTTCCTGTTAGATTTCAAGCCTCAGCCAATTTGGTGCAAATATCCACAAACTGACTGAAGTGGCCAGAGGACATGCAGTCAGTTAGCTGCCCCAAAACGCTTGATATTCAGTGTTTGTGTCGGGCTGGTAATGTGACTTCAGCCAACAATCTGACACAACAGTGGCTCAGAGTCAGCAGGCCTGTGTGCGTCCTGTAACCCAACCACAGGCACAGGAAAGCAAATGAACCGTTCAGTGGACACAGACTCTCCCCCCCCTCCTCCTCAATGTCAACTCTATGCTGCAACAAGCCTCAAAACAAACCAAATAAGTACTGACACGTAAACTCAAAGAGATACCTTCAGTCCCGCAGACTGGCCCGTCAACACGAGGAGAAAGCAGCTGTTCGGTGCCTGAACTGACCCGTGTTATTCTGGCTCATACCTGTTGCTATGAGGGCATTTTCTCTGTGGACGTGTGGGCTCACAGCAGCACCCGCCCTGTGCACGGCAGACGGGCTCGTTAGCTGTGAAAACGTAAGGCGACTTAACCCGTTAATAACTTTATAGTGCATCTAAAATACGGTTCAGCGGAGCCGCTACAGCCGCCGTCCTACACATGCGACGAGGTGGCAACATGGACCGCTAACGTTACCTGTCAACCCGCCTCCACCTTCTCCGTACCCTCGCCTCCTTTGCAGTACGAAGTAGTCGTTATCCTTCTCGGTGACCCATAATTTAAACGCGTTTTTCAGCAGAATCTCTTCGGGTTTGAGCCACATGTTTCAAATGTCATGGAGTTATCTGTTAAATCCGCCTGACATGTCACGGTTATCTGTAACGTAGCCCGACATCAAACCCGTGGACGTTTGTTTGTGTCCGAATCCCTCCCTTCCCACGTCGACAAGAAATGCTCGCCGAGGTCGCGGTGCATTCTGGGATTGTAGTTTCTGACGATAAGGCGGTCCCAGAGGACTCATTCTGTGGGACAGCTGGGTATTTCATGAATGAATGGGAGGGGGGAGGGGAGGGAATGGCGAGGGGCGAGGGAGGGGGAGGGACGACCCGCTGAACAATGTCCATTTGCGGTCGTATGGATGGTGGCTAAAAAACAAAAAACTTTTTTTTCTTGCTTCTATATAGAGTTTCCTTTTTCTCAGAAATCAATGACTCGCGATTGGTTTGACGTCAAATTGGTCAAGAGAATAATAACAGAGGAATGTTACAGAGAAATAATCAATCTGATGATTGATTAAATTAAGATGTTATACATCTCATTTATTTATTTTATTGTTTATTGTCTCTATTTGTCTGATTATTGGTGAATTTTTTGGTATCTTGGGCGGGGTATTCTAGTATTTTTCGGAGACTTCGTGTGTGACGTGCTCTTAGTGGCGGCACAGAGGATGTGACCATAGGCAAATTGCCTCGCTGAGTGGAAAGCAAGTATCAGGGAACGAGGGTGTGGGAAAAGGCTTGGAAGGAAGAATCCAATGCGTAATCCTGCTTTTAAAAGAAATAATAAAACGTAATTGTTGAGGTTGTTACCAGATGAATTTAGTTACATTGTTGTCGCAGAATTGATGGTTTTTCTTGAGTTTGAAGCTAGAGAACAGTTTGTAGATAATGATGCTTCACGTGATCTTATGAAGTATTTTGTCGTGGGATGACCACTGGTAGATATGCAGTATCGGGTTTATTATTTACATTTGTGTTTGTATGTGTTGCGTTGGTTTATGAGTATTGTTGGGCCTTCTGGTATCTGTTATTTTTTAGTGTAAGTGTTAGTGGTACGATGTATGTTTAAAAAGATTTTTTTTGTGATTTCTTAAAGCTTGCCGACACATTTTCTCAGAGGTGTGGAGCTCCGCCCGGTATGACTGGTGTTGAAGATAAGATAACCAGAAAGGATTACACATGCTTGGTATCTCGACGGAGGAACAATAGACAGCTTTGTTAGTTATCAGAAAGACACAAAGAGGCTAACAAGGGCATACAAGCTATTGGTAGCACTGTTAGGAGGTAGGATGGACAGAGCAGAGCATCCGCTGTGTCTTCTCTTGTCGTTTAAGCCGCGCGTCTGCCCGAGATGAACGCCAGAGGTACTCTTAGAGATGAGCTGTGGTTAGTCAGGTTTACTTGCACAGGGTGCTTAGGAAGGCCCTTCTTAAGGACTCAATAAAGCAGGTGCACTCTTCTGGGGAATCTGTAGTAAGTGGTTAAAGGTGCCAACGGGTGCAAGTACACGTATAGCCACATGCCACATCATTCAGGTCTGGACTAAACTTTACACCACATGATTTGGGCAGCTAACAGGGAAGAGGCGAAAATAAGAACTCCTGCCACCCATCTCTAAGGAGGCAAGTTGAAACATGGGTTGTAAATTCTATTTGTCTACGTTCGATTCGCTAGCCGAGTAATGCACGGTGAACTCAAATGCCCTTGCCAGGCCACCGAAACTGCCAGGAGGTTTAAAGGATGGATGCCGTTGTTCTCTCTCTCTTATTAATATGAGAGCGAGAAGTGATGTATTTAATATGATGGATTTTCTGAAAGAGTCAGCTCTCTAATTAATAAAGAATATCTCAATATTATATACTGCATGGTGT
>NW_023339763.1:16973349-16977054 GCF_004916995.1 Morone saxatilis | reverse complement strand
ATAAGACTTTTCTTTTTTCAAAAAACAATACTCTGCATGGTTGTGATCAAATTGTCAAAATAATAACAAGGATATTACAGAGAAATAATAAATTAATTATTAAATTAAATTTAACACATTTATTTAGTTGAGGAAGTAAAAAAATAGAATAAAAGAGATAGAGAACAATAAAAAAAATGAATAAATTGTAAATTTAATTATGAAGTAATTCAAATTTATGTGGATGTCGTCTGAGCGGTATCGCGTTGGTGTATGTATTGTGACCGATGGCGGATCGACAACCAGTCAGAGTATTGTTTTTTTGGAAAAAAAGAAAGTGCGTGTATGTAGGGTGTTAGCACAGCGCGGGGGGGGGCTGCATAGACACAAAGTGGAGCCAATTGGTTCAGCGTCTGCCGCCTCCCGCTGCGCGCGGGCCCGCCGGGCGCGTGTCCGGATTCCGGTGCGCTCGCGCGAGCGGTGTGTCGATGCGCATAAAGGTGGACCAGCGTTCCACAGAAGTGGATGTGCCTGCGTGGGAGGCCGCGCGGTTATCGTCAGAAGGGCCGCTGGCAAATCCCAGAATGCCACCGCCGACCTCGGCGGCAGCATTCTTGGCTCGACCGTGGATGAAGGCGATTCGGACACAAACAAACGGTCCACGGGTTGTATGTCTGGTGGCTTACGTTACAGATAACGACCGTGAGCACTGTCGAGGGTCGGATTTTAAACAGGATAGACTCCAACAGTTGTGAAACATGTGGCTCAAACCCGGAAGAGATATCTGCCTGAAAAACGCGTTTAAGGATGGGGGCATGGTCACCGAGAAGGATAACGCGGGTGAGCAGAAAAGGAGGCGATGGTAGCGGAGAAGTGCGGCAGGCGGGGTTGACAGACGTAGACGTTAGCGGCTCCATGGTTGGCCACCTGCGGTCCGCCATGTGCTTAGCCGATGCGGCTGTAGCGGCCCTCCGCTGACGCGTATTTTAGGATGCCGACGTTATAATAGTTATTAAGCGGGCGTTAAGTCGCCTTACGGTTTTCACAGGCTAACGGCCCGTTCTGCCGCTGCAAGCAGGGCGGGGGGTGCTGCTGGAGCCCACACGTCCACATAGAGAAAATGCCGCTCATAGCAACAGGTAATGAGCCCAGAAGGTAACACGGTGTCGAGCTTCAGGGCACGAGTACAGGCTGCTTCTCGTCCTCTTGTTGACGGCCAGCTGCTGCGGCGGACTGAGGTATCTCTTGGTAGTTTACGTGGTCAGTACTTATTGGTGGTTGCTTGTTGGAGGCTTGCGAGCATTAGAGATGGACATGAGAAAAGCGTGACTGTAGTCGTGTCCAGCTGAACGGTTCATTGGCTGTTCCTGTGCCTGGGTTGGGTTTACAGCCACGCACCAGCTGCTGACTGGAGCCAGCTGTTGTGTTGCAGATATGGTTGCTGGAAGTCACATTACCAGCCCGACACAAACAGCTGAATATCAAGGGTTATTTGGGGCAGACTAACTGACTGCATGTCCTCTGCGGCCACTTGCAGTGAGTTTGGAGTATTGCGACAGAATTGCTGAGGCTTGAAATCTAACAGGAAAAGCCCTTTCTGAGTTTCTGCGCGTGGGGATCTGCGGGAGGTGTCAGGGCTCGGCTGCTGCGTCCCTGGCTCAGCACGATGTGTCGAGCATCCTGTGGTGGACACGCGCTGGATTGGTTAGTTGGAGGCGTCACTGCCGTGAATTTAGCTTCAAGCAGCGACAGTCGCTCTAAATAGTCTCTATGTGATATTTTAGCAAGAGGAGAAAAACCCCTTTGACTGTTGTTTTTTGCAGGACAAACTTAGTTGTTTGTCTGAGTTAAGCAGGAGTGAAATTTCGTGCTTGTGTGAGTGGTAACAGGTCCGCACGAACACGCGTAAAGGTTGATGTTTGAACGTACACGTCGCGAATGTAGGTGCGTGGTGGCGAGAGGCGTGCATGAGCAGTGGCGAGCGTGGCGTGCCGACAGAGCGCGCGTCACATTTGAGAGAAGCGAGGGTACATTTTGTGATTTTTTTGCCTGTTAGTGTAAATTAATTGAATTGAGCTGGCGTGTTGAGTGTGATGTGATGATCAGCGTGAGAGTGCGTGTTCGGCGGGTGAATGGGAGTGCATGTGTCAGGCTCTACTGCGAGGGGCTGAACGTTCTGTTGGATAGCTGGTGGCTGTGTCGCCGAGCGTGCGTCGTATTCCGAGAAGTTGGACTGGTGATATGTGTGCATGAGCAGGTGGTGAAATGCACTCAGTTAGTTATGCTGAGAGAACAACCCTGGTCGACTGTGGAAGTGTGTGAGTTGTTGAAAGTGGGCTGGTGATATTGAGCAGGGGCGACTGGGCGAGATGTGCGAGTGCGCGATGCGGCGATTTTGTGTGCAGAGTGCAGCGCGGTGCCGGTGTGGGTGTGAGTTGTGATTTGTGTTTGCTGTTTGTGTGTGTTTAGTTTGTCTTGTGACGGAGTAGGTTTAAGGAGAGTGTAGGGGGCATCAAGCCTTTCCCTGGTGTGTGAGGACTGAGGGTGTGCTGTGAGTGATTAGACAGACAATGAGAGCGTCAAATATCCTTTCAGTCAGATTTAGGGAGTGGGAGAGTGCCGCCAGTTTCGCGAAAGGTAAGACTGAGTAGTGTGTGGTGGGGTGAGGTAGTAGTTGGCGCCGTGGCCTGGCTAAACCCAGTCGGTCTAGCGTTCCTGTGGGGTGAGAGGGGTGTGGTGTGTGGTGCAACTCCAGCTGGATGTTTTGCTGATTTAGACACGAAAGCTGCTGTGTCTGAAAACTGCGTCGCCGTTCGCCTAACTTGATGGCTTTTTTCGTCTCTCTGTTTTCCTCGGGTTTTTTGTGCAAGGATATCATGTCACGCTTGTCGCTAGGTGTTAATAGGCTAAGTGGTGTGTGTTGTCGGTCTGTAGGTGGTATACCGCTAGAGTCCGGTACGGTGTGATGTAGTGTGGGGTAACCTAGCAGTTTCTAACCATGATGCCAGCAGATGTGACAGCCCGTGGGTGAAGCGTTACAGCTGCTAAGTTACGGAGTGAAGTTATCAGGCAAGATGAATGAATTGGGTTGTTCCAGCTCCAGCAGCTCGATATGGAGGACGTTGAATTGTGTGTGGTGTGAGCCGTGGCTCGTGTGTCTTGGTAGTGAAACTTTGGTGTCTGGGGAAATCGAGTGCCAGTGGAGTGGTCGGCTGGGGGGCGGATTCGCCTCTTATGTCGCGCCCAGCGGAGTGGACCATTCGCACACACGACGTATCGCCGTACGCAACTGTCTCTGACTGGTTAGATGGGTCAGTGGAGCGTAAATAGCTAGGGCCTGATTGGGGTGGAGTGGGTGTGTGTTCGGATGCTTGCACGTTGAAGGCCCTCTCCAACACAAGCAGTCTTTTTATGTCTGAGTGTCTTTTATTCGCACGTAGAGTAATCCTCGACCGTCCCCTATTGAAGCACGTAGCACCAGCGGACTGTCGTATGGGATGCTGTGGTGCTGCTGCACTGAGATCGAAGTAACGCGAGGATAAAATGACGTCAATGCTGACGCGACTGTGTGGGATCCTGGTTGAGATCCTTATTTCTCGACCACGACAGCCCTCCACGTGTGTGAGACCAGCTGCGGAGGAGGGGTCGTGGGATCCCTGTACAGCGGAGCGGCAGGGCGGGGGGTGATTAAGTGACTGATACAGCTGCCGATGGGAGGGACGATGC
>NW_023339763.1:16958218-16973324 GCF_004916995.1 Morone saxatilis | reverse complement strand
TATCTTTATTTATATTTTTCTACACTTCGTTGTGATTCTTATGCACAAATGTACCAAGGCAAATTCCTCCTATGTGAAAAGCAATACAGAACAGTGGAAAAATTGAAGGAAAATCCAATGCAATCCTGTTTTAAAAAAAATAAAACTAATTTTTAGTTTTACCATATTATTACATTTTTTTCAATTGATGTTTTTTATTTGAGCTAAGGAACATTTTAAGTAATATTTCACTGAACTTATGACAGTATTTTGTTGTGTACACTAGTAGTATGATTTCGTTTATATTTACATTTGTGTTTTATGTGTTCTTGGTTTAATAATTGTCTTCTTTATCTTTATTTTAGCTGTAATGTTAGTTACATGTATGTTAAAAGATTTTTTTTTAATTTCTAAACTTCCACACATTGTCTCAATGGTGTAGTATTTATACTGTTGTTGAGATAAATGAACCAAAAGATACACATTTGGTATCTCACAGACCAAACATTTTTATTATCAAAGACACAAAGAGCTAACAAGGCATACAGTATTTACACTGTTAGGGGAGGTAATGACAGAGCAGAGCATTCCCTTATCTTCTTTGTCTTTATAGGCACCTCTGCCCAATGAACCAATATCTAAATGACTGTTTATCAGTTTACTTGGCACAGCGTCTAAAGGCTTCTTAAGGACCCAATAAACCTCATTCTGGAATCTGATAAGTGGTTAAATGCAACGTAAACACTATACCTCATGCACATCATCAGGTCTGGACTAACTGACACAATGATTTGAGTAACAGGAAGAGGAAAATAAGAATCTGCCACCATCTCTAAGAGGAAGTTAAACATGTTTAAATTTTTTTTGTCTACTTCATTCCTACCAGTAATGCAGGGAACTCAAATGCCCTTGCAGCACCAAACTGCCAGAGTTAAATTATGGTTGCTTCCCTGAAGAAAATGAGAGGAAGTGATGATGAAATGATGATTTCTGAAGAGGTCAGCAGTATGAATAACTGTAAATCTCTTTTACCAACTAATACTGATGGTGTACCAGGATGGTGAAAGCATTACCCACCCATTTAATGCAAATAGTGACACAGCCAAACAACAAGTACCCAAGAAATTGTATGGACAAGCACTCAGACGGGTTAAGGTGGTTTTATTGAGAGCTTATCTGGTGTCAACATACTGACAAAGTAAAAAAACAAGTGCTAAAAGATCAATAATATATTGCCTGTCAGAGCGAGGTTGGGGCACAAGCAAGACATCTTTATTAAATATTTATTAAGCTCCTATTAGAGCAGTCCTATATTATGGATGCAGGGTTGCGGCCGAAACCAACCTTAAAAAACCTGATGAACCTTGAACAGTTTTAGTTTTAGTGGAACATTTAAAACATCATCTGCAATGCAGGTCGAAATGGGGTGAAATGGCTCTACAAATCAGGAGGGTTACGCCTTATGTTAGTGTATTGGGTGTAATCTTCAAGGTCAATAGTAGCATCACCTCCTAAACAAAGGTTGGGTTTCCAGAACTGCTGTGGGAGCATAATGACGATCCAGATGTGGTTTCAGTTCTGGGTGGATAGGGAATGCTAGGCGCAATGCTTGACCTGTAAAACGAAGCCCCACTGTTCCATCATCAGCTACACCTCCTGAGAGATTCATTATCCCACTCAGACACGTCTGCAGCAGAAAGCAAAAGAGAAACCTAAATTAAAATAGTACAAACAACAAAAGATATTCATATTTACAGATGGTTCAAAAGATCCAGAGACTCTCAGGGATCCATAAAGGAACATCTTATATTATCTTATCTTAATATTGTTAGCATTACAATGAGTGTCTTCAGATATATAGCTTGTCAGCACTTTCAAGTATCATGTCTGGAAAGTTGTCATGCAGGCAAGGATATATATGTATATATGAAATGTTTCAGTTGCTACTCAGGCTACATTACAGGGGATTGGATATCTCCTTTCTTTAGGTTCCTGCTCATGGGAAATTGAGATGGTATACATTTGGGAAAACAATCAATAAAGCGACCGCTAATTGACATACAAGTAGCATTAGGTAAAGCAGAGGTTTTGGTGGGAGCCAGAGGGAGGAGATCATTACCCATCTGAGAGTACAGGATGATCAAAGCACCCTGCTGGACAATGCACACACTGTAATAAACCAAAAACTGTCAAACATGTACTAATAGATCGCAGCAGATATAATGAAGAAAGAAGGAGTTAATATCAGTACGAAATGGTGGAAACATTATATAATCAAATATTACATTAAATAATATCCCTATTTGGCTGTTTCCAAAAATGGAGGTAGATTTAAATATAATGATGAATGAATAATTTATGGAATTAAATAAAGGATGGGAAGGGAGTGGGAAAGGACACCTGGAAAGTCACATAAAAGGACAGGTCCAAAGATAAAGAAGATAGGGTAGGCATAGGAATATAATCAATAGCAAAATAAGTAGTATGGGAAAGGATTCCGTGATTCAGTCTGTCAGTTTACACAGACAGAAATGATAGATACGATAGATAGATAGATAGATAGATAGATAGATAGATAGAAGATAAGATAGTGTAGTAGCATAGATTAGATAGATAGTAGATAATAGATAGATAGGAGAATATTCCTTTATTTGTTCCTACAATGGGGCAATGTTCCAATGTAACAGTCCAATAGTCGGATAGAGAAAATAACAGTGTGAATAAACAGTAAGAATAGGGAAATAATAAAAACACTATGTACAAGAGAAAAAACAATGATGGCGATTATTGTAGTGTTGCAGTGGGTGGAGGAAGTAAAACCAGACGGACTGGTTGTGTTGTGTTGATTCTGTAGCAGACCTTTACTGTATTCAAAATATGACATCTAATAGATAAGATTTAATGCTAGAAATCCATCAACATTTATTTAGATTGCGGAGGCTTCAGATAGATGTGAGATTCTGCTGGGTATCTGATCATGTAGGTATAAAAGGGAATGAGAGAGCAGACAAAATAGCTAAAAAAAAATCAACCACGACGAGCGATGTTATAAATATAACCTCTGGTAAAGGAGAAGCTGAGGGATGACCAAAAAAGAAATGATGAAGAAATGGCAGGACAGGTGGGACAGGGATAGTAGTGGAAGGAAATATTACAGTGTGCAGGGTGTGATTAGAAAGAGCAGAAGGGAGGAGACAGTTTTAACCACACTGAGGTCTCAACACTGTTTTTGTGAGGTAAAAGTCGATCAGATGAATGTTTGGAACGTAAAATCCCATAAAGTGTAAAACATATACACTTACATTGTAGAAAATATAGAGAAGAGAGGATAATGCTAAAACAAAAGATAAGTCAGAAGATTGAACCTTGAGGGTATATTGGGAACAACAGGAGAGGGGGTTATATTATAGGTTATTTATTTATTTATTATGATGTAAAGTAGTCTGATATAACTATAACTCATGCTTTATACTCCGGTGCAGTAGGTGGCGGTATGCACCTTATGAAGTCATGGTTGAACCCGCCATAAAACCCAAAGAAGAAGAAGAAGAAGAAGAATCAAACCACAGGCGCGTTATTTGTAACGTTTACCAGCCGAGCTGTAACGTTACCTTCGTTACCGAAGTAACGTTACCCTCCTCTCTCGAAACACCGTGAAACATTACGTCCTGCGTGATTAAACAAAGAACAACAACTCATTTCTTTAAATGCCACTAACGTTACTTCCTCTGTTGCTAATAGTGACAGCAGCTCAACAACGTCGCCAGTCGCGTTAACTCCGATAAACTGTCCACAATGGAGGACAGCTCGTCCTGTTCGTCGATGGTGAGCGGCCTCTCTCAGGTGTCCTTCCTCCAGAGGACGCTGGAGCGGCTATCCTCCACACAGTGCCTGAAACTACAGCCAGAGGAGGCGGCTCCTGTGGCTGTCATTGCTCTCCAGAGGTATTTATCTGAGCTAACGGAGGGGCAGCAGCAGGGGGGGCAGCAGGGGCAGTCCGACAGCTACAGCTACGATGTGACGGTCACTGACGGAGTGTGGAGAGCCAAGTGCTTTGTCCACCCTAGTTTGAACCACCTGGTGCACACAAACACCCTGAGGACCGGGGCGGACATCAGCATCACGCAGTGCACGTATGTTTATAATGAGAAAAGACTGGGGCATGGTTACATTTGCGTTGAAAAGCTTGGCTGTGGTGTTGGGAGGTCCGCTGTCCTGGCCCGCATAAAGGATGTCAGCTCACTGCCCATACTGGTCAAACATGGCATGGAGAGGAGTGTGGTGCTGCAGAGTGATGTTCCCCTTCAGGTGAGCCGCAAACACTACCTGTCTCTGTGGAACAACGACGACCCTGAGGGAGACATCTGGACCTCAGGGTCTCCTTCATCTGACACAGTGCTGGACGGTGAGATACTACTATGACCCCCTTTGTCGCACTCGTTTATACCACTGGGGTGGGCTTCCGTACTTGGTTTAATATTTTAGTTTGACCCTGCCTGCAGTCATTTGAGGATATTGGTGCAGTCAGAGTGTGTTTACATGCGAGATAATGTAGTGAGTTTAATAAGTTGGCTGCAACAAATATTATGTTATTGTCATTATTAGTTGTTTTTTTATTATTATGTCATGGGCAACAAACTGCATATAGAAAAATGCCAATCATCAGTTAATCAGGAACCACAGTGGTGTATCAGACTGCTTGTTTTGTCTGAACAACAGTCAAAAACTGGTTTATAATGATATCTTTTCATGAACTCTCTCAGATGTGTTGTCTACATGGTCTTCTTTTCAACAGTGTCCAAGATTACTCTTCTTTCTAGTCTGGAGTCATCCTTTAGAAACACATGGAAATCTCTCCCTCTCCTCGTGAAGATAATACACAAATCCAGATTACGCTATTATGGGAAGTTTGGCCTCAAGATTGATTACCCTTATCAGGTGAGTTTGAAAGAGTTTGGAGATTCAGTAACACAATGTGAACAGGATCTCAGTTTCATATTTCATACTAATTCAAAGTGTGGTCTACTTTTTTCACCTCATGCTTTGTCATATTTTCAGGCATACTTTGAAGTTGCTGACCAGAGCGGGACAATGTCCCTTGTGCTGTGGAACGAACTTTGTCCAGAGTTTTACCAGAGACTGAATGTGGGAACAGTGTTGTACCTCCAGAATTACACCCTGAAGCAGAGTTACTCAAACCGCTCACACCCACAAATGGACCATCACAGAATGAAGACCTTCAACTCTGTAGGTATGTACAGAACTACTGACCACAGTTTTTTTTTTTTTCTTTTGTTTTCATGTTGCATAACGCTATCAATGTCTTATAGTAGAAACGTGTCTATCCAACGCTCACATTTCTAAATAAATAAATCTAACAGCTAGGGTTCTGTAGTTTATACATACAGTTAAAATCTGCTTTTACTTCAGGTCAATCTTCCAGATTTAACATTAACAGGGTTTCTATAAAGGCTAGAAAGAAATCTTTCATGTTTTGAAGAAGTCTTGTCTTGGTTATTTGTGGTGTGTGTGAAAGGGCTTGTGAACCACAGTATATCCTTAGCCCAAACTCTCTGTAATGTAATATCTTCTTATGTGTTTTTGTAAGAAATCTGCCTGAACCCTCGCAACCCAGCTTCAGTCATCACTGTGGTCTCGCCGAAGAGTGTACTGCCTCAGTGGGGATTGCCTGAGGTTTCCTACCAGTTCACCACCAGGTAATGAACTGGCATTTATCGATATAGCAGTTCAACGTTTGTCTTTATCTAGTACTTGAGGTGTTTTCTAATTATTTCAAAAAGTGCTTCATCTTATGTTTGTATCTTACAGGTCAGAGTTGGAAAAACAATCCAACAGTTTTGCATGTGATATCATAGGTCTGGTAACGTTTGTTGGCCGCGTTGAAAGAGTGAAGAGTAAAGGGAACAAGGGTAAGAAATTGAAATTGCTTTTTAAAACCGAAGTAAAGCGGCTGAATTTTCTTTTGAATTTGAATACAGTTATTGGTGATCGACCATTTTCATGTTTTAGGTCCAGAAAAATACTGGACGTATCGCTGGATCCATGCAGTGGATGGAACATCTGACCAACCATTTATCCTGGAGGTTTTTTCCTCTTCTCAACCAGAAATCTTCAGTCGTATCTGCCCGAGTAAGTCAACTGTATCAGCTTTTGTCTGATAGCTCTGACGCATATACATATCATTATAAAAGATATAATATGCAACCGCACTGAAATGTCTTAAAATGACAAGACTCATGTTGTTGAGACTTTCAGCTCAGTTATGCGGTCTAATCAATGAATGAATGAATGTAAACAAAAGGTGATTTAGGAAAACTAAAAAAAACAAATAAATATAGTTATTTTAGCAAATATCAGGCAGAATTAATGATGACAAACAAATTACATTGTGTTATCCTATCTGCTAAAAAAATATAAATGTTGATATTTGGAAGATGAACATCCATAAACGTCCTTCTTGTTCATCCTTTACGTTTGTCCTGCAGATATACTTGCCTCTAGTTGCTAGAACTTTCTAGGGAACACGGGATACATCAAGGAAGTTGGCGAACATGACTAAACGTAATGTGACTAAGACTTGAATACATTACCTCATCTGTGAAGATGATTTCTGCCTGAGTCGTCAGATTTTCATCAATAATGCTGGTTGTTTAACAATGAACACAACACAACATCATCAAACTACGTGTTTTGTTGTTGTTTTGATGTGAAAGACCCAAGAAGAAGAAGAAGAAGAAGAAGAAATCCTTGATTACTCCCAATGAGGAAATTATTTTTTTCATTCAATATTTACACACACATAGGCCCAAAATACAATCATGCACACAAACTTATAGACATGCAAATGTGGGGAGATGGTGGGGTGACGGGTCGCCACATAGCAGCACTCCGGTAGCAGTTAGGGGTTATGTGCCTTGCTCCAGGGCACCTCGGCAGTCCACAGGAGGTGGAACTGGCACCTCTCCAGCTACCAGTCCACCCTCCATACTGTGATCTGTGCTGGACAAGCCAAGTTCCTACAGGCTGAGCTACAGCCACCCCCAAATAAATAATGAAGAATTAATTATATATTAATATATCATCATCTCTTCCACAGTGACCTACCTGGTATGCACTCAGATGAGAGTTTGTCGAGTGGAAGGCTCATTGCCCTACCTCACAAGCAGCTGCGAGACAGAGACGTTCATCACAGGTTTGCGCAACTGTAACAAGTACCTGATAATCTACTTATACGTGGTGACGGTATCGGTGAGCTGGAACTGAACTGTTTATAATTATCTGTCTCCACAACAGGCTACCACAAAGGTCAGCCATATGTGAGTGACCCCAAAGTGAAAAGCTTCATCCAGTGGACCAAAACTCTGAAGGACAACATAGTCCTCCAGAAGACTGCGGTTGGTGGTCACTACTGTTACCCTAGCCCCCCGCAAAAATGTACCCAGTCGATGGCAGATGCCTCAGGTGAGGGAATAACACAGACTGTTTCACAAGTTAAACTTTTTTCCCTTAATTTTCAGAGCATATTTGCATGCTTTAGCTTTTCTGGCCTCTCATTGTATTACAGCTTCATTGCAGAATGCGCATCTTCTATAATTTCAGAGCATTCAGTACTTCAGTACTGAACCATAAATGAGATTCACTCAGTTCTCTTGTGGGTGGCAGGAATCCAATAAAATCAGGGTCAGCATTCTCCCACAGTTCTGCCACAAGGTGCAGCGTGGTGTACGGCCCACATAAATCATTTGTACTGCACCCCTGCTCTGCCTGTATCTTGATGCATAGTTGCAGGGAGTTCATCTTTATACCCTCCATTTGAATTTTCAAAAGCTATTCTTCAAGCCTCCCGTAAGAAGAGCATTTACAGAGAACAGTTTGTCCTTTAGAGTACAGTATACTCATCTAAAATGTAGCATCCCACAGTAAAAGTGACTTGGTTTTATTGTCTGTAGATGTTTCTTATATTGAAACCTTTATGCTCCGTCTTCCGCTCAAGCTCCCCTGGTTTCTGCGGCTGACTTGAAAAGGGAGTTAGAGACCCTGCAATACAGGGAACATAAAAGACTTGCAATTCAAGGACAGATCACAGCAGTACGCTACATGAAAAACCCGAAGTCCACAGAGTCTGAAACAACAGAAGAGAAAGAGGTAGTAGACATTATTTCAAAGCATATTTTCCAGAACAGTGAGCATTAACAGTGTAAAATGAGTCAACTGGTTTCTTGCAGGTGCCCGGTGTTTCTGCTGATGCCTGCGAACAAGCTGTACCTGACACACACAAAGATCCCTCAACAGCTAAGCGGACTTTGGAGGCCAGTTTAACTCCATCTGTAAAGAAAACCTTAGCAAGTAGAGGGAAGAGAAGAATTCAGATGTATGATTTGACTCCTGACTATCAGATTTGTACGCTTAATATTAAATCATAAATTGAGTTTTACTTTTAATTCAATTAATGAAATTTAACATCAACACGTTTTTCCAGGGACACCACACAGTCCTCCTTGAATCGCGGTAGCGTTCCAGCAAAAAGGTATTGAAGATTCAGCAGGTAGTGTTCATCAGTAACCATTTCAACCAGTCTGACCTCATTTGTCTCTGCTCTTACAGGAGGGCTGGACATAAAAATACAGAGGAAGCACAAGAGCAGGCAGAAGAAGAGAGTGACTCTGAATCTGAAGAGGCTCAGGATGTGGAGTCTCACTTACAGCTGCATCAAGGTGCATTACTGGAGCTGCAGCTTTATTGTGGTGTACCTTATGTGTTCTGATAAACTGTCACTGGTTGTGTTTGTTCCTACCAGACTCTGATGTGTTATCCTGGGAAAGCAGCAGTTGGCTGAAGCAACGACAAGAAGCGTCTGAACATTTGTGTCAGGGTGGTCTGTACCAGGGCAGCTTCTCTCGGAGGTTCACGTTTAACGAAAAGGATGTCCTTCTGCAGTGGAGTAACCTTCAGCCAACGCACTGGGCACCGGAGCAAACCGCTGACAGCATCTCACCTGTGGTTTGTCCAGGATACTACCAAGTAACAATATTAGGTACGGTTTTATAGCAAGAATTACTCTCATCTGTTCCAGCGTTTCAGCCTCTGTTATCCATTCTGTTTGTCAGAAGACCCTCTTGTTTCCTACATAATGTTCTGTGTGCCTCTGTCTTATGGACGACTCTCTCAAGTAGACAAAAAATTGCTGTCCGATTCGTTTAATCCTTTACAAGTGTAGACCTAGCTTTTATGTTTTTATTATATTACTTAGGAGGAACTGGAGAAGAGCGAGAGCCTTCAGTGCCGTTTTCTTCTTTCAATGAAGAAATACTTGCTAACCTCTATAGCTTCTCCCTGCGTCACAACCAGCGCCCACCCCTGTAGCTTTAGTTAGGTTGGGTTAGTTGAACATGGCATTGTCTTCGAACAGCAGTTTTTAGAATCATAGCACACAGCCGGCACATATTGTCAGGTATGTCCACTTTTAGAGCCCGTCTTTATTATTATTATTATTATTATTATTATAGAAAATTGCTATTTTTTTTATGTTTTAGAAGGTGATGACGAACAGTTTACAATCCTCTTTTTTAATCTTTTTGACAGGTATAAACAAGCAAATAGCCGTTGATGCCGCATATCTTCCTGTTGTGAGCTCAGATATGCCCAGAGCTGTAGGGCTTCCTCGGAATCCCCATGGCAACACAATGCTGTCCTGCCTTTCATCAGGCTTCCTCTGCCCTCTTACCGACTCTGCCAGCCACAGTGAAGCAACACTTCCTGAGCCAGGTAGACACCACAGCACACAGTCAGTCAACAGTCACCACGCAGTTTTGCTTTGACACATGCTTTCTCAGCAGACCTGGGAAGTCTTATCACTACAACAGTGCATGGTTATATTTATTTATTATTATATTTATATTTAGGATCAGTGTGACCGGTGATGCTACAATGTGAAATGTTTGTCTTGCAGAGGAGATCTTAAGGACTGCCAGTGAACTGGAGGACATGCATGTCATGTGCATCTTGGACCTCTGTCATCTGGGTGGAGATAAGGTGGAGGTACTGATCAGCAGGTTGTACAGAGTGACAGAGATTTGTCTCAACTAGAACATGCAGAAGAGCACATGTTCAGTTGTGTGACTTTGTAATTATTATCAGTGTACATTAATCATGTAATTAGACAGTTATTTTGGATAGAAAGAGAAGAAACTTAGTCCACTTTTTTAAGACTATAATTTGATACCTGTAAATTCTCTTATCAGTTTCTCATGTACAGTAAATGTCACATAATAGTTTAAATAATGCGTAAATCTTTCAAAGAGTAAAATGTTTAATGGCTAATTAAAAGACTGAAATACATAAAATTGTATATTTTATTTCACTGTGGCTGACGGATGCTGCTTAGGCTACAAATAAGGTTTACCACACACTACAAGTCCCTGCTCCTCTAAACAGGAAATAGTGTCTCCAGCCTGAAGACAGAGAGAAAGGACTGGTATTTTGGATGCTGCAATCAAACGAATCAGTATGAAAAACAGATCATAGGGAGGTGTGACAGTGGCTTATGGGCTCCCCCACACCCCAAGTAATGTTACATCCTAAATCTGCTCATTAACACACGATCAACAAACGTAAAGTGTTAAGCTTCATGTGAGAGATTACTTGTTAGAGAAGTGTTAAAACCTTGTTGCACAATATACAGACACTGTTGGATGCCTTCCATGGAGGCCGCTATGTTTCTACAGTAGCCCACAATGGACAAACCAAACACTGGCTGTAGATAGTGGCCACCGTAGTTTCTTCTACACACTTCCCAGCCTCATTCCTACGTCGTGAAATATGGATGCGAGTAGTTTTCAGTCTGCAATTTCACCGCTAGATGCCAATAAATCCTCCACACTGGTACTTTAAAGTCAAACCTTTTTTTACTTTATGTCCAGCCAAGTCTTCTTCATAAATTAATACTAGCCTGGCTTTCTGATATGAAACTACAGCTTTTTGCATGAACAACACACAGCTGAGGAACAGTCTTGTACACATTTTCTACGTAAACAGTTTGCTCAGAATAACAATACATATGTTTAAAAATATTTATTTTCATATATTTCACAATATCCAGGTTGATTTATAAATAATTCAATAACATAATTAATATCAAGATATTTTAGAATGTAAACTTAATTTGTTAATTTCTTTTAAAACAATATTAACGATATTTTTAAAGCTTATTTTGATGGTAAATACAGAGAGAAAACAAGCCATACAAGTGACTGTGCAACAACAACTTGAACGCAAAGCCTCACCTCCTCTAATAAGACACTTCATTATCTGTTACAAAATTACTTTAATTTTAAAATCATGTAACATACATATGTAATCTATTAGACATATAAAATAAACAACTATATAGTATAACTTTTTTTTACATTCTATTATACAATATATTCAATGTTTGTTTCTGCACTGAAACGGCAGAAATGGCTGTGAACCAGGTTTGTTTTGTTCATGTCCTGGTAAATCTTACACAGAAAGCATTGATCTGACTGCCCACTCACACATTGAAGGTGTCAGTCATTATTTTACAAATCAGAAAAGTACAAGTTAAATGTGATTCAAATCACATGCCTTCAAAAAACAATGACACTCAGTGAAAAACCCCATGAAGCAGAGAAGCATTCTGAAACGATGAAGAAAGAAAGAAAACAGGTGCAACTACTGTCGGACAGAGCAACTATAAAGAAAAACAGCATCGACTAAGCAGATGGATTATTTACAATAACTCCTGTGAAGCAATACACACCCAAAAAAAATAAAATAAAAATTGTCCAATGTAAAATAATTTAGATCCTAACCCACATCCGGAGCACAACGTGTGAACTATCTCAACTTGATTCACTCACAGTTGAGTTTAATGAGCAGAATTTCCCTCAACCACCTTGCAAGGCAAATAACAATCTCCTCTCTAAATGATGTGTTTTAGACGGGAAAAGTAACATCGAGTGGTGAAGGGAAGTAAAAATATAATCATCTATGGCACCTCTGAGTTGCTGGCTGAGCTGAACTTATATGGGCTTTCATTTAACTGACGGATGTATAGAAATACATACAGGGAGACTGAGACTTCCCTCCGCCGTCTAAAAATAAATATTTTGATGATGTACAATTGCACTTTTTTTTAAAAGCTAAAAAAAAACAAAAAAAAAACCTGGAAACATTTAAAACTGAAAAAAGAAAAGACTTTTTGCAGGTAACTTAAGTTCGTTTTGGCTGAGTTACCTTTTTAAACACTCAGCTGTTATCACTAGCAGTGACCATACAGCTGGATAGTTGTTCCCGCACCCTGATGTGAACCTTCAAAGTGTCTGAAATTCTGCTTGACAAGGACATAAGGATTAAGATTCTTCATTTAATATTTTTTCACAATCATGGTGAACATATGACCCTTTACTCCAGAGTTTCTCTGTTTTTATATCACGTTTGGGGGAAAAGAAAAAAACAAACACTCAGCGTCACCAGACAAAGTCCTGTATAATCACTGTAATCATACTCTTCACTGGACACACCTTGTACCTTTTTAAAAAAAAAAAAGATACTGCTGATATCAACTGCTGAAGGAATGTTAGGACAATTTCATTAAAAAAATACTTCCATATAATTTACATGGTACAATGGCTTATTATACACCTCTCTATATATACACCGTACATCTGCTGTGAAACACTTAAAACAGTATAAATTAACATTCTTCTTTTTCAAATTGACATTGCACATAGGAAAGTGTAAAAGGGCACTGAACGTACATGTTGACGCACATGTAGTTCTGACAGTTGAGTGTCGTCGTCCGCTATGAACAGCACCAGTCTTGAAAAGGGACTATGACGTAGCTAACCGGAATGTGTACAGCTGGGGTGGCCGAGCCCAGACTGTCGCACTGAGCGTGAAGGGCTGCTTTTTTATAAAGTGTAGCACAAGTTCCACAGTGAGGATTTCAGGAAATACTGAGATTTTTCCTGCTGAGCTATACGGGAACAACTCTGTAACACGAGCAGATTCAAAAGGTAGATTGTTAGATTTAAATTCAGACTCTGGCACAAGCAGTGTCTGTACAGTTAAAAGTTGTCTCTGATTGTCATTAACAAAAGACAGATAGGGACAGAGATGTATGTATGTTTAGTGTGTATTCTTCCTGGATGTTGTTTAACTGCTAATCCAGCTTCACCAGTACACTCCACACCGTCTTCTGACCGGTATGACAGTGCTGCAATCAACATTATCCTCAAAGAATGCCCGATACAACATTGCAACGTGAGCCAGTAAATATGTTAGCTTACCTTTATATTCAATATATAATCTATAATATGACTGTTTGAGGTTGAGTGCAGTCTATAAAGCCGATTAGCAGTTGCACAAATGGCAGGGATTTCTTTCACTAAACGAACACAGAGCGGCATCTCTTGAAAAATATGATGGACTCAAAAGATTGTCATTCAAAAAGTTACAGTATGAAAAGAACAAGATTGTAACATCTTGAAATACTGACAGCAAATGAGCATGAGCAAATCAGTATTGGATACTTAAAATAATGTCAAATATATTGTTTTTGTAATCACTGCATGAATGATATTTTACATAATATAACGCAGTGGAGGCTCATTTTCAGGGGGAATTAAAATCTGCGAGCAGTATGTTTGTTTTAGTTTTTTTCCAATGAGATCACATTCAAAGCAGGAAGCAATGTAAATGAGCTCACATGGTCATGGTTAGAGTACACTTCCCGGAGGGTTAAATAAAATAAACAAGGTAATACTGTTGACATATATCCAGGTAGCAGGCAGAATCTCTCCAAAATCACCATCACTGTGTAATTCAAATCACTAAGCTAACCACTCTGCAGCTGTTTGTTGTATCGTTGTATGGAAAAATACTGTGAGCCACATGCAGGTCTGTGGTGGTGCACTGCTCTCGTGAAAACCACTCCTATTAAACCATTAACCCGGGTGGGGTAAGACATTTAGACCGGTGTTGACCTTTCAATGTCTAAATGAACACATAAAAACAATTAGAACTTTAGTATAGAAAAGCAGTTTCTTAATCCCGTATACTGTTCGAATTTATATGTAATAAATATGATTTCATTAGAGTTTCAAATGTTAAATGAATCTTATCAGATGCTATCATCACAGAAAGAGTTTGGATTTGATGTCAAGGTTGCAAAAAGCATCCATTATATATTTGTAATATATCCATTACAAATGCAGATGTCTTTTGTTTCAATCTGATGCATTGTGGAAAATAATATATTATGACCTATGAAAATATAATTTTGTATTCCAAATGGACCTGAGCTGGATTTTTAAAGCCATAATCCGCCAAAACCATCAAACCACACCATGGTACGTACCATGGTTAAAGGCACAAATTCCCCCCCTCTGCTAGCTTGTTTAGGACTCATCAGAAAAATCAGGACTTCAGAGCTTTGTTGTCGTTCTTGGTGAGAAGTGGTGCGATAGTTGTGCGACCCCCCTTCCTCAGTCCCAGATTGAGGCTTTAAAAATCTAGATAGACCTTTCTAATAATTGGAGAACATTCCCTCCCAGCTTCCCAGTGTAGCATGTTACATCAAAATTCTTATCAAACCTGATTTTCAGATATGACAGTCATCTCACCACTGCATGTTTCACAATAAAGCCCCTCTCTAGTGACTTGCCATGCCAACAAAATGGGAGCGACGTCTGATGTCTGCCAACTGACGTACACTTTGATGTAGTCAAAGAGTTCCCATGTACAAAAATCCCTTTTTTTGAGATGACCCATTTTCACAAGCAGACAATCTGACCAGGGCTGACGAATTGATGTAACTGGGGAGCGAGTTGTAGGTTTGAACAATAAGCTCACTATTAAGCCTTATTAGTGAGGAAAATAGAATATTAATTCACAGGCAAAAATAAATATTCTACTTTTGGGTAGGGGGTGGTACCAAAGTGCAAACAGACACTCACAAAACAAAACTCTCTTTGCTAGATGAAAAACTCCCACGCGTGAACTTGTGAAAGCGGTGTCTTCTCGAGAGCTTTGATAATCCACTTGTTCCGGCAGTTTCACTGATTGATGACGTGTGAGTGTGATG
>NW_023339763.1:16942937-16958199 GCF_004916995.1 Morone saxatilis | reverse complement strand
GTGATGAAGGTCCAGCACCTCAGACTCTCCTCAGATCCTGCGGCCCAGTGCAGTGGTTTTCACTCCGGTGACGTACGCACCGGCTTCTTCTGAATGGGCACCTTCGCATCAAAAGTAAGGTCACTAGAAGCGATTCTCCACTCGAGCATTTCCACTGCAGAACTTGACGTCAAGTTTGACTTCCAAATGCCACAACGTGCTGCCGCCTACACGGCGACGACACAGTGGGTGATGTCAGCGCTGTCACACGGTCCAAAGCGCTACCGAGTCAGCATATTCCGGAAGTCTGAAACACTGCCAGTCTGGTTTTGGGAACATTGGTATTGCCTTTGTTGCTGTTGCGCCTGTTGCTGCTGAGCTTGCTGCACTTGCTGTGTTTGCGGCTGCTGCTGGATGTATCCCACGGTGCTTTGCTGTGGGACGTTAGCGGTGTGTAAGAATGTTGGAGTAGATCCACCATGGACAAGTCCTTGAGTCATCTGTGGAAACAAAAGAGAACATGATTGGACTCTGGCCTGCTGACAGAACCCCAGACGGTCACCAAGTTTCTATCTGTGAAATCTGTCTTGAGCTGTTGCCAGTCTAATCCTTGACTAGGATGCGTAACACATGTAGTGTATAGGTGAGTGGACTTCTGCCAGTATTTGAGTATTTTACCTTTAAGGGCTGAATGAAAGTTTTCAGGGTGGGAAGCAGGAAGGCGGCTTATGTTTGACCTTTTTAAAGGTCCCCCCGATACGCACAATAGCAACTTCCAAAATGATGGCAAACTTAATGAACAGTGCGTCTTGTCTGCCAAGTATCCCAGTTGTTCTCCAAGATCTGCTACATTAACAGTTATAACCACCGTCAGCGAATAAGTGAATGGGGCATAGGCAGCAGCTCTGTGGCTGCTGAAGGTACAATAGTTCATAATGCAGAATAAAGTGAAGCTGACTGTTAGTGAATAAATTCAATCCCTACAGACCTCAGCACGAGGCAAGAAGCACCTTTATGATCCATGGCTGCACACAAAAGCAATGTTTCTGATTTAACTATTCAATCTTTCAATCTCACAATTAAATGATACAAATCTCCCATCAGTAAAAACAAAAAACACACCTACACATGACAAATTGTGTACTGTACCTTATGCCTATAACTTGAACAAGAACTAAAAGTGGTCACTTCAGTGATGAAAGCATCTATGATGATGTCTGAAGTGGCTCCACAGTGTGACTGTAAATAAACTGATGTAATATTGTCTTTGGCTTTTGGAGGGATTTAGGTAATCTACTTATGAATTAGACTAACACATTTTATCTATGGTGAGTTTTTTTTTAACAGCTGGCGACTCGTGTTGTCCCTTCTGGACAAATATGAGAAACAAGTCTGGTGTAACCCGATTTAATATGTGACCTAATGAATTTTAGATCACAGCGCAGCTTTCTTACATCCAAGTCGGGGTTTCAGAATGATTGAAAATAACACCGCTCTCTAGGTTGACAGCCTGTGGGGTAGCTTGTTGCTGTGGTAACTAGGGATTCAGATGCAGTGTAATGCCTAAGATTATCATAAATCAGTAAATATAAAGCCTTGGGTAATCGCACTGAGCAGCATTATGCAACAATCCATCACAAATGACCTGAGTAATAATATGTCAAAAATGTGTTTCTAGAAAAACCTACGCACGTAAAACTGCTGCATCACTACGCAGCAGATGGGCGTCGTACCTGAAAGAACTGCTGGGGCTGCTGTAGCTGCAAGGAGTGCTGAGAAGCCTGAGGCTGAGAGTGGTAGGCTGACTGGGACTGGTTTGTGATGAAACTGTTGTGCGGGATCATGATGGGGGACGTGAAGACTGGGGAGGGCACGAGGACGGCGTTGCAGTTGACCTGTTGCATGGAGAACGAAGGGGCGATGATCTGCTGCTCCAACGTGTATCTGTGTGGAGGGCAGAACGAAGAACTCAGGCACAACATGAAATAAGACTGTACAAACAGACTGTGTGTAGTCGAATCAAAACAGTACTCACATGGTTTGGGAGATGCCCATGTTACACTGGGAAGGCTGCGAGGTGACACCGCTAGTGGGAACCAGCGTCTGCATTGGCTGGTTAAGGAGCATGCTGCAGGAAATAAAACGTGTTACTGGAAGAACTCGATCTGTACTGTTAAAAAAACCGAACCAAGGCGCGTTGTCAAAGAGGCTCCGTTTCTTTCAGGGCTCTCACCGTAGTTGTCCATCTTGGCTGAACTCGCTGTCTGTGTGTCTTTGGTTTGCATCCTGCAGAGACCTCGTGTTGGTCTGGGAGAACATCATAGGGTTGCTGTAGAAGGGCATCGTCAGACTCGTGTTCGTCTGCACGGGCACGCTCACTGCTGACTGCGCCTGCCCGCTCCGCGCAATCCTCTGCTGGACCTACAGTGAAACAAAAGGAACACAAACGGCCTATAAAAACCTGTAGAAGCCACCGGTCAAAGCATTAGCATTAGAGGATAGCTCTCCTAACAGTTTTCTGACTATTAGTTCCAGATCTGGATTTTACAGCTCTGTACCTGTGATGAGGGTGAGCTGCTCTCTCTCAGGAGTGAGTGAGGGGATGAACTGTGGGCCCCGCAGGACGGTGGTTTTGGGTGGCTCGAGAGCTGCCTGATCACCCCTGACTGGCTCTGCTGGGCCGGCCTTCCCGAGCTCTGCTGCTGCTGCTGGGGCTGCTGGGGCTGCTGCTGGGCCTGGCCAAAGTCATTGTGGGTAGGCTGCTGTAACAACATCTAACACACACATAAGCAAATTTATCATTCATTTACTAAAAGAAAATTAATGTATTAGTTTTAGGGGTTTACTACAGCCAATAATATGGCTGCTATTCTGCCTAGTTTGTAGGAAGATTTGAGTTATTCTGTTCTGTGTTTATTTTCGGCACTATGTCTGTTATTAGATTATTCATAGATTTATTCATATTTTGGAGCCGAATGGTTACAGTGCACACCGCATGACCACACGGTCACAACCATCGCCTTTGTTGCACATTATACCCCCCTTTTCCCCTGTTTCCTGTCTGCCTTTGTCCTTATCAAATATAGGCAAAAATACATTCTAATTTAGGTGAGGCAACAGTGGCAAACAAAAAAAAGGACAGTTCAGTTCAGGTGTAATTCTGATTGGCTCACAGCTCATCTCATGTTGCATTCACACCCGGGGGGCGATGGTATTTGGTAACTTGTCTTAATTATAGAAACACTACTGTACAGCCATTGTGTACCACACTGAGAGTCTCCCTCTCTGTGCATGTTATTTGGGTCATGTAGCGGTTAGAATATTTGTGCCTGAACTGGTTAGTGTTGGCCTCTTGGTGGGGCCATTCCACCATTGCTGTGAGGGGTTAGGTAACAAGCTTACAATATGATGTTGACTTCCTTAACAGCTGATAATTACATGCATGCCTAATCATGTTTTATATATAGATTCAATCTGCGGCTACCAATTCTTTATGAAATCGAGTGTTTTCCCAATGCAGAAAACAACATTTCCTCTCTTCTGTCTATAGTGGATAATACTTCAGAGCACTGGTTACTTTCATATTTACTTTTGACTGCATGACATGAGTCCTGTTTCCTTTTATCTTGGTGGGGGTGTTACCTGGAGATTAGCGAGGTGAAGCTTCTCCTTAATGTCGTGCAGCTCCTGCTGCTGCGTCTTAATGTCAGCTTGCAGAATGCGCGTCCTCTCCTCCAGCTGCTCCTTCAGCTGGTTCATTACACAGAGCTGAGGCTGCTGCAGCTGATACATGGACTGCTGCTGCTGCGTTTGCTGCTGCTGGAAGGACATGATCCAAAAAATTTAGCTTTTTTTTTTTTTAACTTAAGAACCAACTGCAAAATAGGTCTGCAACTAACAATTATTTTCACAAGAAATTGTTTGGTCTATAAAATTGTGAAAAATGCTCAACACAATTTCCCATAGCCCAAAGTGACGTCTTCAGATTGCTTCTATTGGCCGACCAACAGTCAAAAAACCCCAAAACCCTTCATTAACTATCAAAATGACAAAGAAAGGCAGCAAACCCTCACACTCACTCTAGAAGCAGGAACCCACAAATGTTTGACATTTTAGCTTGAAAAAGGATTAAAGAAGAATCAAAATAGTTGGCTACTAATTTTCTTTTTATCGACTAATCATTACAGCTCTACTGTAAATACGTCATCTGAGGACATAATCAGCTGAGTCATATAATAGTTTATTCTGATGGTGAAAGCACATCAAGCTTTTCTGCGAAATAGGTCAAAAAAATGATACGGATGAGTGATTTCTTTGAGAAATACACAAGCAAAATGTGAAAAGCTACAACACAAAAGACATACGTAATCTTGATACTTTTTTTTAACCATCTTTCTCACTTGGTTTTATAACATAATCTTATAACTAGGCCTGAAGGGAACTGTAGGCACAAGCAACAGATGACATAAACACAATTGCAGCAACAGTCATAACAACAAGATATTGTACACAAACAGACGAGAGGAAGGCAACAGGCAGGAGAAGAAGTCTAAACACTAACCATTGCGGAGTGCTTGCTGCAGGTAGGAGAAAGGGGAAGGCTCATTTGGGGAACGAGGTCAAAGGAATTTTGTCTTTGTGCCAAATTCTACAGGGGAAAACGACAAAGTTTTACAATTTAACACAATCTGTGATATTGTGTTGACTTTGTGCACTTGTTTCCCACTCACCATTTTATCTACCACAGACAGACAGAAAGACAGACAGACATGTAAACATTGTATGAACTGACCTTTGAACTACTAGGTTGGAGTCTGGCAGATGTCTTCTCTGTCCCAATGGAAGCAGACTGCCATGACGGTGTGCAGGCCTCTGTGTAGGAGTTAGCTGCTGCAGGAGAGACAACAGGTTACCTCTAAATACGTCAGTCATACTAGACTGGGTTCAGTTAAATCATAATCACTGTTTTTCTGATAACTACAACATTCAAAGTCTTTGGTGTTTGACTCATTTCTTGAGTGTGTTTCTTACACTTCTTACAATCTGTCAATCATCAGTGGTCGGTGCAAGAACAACTTATTTGAGTGAAAGTGATACTTCTCTTTTAAAAGGCTTTTTGGCTGGACATAACAAATAATCTGAAAATGTTTGCTTCAAACCCTCCCACTATGGATCTTTTCATAGACACTGGTACAAAGGCATAACATGTCCCCCTCACTTTTCAAAATCCTATTTTTGCTGAGCAGAGGATGCAGGCAAGAAAAATTTTTCAAATGAAAAAATAACTGGATCTTTAATTTAGTTTATAGTCAAAGATATGGCTGTAAAGGGATGTCCTGCTCTCTGTTGTGAAAATGTTCACGTTAGGAAAAGGTGTGAGATCTCTTAACAAAAATCCAATGATCTAATGTGAGTTTGATTGGCATTAATGTATTAATAATACTGCATGCTGTTTCACGTATTCGACTAGCATTATTTAGAAAATCCTGATGACCGGTTTCACCATGATGTTTAATGGCTGCAGATAAATGCACAATATAAGCATTCAGACATTTTAGGTTTTCAATGTAAATATCCTTAACTTCAACACAAAAAAAGGGAAAATTGTTAATAGTTGTGTTTCTTACTCAACAGAGTAACTAGCTTTCTGAGGTAAAGGCAGAACTATTTATGAAATACATTTCTTCTCTGGTTGTGTAACAATACTGCTGATTCACGAGCCCTTGATTGCCACCTCATTCTGCCTCTGACTTAAACCCACTAACTGTGATGCATTCCGTGGATGTTTTTTTTTAACGTAGCCGACGCAAATTGGAAGAAAAAAACTGAAGAAAAATCATCTACCAACTGTTATTCTGACAGATGCAGTTTTATGAATACGCCTTTGAAAATAATAAACGTATATTCTGTATATGTGCGTGGGGTAAGGGAAGCAGCAGCTATGTTCATGAGCCGCAGGTGTAATGAATCTGCCACTGTGTATTGTTCATAAACATGCAGATGGAAACCAAGTGATTTGGTATATTAGACGGTGGGTGGAAGAGCAGCTGAAGTGAGAGAGACCGGAGGCTCAAACATGATAAAGTGAGCCTCGGAAACATTTCTTCATAGATGCATTGTCACCCACATATATTATGGTAGGTGTTTTATTGGCTTCAACTCTGCTTAGTTACAGAGGTTTTACCTTTGATCACAAAGTCTTCTCAGATTTTATTATATTCAAACGATTCTAACATCTCCATTACTTTGACCCAATCAAAGCTTGGGCGTTATAACTGTCGTGCTGAATAACGGCAAGTCGTATTATTTGCTGCCTTGGAAAGTGTCACCATCTATAAATTATCAACACAATCTATATTTAAACAACAGCTCCTGCAGCCATGTAGGTGCAGGATTCCTGTACATATTGACATGCTGTTGAGTGAGTTAGCACTTTAGGAAACTGAGGATGACTCACATGCAGAGTCCGACAGTGCTGTGTGGGAGGACTTCCGGGAGCTGTGGGAGGATACCGAACGTGCACCGCTGTTTCTGTCCCGTGGAGGATCCAGTGTGGAGCAGATGTCCAAGTACAGCTCCTGAGCCTGGAACACAGAGTTCAACACCAAGGGTCAGATCTGAAGCTGACAGAAAGGACTGACCTTGTAAACGTCACATACTGTCTAGACTCTTACCTTCACTGAAGAGGGAGCTATCTCAGGAGGAGACAGCTCTTCAAAGCCAAACGCTCTCCTCCTTTCAGCTCGCACCTCAGCATAACTGCAAGGAAAACAAGACATAGAAAGAACTAATTTAACCTTAATTTAAACAAATTGTTATTTTTTCCAAGACAACCTATGCCTTATACATCCCCGGACGCTGAGAAAGACTTACCTGACAACTGTGTGAGTGCAGACAATGAACTCAGGTTTGGAGTTCCACTGGTGGTAGGTGATGTAGTAGTGAGTCTGCAACCAAATCCACTGCTGACCTTTGGTCAGGAAGCGATAGTAGCAGGATTTACCCTTTCCAAACTGCATTACTGAGGAGAGAAAAAAAGAACATCAGTGCTGTGTTCGGGTCTCAATGGTCAAGGCTTTTTCTGTGCACAAGTACAGTGGAAGAATGCATTTAACTACGAACGATTTCACACAGATGGATTCCTGGACGTGGTGGGAACAAAGGCGATTTGATAAGCAACAGAGAGAGGTGAGTTACTTACATTGCTTATGACACTGTGCTATAAGCTCCAAGTCATCCACATGATAGTAATCATAGCCAGAAGTTCCAAGAACCTCAAAGGGTAAGTAGCCGATGATTGGCGAAGCTCTGAAACCACAAAGAAGATCATAAGTATGTAGTAAAAAAAAATTAAATCTACAGTGCTGATTGATAAGAGAAGTAATCATGGAGAATCTTTTACCTGTGATCTAAAAACAGGAACTTCCATTCAAGGCTGTGTCTGGATGTGAATTCCTCGCAAGGATCTTCCACATTACACAAATCCTAAACAAACATAAAGACACAAGGTGAGTCACAGTAGTTGTAGTAGTTGGGAGAGTTTAAGTTTGTCCACTCAATTCAGCTGCTCTAATGTGAAGCAGATTAAAGTTATTCTTGATTTTAGATCATCGACTTTGCTTATACATAACAACCAAGCTGATGTAGGCAGTTCAAATACAATGTGTTAAATATTTTGTGAAGATTTCATCATTTTTGTAGAAGAAAGGAAAGTATACAAGGTTGGTATAATGCTTGCATTACAAAACAAGTCACAAAATGCACAGTATGTATAGAGTTATAAATATGGTTATATTCATGTATGTTAAAAGGTATCTGGAAATTAAAAGTGTCTATGAGTTTTTAAACTGGTTATGAAACACTCAATTTAATACTGATGCCCCTATATGACCTACATAAACAAACAAGACCATCCATGAGAAGACTGGTGATTTCTATCTATCTTCAGTAGTTCTCGATGCTTGCCACCTGGTCAGATTCCCCTTGAAATCAATGAAACAAGACAGTGGGAACACTACCGATTTTTTGAAGTTCTTTGTAGGGGCTTTAAACAAATAAAAGCCCAAATCCGAAAACTTTATTTACACAACAATGTCACATCGTCATGACACACTAGTCTACAAAATTCAAATATACAAAATGGTGTCTATAGCAACATACAGAGCCCAACAGAGCTCAGGCAATGCAGAGGTACTCTTGGTAGGCTGAGTAGTGCCGGAAGATTTTATTTACATGCAATCAACTTGTAATCATATTTTTTTGCATGCTCTCAATATTGCTGTACCCTTGAACATTCAAATATATTGTGAAAAAGCGTATGATGACCGCAACTAGTCTGTGGGAGAAACTGTGAAAAATATGTTAGGTGTAGCGTTAAAAAGACGACAAATTAAAACCAGTAATTGCACTAGATTTGTCTTGTGTCTGAGTATCTGAGGGGAAAAAATATTCCATGCCATATGGTCCAGACTTTACCGTTACAGTCATTCCATCTGGCAAATCAGTGTAATCAGTGTCTTTTACATTTTGGAACAAGTAGTGGGGGAAGAGTTGAATCCTGTCCAATGGATCTGGTTCTTCTGGCACATTTAAAGGCAGAAAAAAGGCATGGATAAAAAAAAAAAAAGTCAGAATGAAAAGACCTGTCACACTGCCTCTGAAGAAAAAAACCCATTTATAAACACCTTATTCTTTGGACTGTCCTTTGCGTCTTGGTACAAAAAGGCCACACTCTAACCCCAACATGACATCCTGATCTGACTCAAATTTACTTCCATATTTCAACCCCTAGAGCACCTTTGGGAGCAGATGTATCCTACTGATGTAATCAGTTGGAAGGTACACAGTGTGCCAGAAAAAATCTCCAGAGAGTGCTTGACATGATGGACTCAGTATGAACCAAAATGTCTGATCCCTCAGACAAAACTCCCCTCATGCAGTGGACCATGCAGATTTAGATTATTATTGTTTTCAGAGCCACCTGTTTTATTCCTTTGAGAGTAATGACGCCACACGCATGCAACAAAAAACTGACAAACAAAGGCAGACATTTTAAGGTCCAAGCCAGTCTTACCTTTAGAAACTGTGGAGTGACTAATCGTACAGTAGCAATGAGGCAGACCTGCTCCTCCAGCGATGACTGCAGGCTTCTTGGTAACGTCAACTCAAGCCCGTTACAAGAAGATGTAGGCACTGTGTGACAGAAGACAAGGTACCGCTTTAATATTATCCCATGAAAGACAACTACTTTCTTTTTTCCCCCCCCATTCAGTTTGTTAAATTAATGCTAAGTTAAAGGTCCAGTGTGTAGGATTTCGGGGCATATAGTGGTGTCTGCTACGGTAGCTGTGAAAAGCCCAAAAAAGGGAATGCCCCTATCTAGTGCAAGTGTTTGGTTTGTCCCTTCTGGGCTACTGTAGAAACATAGCGGTTCAACATGGTGGACTCCATGGAGGTGACCCACTGCGTCTGTAGATATAAAATACTACAAAAATTTAACAATTCCTCTATTCAGGTGATTATACACTAATGGAAACATGCCTATGAATATTATATTCCATTTCTGCCAATAGATCGCACTAAATTTGTTTTTTATTTTATTTTAACTTTATTTTACCAGGAAGTCCCATTGAGATGAAAAATCTCTTTTATAAGAGAGACCTGGACAAGGTAGCAGTAATACAAAAATACAACATGAATAATAAATGTTACACACTGGACCTTTAAGAGTATTTATTGACCTTAACAAAAGTGTTTACTAAATGAACGAGAGTTACACAGTTCACTGAATTTTAAGTATTTTAAATAAGGAGAAAATAGAAATCCTTACCATTGTTATGAAACTTGAAATCTCCAACAAACTTGACATACTCGTATACAGGCGGCTCCTTTGGGTCAATGTTACCTCTGGCTAGATGACAGCAAAATTCAATGTGTGCCTCACCTGAAAAACAGCAGCATTTTCATGACTAACAGCCTATTTATAATCCCGTATATGTGCATTTGTATAACAAAGTGTCCCAATTCTTAATGAGGTGTGTTTTGATCAGGTTTGTATGATACTGACAACACAGTAGTTACAGATCTGCAGTACTTCTACTTCATCATACTTTAGATCTGACAATAAATAATGTTTTGCTATGAAATGTTCAAATAGCCTGAGGAGAAAGAAAGAGTTCACATCAACACAGGGTTATGGCACCATGCTTATGTAATCTTTTAATACCGTCGTTAACACATTTTTTACATCCCTTGGGAGAGTTAAAAGTTGCAGATTCATGGTTTGACAGCATAACAAATTCACTTTAAGCTTCAGTCGCTCTCTAATGTGAACTCTCAGATGGAGAAACTTAATAATGGAACAATCTGACTGCAACAAGATTTTGAATTTCCTGCAAATTCATTATTATAGTGTGCATAATAAGCAGGCAGTTACACAGAAGCTCAAAAATCAGTACATTTTGGGTGAACAGGCCAAGGTAGTTTGGGCACCACTTGAATTCATGTGAGTTCAGCCAGTGGCTAAAAGAAGATGAGATCTTGTATAACACGATTTAGCATAATTTGCACAGTAAGGCACTTTGCTTGAAAGCTTTTTATGCAAGGAAGACAAATGATAGATGTCTCTTTTGAAATGTCCCCAAGACATGATGATCACTCCAGACATGGCTCTGTGACAGTTTGCTATTTAGGCTTCTAAGGATAGACCAACACACTAGCAACTCGCCATCTCTCTTCCTCGGAAAAGCCCAATAGAAACACAGGATTAAGGTCAGTGTCTTGAGCCCCAGATACTACATTGCTTTGGATTACTGTGCTAACAGAACAGTGATTTAAAGTCTTAACTATGATACTAAGCTAGCTCCTATTATTAGCAAAAAGGCTAATCATAGATACACACTAATCAGCAATCCGATAAACTTTAGATCCCAATTCAGCAACCTGCTCTATATATAAAGAGTGTCAAGCGACACTATTAGTGTCAGGGCAATCGTTGGGTATGTTCTGAAACACAAACTTGGAAAGGAACTTGACAAGACTTATATCAAGAGTCAACTGTCTTTGTATTTCAGACATCGATCATATCGAACAGAAGCTCCAAGTGAAAAATTACAAGACTGGCTAATATGTATTGAACTTTTGACTTCCTGATATGGGAGACAGACAGGGGCCAGACTGCGTGCCCAGTAGGATAACTCACTGTCAAGGAAGTCAGAAGCAATGGGGTCAGTCATCAGCATGTGGGATGATAGCAGCTTATACACCTCCCCGTGTTCCCGCTCCGGGAGGAAATTCAAGATATTTTGGTCCACCATATCTGACTGGTTGAAAAGGATAGATGTATGATCGTTAGTCTGCTGGTGAGCGTTTAACATGCAACAATATATACTATATATATTATTATCGTTTTTAAGTAGTTTCAGACACACTTAGAGTCAATTGCAGTTTTAAACCAGCACATACAGTAATTGACGTAATTAATCTTTATTCATTGCCATGAAAGAAGTTATGTAAGATAAATACTGTGTAGGAATGTAAAGATACATCATGAGAAAGTTAAACTGTGATACAAATATGTAAAGATTTATAGATAAAGATATGTTTGTATGTCGTGATCAGAATGAGCCTGAAGCTTAAAAACAAATACAAAGGACAACAATAAAACGATGTTAGCAAGAGAATAAAAGTAACTTAATTAAGCTTTTTCACTTACCGGTAAATGGCCAATAAGTGAAGAAACGCTGTCAGATACGTATATGATGTTGCCATCTGTAGTTAATGCCACCAAGAAACCATCTAGGGCCTGTAAAAAGAGGAAGAAAGTGAGCACTTTGATGACAAACAGCATTGCCACATATCATCATCATCATCATCTGTGGTAGTTAAATGCGTGACACACTTATATTAACATGTGCTGTTATTTACTTCTCTTTCTGTGCCCTGTTTGCCTCAAAGTGTCTCATCTACTCTACCACAGTCACAGAGTTCTTACATTTCCAACAACAGTAAATATAGATGCAGCTGAAAATTAAATTCCCATCATGTCATCTTGCCCGGGTATCCATGGGCATTTTAGGGTGAATATTTCCTTTCTTCAATATCAATATCAGTCAATGTCAGAGCTTAATCCACTTCTACTTCTCTACAAACATCCTCTTGGGCTTTACCTCCAGCATTAGCTGAGTGAACTCCTCATTACTGAGGAACGAAGGCTTCCAGTCTTGTCTCACATCACAAGTTTCATTCTGTGCAGTGATGTCTGAAAAACACAAAGATGAGGATTAAATCAACTAAATGATGGAAAATAAAAAAAAGAAATGAGAAGAACTTAACAGTTAATAATTTAATAACTAACTACATATTCATACCTTTCTGTTTCTGCAAGAAGTCAATAGTTCTCTGCAGTATGGTGGATTTGTCCATCTTGCGCGGATGGCCTTGACCCTGCAGCATGGTGCATAGCTCCTTGATGAGCACATTGAACTGGTCTCTTCTCTTCTTTTCAGATTTGTTACGCGATGCCCTTCAGCGGTGAACACATGAGAACAATTATAAGTCTGGGGAATTATACGTGGAAGCCGAGTCAATCAACGTTTATTTATCCTGCTCAGGCAGTGCATCGCTTTTCCAAACAAAACCTAGCCAAGATTGCAAGGATAGACAGAAGAATCAAAACAGTTCACAATAGATTCAAAGAAATGAGTGGGGGGGTCACAGCAGCACAGTTCTGAAAACAGAGCCTGTGTTTGTTCCTATCTGTGAGTAAAATAACGTTGTTATTAAGGCAGCGTGACAAAGAATTAATACAGCTCGGTTCTTTAAAAAGACAATTACAGAGTAGGTAATTAACTATACAAATACATAATTATAAATCAGACTCAAACACAGAGGTGGATTTTATACAAAGGATATGAGCCAGGTGATTAAATACAGAATACAGCAGTCCAATTTAGACCAATTTACACTCTAGGTTACATCATACTGGTTAATTCATTCATTCTTCTTTCCCCATGAATTGAGAAAGAGAAAGAATTAGTTTGTGGCTATTTTAATGTTAACTAATCTGGAATTATTTTGGAACATTTACATCTGCCATTTTAGTTTGTCCAACAAATTACACATTTCATCAACGGGGTCAGAGCAGGCATTTTGGAGCAACTCTGACAAATTTAATTTGTTGAGATCAGACAACATTATGGTCAGCAATAAAAAAAAATGTATTCTGTAACTATTAGCACAATTAAGTAGCGTGGAATATTACGTTATATTATACAGCTGAAAGGAAGCAAGAGTAAGAGCTGACAAAACGTAATCATCACTTGGATGCATTTTTTGTGAACTATGTCTTTTTTTTTTTTTTATTATTTATAAAATTATATATAAGTTATGCTCAGATAGTGTTAATTTCCATAGACTTCATTCTTAAGTTTCTTTTAAAATGATTAACTACCACCACAGATACATGTTTTCTATCCTCATTACTGCAGGATCAGGGAGAAAAAAGCCCACACTGACAGACATACAAACATGAACACTGAGCCTACCTTTTTGCCCTGTCTTTCTCATCTTCATCCATTAAGTCGTCCACACAGCTGTTGGTGCTAGAAAACAGAGGGGTACATGGTAAATAAGGGTTAACAGAGACAAACTGTGATCTCACTGGCTTCATCCAAAGCACTGTTTAAATAACTGGGTAACCCAGTTGCAGAGCCTTCATCTTCTCCCATATTTAACAGGTCACTGTGGCACGTAAATGCCCTACTCAATATACGTATATTTGGGTTATGCTGCACATTCAGGCTCACACAGTTTAATAATAACAAGAAATGTGGCAGCGGGTTTAACATGTGGATTCACATTATATGTCACTTGTATCAGAGGACAATTTGTCAACTGTCAAAGAGCAGAGGGAGGACTTAGCCAGCAGCCAATGCTATCCTTTTTTACACATTATTGCTAGTAGATACTTGCTATGTAAGTTTTATATTCAGTAACAGGTTCATTAATGGCAAAAGAGATAATCATTTGTACAGCGTTGAACCGTACATAAATAAATAAAAAGACTTTAACCTGATTACGGCGTTTTCTCTGTGCATGTTACTACTCCACAGATAATCAATTTCAAGGAGTGCCACCTTCTGGTATAAACCTTCAGGCTCGGGTCGGGTCTAGTTGTTTTTAATGCAATTTGTCTCCTTCACTCTTAACAGCTGTCTGAATCCATGCACAGCATGTGTTGCAAGTAGAGAAGAAAAAGAGTAAGAGTGAAAGAGTGTAGAATTAGCCTGGTGAGCCAACGATCAATAATTATATCATTTTATTCTAGGACAATTATACTTAGTATTGGCTAGAGATGTACATTTACCATGTTACTGAGGTTTCTTCAATTTGTTCCCCTGTGTTGTGAGTTTAACTCTTAGTTGTGTTAGATCAGCAGTGGTTCATTAAAATGCTTCATTACCCTTTGCAGATGTTGATCACATCTGTGAGAAATGTTCTGTGCTTTGCAGATGCACTGCAGTATGTACATGTATAGCTCAAAAATTGTAGCACACTCCAGCTCAAACTGGGAGGGTTATGCAAAGTACATGACAGATTTATTCAATTATTCAGAGTTAAATTCTCTAAATGAATTCTGAGAATGTGTTTTTACACTGGTGTGTATTTAATATTTTCCCTTGTGCCTTGTAGTATTATAAACTGACCAATGCCAAATTCTTGTAAAAAAATCAGAGTCAGCTGAATCCTTCTTAGAAATAACTTTCACCCCCACATTTGTCGCCAATCATCTTATTATTTAATTAGTCAACCCACACTCATCAATTTCTCTTTAACAGCAACCTTGCTGTAATTTGACAGAAGGACGTCCTTTCAGACTTTCTAACAAGCAGCCCAGCTCCTATTTGATTACCACCATTCATTTCCCAGAAATAATAATGAATCTATGCAGCACATTGAACTACTGTTCAGCAGCTCTAAATTGTGGTAGAGAAAGAAAGAATGACTGAAGTTTTTTAAGTAAGAAATGACAAAAGCTGTATTACTTTGAGTTTTTCTTAACATCTTTTTCTACATTAGCAGCTAGCCAAACCATATTCAGGATGATAGACGTCCAATAGGGCTGCACAGTTAATTGAAATATTCGAAATCGTGACATGGCCAAGTGCAATATCCAAATCGCAGAACCTGCAATTTGTTTGATAAGGGATAAATGTGTGGCCAAACAGTATTATAATGAAATACTGTAGTTCTGAAGAGGTGCCCTGGCCTACAAATCTTGTTC
>NW_023339763.1:16918431-16942902 GCF_004916995.1 Morone saxatilis | reverse complement strand
TTTGTTTGGTACAGACCCCAACAACTGTTTTGCATTTTATTGTATTTTTCAGTGAAAAAATTTACATTGTGATTCAAAAACGCCCATTCCAATATGATTTTTTTTTACCATATAGTGCAGCTATGTCCAATTAAATTTAAGAGGGTACAGATGAATTTAAAACTTTTGTCTTCTTTTAAACACTCGTTTTGTCCATTAATTCTAACAATCCATGAAGGAAACTGTTAAATACCCATGCTGAATACTTCACTGCCCATTTCATAACTGGACTACATCCAGGATATGAGATGCATGTTAGAGCAGAGTAAAGGGGGTCTCCAATGCACCCTTTCGCCCTTTAATGCAACATATTTGTTATGAATAATTCAAATGCTGAAAAACTACTTGCACAATAGAGAATGTGTAGGTATAAAATACTGTATATGGAGCACAAATACAATAAATATCACAAAGTGAAGTGAACATGTTTTGATACTCACTCCCATTCCCTGTGGGTGGATGGACAGGGGCCACCGAAGTCAGAAAGGTTGTCCATACTCACTCCCTTTCCCAACCAGGCCCTTTCTGAAGTCTTATAAGTCCCATCCGCGCTGACCTCGTTCGAACACTCTTTTGGAAAAATCTATCGCGGACCAGCTGCCCGCCGCCTCCTCGAATCCTCCAACGAAACGCCAAATCCTGTGAAAACAGACAGAACTGATTGCAACATCCTGAAAGAGGTTTTTTTTTTAAATTCGTGTTAATATAAGGTGGAGCTGCCTTAACAAAAATCCAGGAAGATCCTCCACTCGTCTGTAAAGTCTGTTTTTTTTTAACTTTAAGAACCAAATGCGTTTTGCTGGATAACCATTAATAATACAATGTACAGTGCATTAACAGTTACTATCTGCGTACAGTACTTCATCACTAAAGAAGTGTTTTTGCACAGGAGGAGCTTCCCTGACCTAGAAAAATGTCTGAAGCAGAAACCTCTTTTGATAACCCAGCATAAAAAAAAGAGAGTGTAAAACAGCCACCTTCTTCACAGCCTCTGCATAAGGCAAGCTTAAACAACATGGAGCAGACACCTCTATTAGAAACCAAACTCACAGACTGGAGCCTTGACTAGCTCTAAAGACACAAATAATGCCTGTAGTCAATTACAGATATTAATAAATAGTCTGCATATATTCTACACTTCACTTGTTTTTTTCTTTATGTGGTTAACAGAACATACATCATCTCGGACTGAAATAGTCACAATAACAACGAGTAATTCTTTTCCAGTAGGAAAACTATACACACACTACTTTCCTTTAACCTTGATTAAATTAATTTGTGGTTTTGTGGTCAGGAAATATTTGACATTATGTATCAATTATGTCCAAGTTATTATTACAGTTGGTGGGTAATGTGAATTTAGGCAGCCGTCAGTGTTTTTGTGGGCTTGTCTTTATTCCGCATGTACACAGAGAGAGTGATGCACATAAAAAGCCTCAGGGGAAACTACTAGTTATTGCATTTTTCATCATTTTCAATTAAGATGAGACCCATCGTCAGAGGGGGAATACTTTCATGGAAATTTAAGAGTGGTGTGGTGCTACCCTTTTTAATTAACTACTCAAAACAAAAACCTTGAATGTCCGCATCCTGCACTTTAAACTAACCAGTCTTATACCCTTTTGTAATAATCTAATCCTGGAATGGAGAGATTTCATGAAAGGAATAGGAACAAAATTTCCCATCAACTCCTGTTTCTTTCTTCTCATAGTGTGTGCGAACATACAACTGTATGTAGCTGCTCTTTGAGCACCACGTCACCGCCATGCTGCAGACCACTTGCTCACACTCAACACTGTGTGACTTATAAAAATGTAAATTTGTGGATGGGCGTCAATGGTTGTCTGTCTCTATGTGTCAGCCCTGTGATTGACGGGCAACCTGTCCAGGGTGTATCCCGCCTCTCGCCAAATGTCAGCTGTGATCAGCTCCAGCCCCACCCCCCACTCGCGACCCTGAAGGATATGCGAGAATAGCTAATGGATGGGTGGATGGCGATGACTAAACAGCAATGTCTTGCTGAAAAACCATGTTATATTTTTCCCCATGTAGCTGCTAAGAATGTCAGTCAATGCATATTTTATTATAAAGAATACATTTTTGTCACTAGATTGTTGTAATGGCAAAAACATATGTGTAATATATGTTTACTTCATCTTAAGTCTCAATAAACATTTGCATCATTTCTGAAATCATGTCATATAATATAATGTGATTTAAAATCCTTATATATAAAATTTGAAAACTGAAGAATACCTCTCACATTATACAGTCAATATGAGTTGAAAGGAGACCACTGTTAAGCTATAAGTATATCACTCATGCTTATCACAAGCTCTGTACTGTCAATGCTTTATGTAACTGCTTCACAGTAAAATCCCCCCGATAAACTGCATATTGTGCATATATTGGTTCACATTTTACACACCAAAATCAAATCTGATGAGACATTCCTTCAAAAATCAAAAGCAGCAAGTGTTGATTTTGCCAAAGACAACCACCGGGGGATAGAGCAACCATGTCCTCAATACATTATGTTCATCTAATTTGCAATAGTGACTTACTTTAGCAGGAAGTAGCATTCGATGGACATACAAGTATTTGACTTAAAAAACAGGAGGCCCAGTTTCACATCCCATCTCCTACTGCAAGTCAGCAACTTTGAACCATGAACACAGTCTTTACCTCCTTACAAAAAAAATGTAAATGTGTTATATGCTAACAATAAGCCTGAGCTATCCATATCTTCTATAATCTCACACTCCCTCAATGATGTAATGCTGCCAACCCTTTACCGAGTTCAAAGAAGGTAGGAATTATTTTTCAGTGCAAGCTAATTGAAACACCTTTCAATTAGAGTCTTAATTAATGTAAACAAACCGATATTTACTCCTTTCCTCCCCTGCCCACACGGACGCATGAGAAAATAGGGCAGGAAAAGCAGCAGGGAGAAACCTTGCAAGCAGAGCACAGGACGCTGAACTACAGACGACTGAATCGTTACAGAAAATTCAAGCTATTATTCAATTGGGCTATTACAATTTTAATGTTTCCCAAATTGAGCTTGACATACTTTTCATGTTCAGCAAAAAAAAACATTAGCTGAGGGAAACTAACTAATCCTTAATTAGAAACATAACAGTAGTAGCAGTTATAACCCAACAGTGTTACAGCATGAGTTGTGATATATGCAACATAAGGCTAATCAGTAAATACCAATCAATTAATTTAACCTACTTTTATATTAACTAAAAAATATGCAACTTTAGGTGCAACAATAACCGCTTTATGCAACTTTAACTTTGCCAAGCTGTGTAAAATGACACCTCACATATCAGCCTGCAATGTATTGAGGTTAAACCACACCTTGCAAGGTTAACAGCTAAAAAACACCATAGTCTAGTTACACCCGTGCCATCGGGTATTTAAATCCTTTGACTAGCAACTTGAACTCACGACACTCGAGTCAGTAAACTGAAGTTCAAGTTTGTGACCAAACAGTATGTCAACAGGCTATATAAAGGGAGGTTATGTGAAGGAGGAATAGCCTCCTTATTGCACATAACCTCCCAAAGAGGGACGGTAGAATAACAGCGTTGAAAGAGCGGAGGTTTCATTTTAAAGTTTAATGGAAGAAAAACACCTGAACCTCACACCTCACCCTATAGCTTGGGATAGGACATGATACTGACCATTTGTAAATTTAATTTCACTGTACTCACAAGGTTTCCTGAAGCACTAGCATAATGAAAGTCTGCACCCAGAGATGCTTTCCTAAACACCCAGCAGATTTTAAACCACCACTGAAAACCAATGATTGCTTTAATGAGAAAGCATTGATAAGAAACTGGTTGTATTTGATGCCATCAGTAACTTTACAATGATGATGGCGTGTAGATGGTCGGAGCACAGATGTTGACAGCAGATATTTCCCTGTAGCTCTCAAAGACAAAATACTTGTTTGACATCAGTGATGGGTGTGTCTGACAAGCCTGTCAGCTTCAGCACGTCAGGATTGGAGCTGGAATGGTTTTCTGACGTGATTTATAGATATAAGTAACATTTTTGAAGATGGCATGCACAAACTGTAGCTGTCATTTGATTTTATGTCCATGCTGAGTTTTAAGATCTCACGCACAGTATCGTCACAAGACAAGACAAGAGCTGTGTAATTAGCATGCCATTCATTTCTTCTACAACTCACAAATTAGAAGTAAGACTTGCACAATTACCTTGCATCTAGAAAGACAAATAATTCAACTGGAGAGTTTTTATTAGGGCGAGACTAAATAATGTGTCCATGGTCAGAGATTTTACCATACCGCTGATACTGTGGTAGCCAGCCCTTTAATAACTCTGAGCATATTAGGCTGTTATAAGCAATGCTGCAAATCAAAGAGCAGGACAGCTTTATGGCAATACTGGATTTTTGCATCAGTATGAGGAAGCAGCTGGATTTGTCTGGTGTCCAAGGCGTCCACAAACTGTGAACAGGTTAAATTTAAGACTTTTTAAGACCTTTTCAAGACCATTAATGAATGCGATTTAAGACCTATTTTACGTACATACTGAAAAAGCAAAGCAATATTTAGCTGTAATGACACACAAGTATAAAACAAAGACATCAAAAACACAAACAAATCAGGTGCTGGACCAAACATGAGCAAAAATCTGGGCAATAAAGTCCCCAGACTAGCAGCTCACAGTGAAATAAATACTTATTGTCACTTTATTGTTGTTGACTGTATTTGCCCCTCGATGAATAATTAAAAAGCAATAATTTACGCAGCCGTTAGTTATTATTTATGAAGTACTACCAAAAATATATTCCCTGGCATACCACAATGAATCCAACCATTATGTGCTGCAGAAGAGAGGACTTTATCCACAGCGTTTATCTTGCACATGACTCCAAAATACTATGGTATTGCAGCCAAAGAGCTCACAGTGTTTTTGTTGCTCCTGTGCTGATAGATGAATTTAAGCCACTTGCTAATCCAGCCGTAGAGTCTGGAGCAGTGCCTGCTACTGTCTGCTTGTGTAAAAGTTTACATTGCCTGACCACCTCCACCTGCATCTGGTTTTGAGCCGACAGCTCAAGCTGTCAGGTAAACATTAACTGGGCCTGGAAAAGCTTAGTTTCAGTCAATCTGGAATGGTTTGTTTTAACATGTATGTAGGTCTGGTTGCTTTAGCTTATAATCCAAAATAACATTTGTACAGAATTACCTGGAACTCATTCCATTTCCCCATAAGATAGGTATTATAATTAAACTGACAACCATAACAATATCCAACATCTATGTGATGACAAATGCATCTGCTGGACCTTTGGTTAAATCGACATATTAGTCCATATGTACAGTCTAAAGTGTAAACATAAAAACTGATTCAAAATGCTTGTAAAATCAATTGATGTTCTAATAACATTTTGATCCGTTGCTAAATTTGAAAACAAGTCTCATTTCTGCTGTGAGTGAAGCTTAAGGAAACAGGAAGCACTTGTACTGGTTACACACCTACAAATGAAAACCAGAGGGAAGTCCAATGAGTGCACTCGGTGACCCTTTAACTTCCCCAGTATGTACATGGTAAATGAGTAATTCTGCACACTTCATCCCTGGGTCACACAAAGGAAATCTCTCTCTCTCTCAAAGTAAGCCATGCAAATGCGTGGAGAAGCCCGAAGTGCCTCCTGAGCAAGAAAACAGTGGGGTTAGTCAGAGAAATGTGAACTCCAGTAGACTTAAAGCTGCCAGGTTGGGTAACATCAGCCTGACCTAAGCCCGCTGAGAAATGATTTAATGATTTCTTTTCCTGTGACATTTAACATTTTGCTATCTGACGTGTTTGAGGATAATATGACGAGAATCCCTTCAGTGTATATGAATGTCTTCAGCAGTAATACAACGTTGGGGGGGATAGGTCATTTCAACCTTGTAACCAGGGCACTTGATGACTGAGAGCTGAAAACATGTAAGCAGCGTTCAAGAGCGCTCTGTATACGTAACGTTGCCAATACAGACTCCCTGTACATGACAGCACATACACATCCAGCCTACACTGTCTGCCTCTCGTACAAAACAGTGTTTAAGAAGAAGGGAAAAAAAGCGGTCGACCACCTCTGCTTTCATTTGGAAACAGGCCACTTCTATGAACTTTGACGCTGTGAACAGTGGAGCGGCGCTGTGACAACATTTTGCGCTCGTCTGTCAGGAGTGACGGAAAAAGAAAAAGCTTAAATTAAATCTCACGTACCTTGACAACGAGACTCCAGCAGAAATAAAGATCCACACTGAACTCCAATCAATGTAGTCATGTTTTTATATACAAAAAACAACAACTACAGCGTAGCAGCTGAGCGCAACTACCAGCGTCCGACTGACCAGCCGCTGAAAGCGTTACATTGCATAACAACGCCTTAAGTTAATAACGTGCTCTTATTAATCGCCGGTGCGCCGTCTGCGACTCTGGCAGTCCTAATTTATCACCGACACACGACCAAAATGCCCCAATCCGTGCTATATTCGCCAGTCGCGGGCTGTGTTCGTCTGTTTTCCACGCACTGTACTCCACATCCTCCGCTGGCAGGGGCTTGTAAACAGGACCGAGTGGCTGAGAGAAAGTAGGTCAGCTGGTAGCTCAATACTCGGCTAACCTCGGCAGCATAAGCAGTCGGCTGTGCAACACAACCGAAAGAAACCTGTAGTGGCCGGGAGGGGGAGAGGAGGAGGGGGGGGGGGGGAGTAATCTTTAACACGTGCTTAATGCATAACAGCACCCCACTAAATGTCATTTGGAGCCCTAAAAGACAATATATAAGTGGTGTGTGTGTTTGCAGAGGGGTGTGGATTTGTGAATGGTAGCGTATGAAGTGGAGCCTAATACCACTTGGCCATGGAGGCATGACAAGCAGCCTTTAATCTATCAGGCTGGGCTCACATTTATCCAGAAAGAGAAAAAAAAAGAGAGAAAAGTGTACATTGATTGATCAGGACTGGCCCCTCTGTGTAACTTCACAGTAAGAAGGCAGTTAGAGGAGGTGAGGGTAAATGGTGTCTCCTCCCTGCCAGCAAGACAGAGGAGATTAGCCTGTCTGACCCTGTTTATAAATATATAAAACCCACTCATTTAAGTCTGGAAAAAAGAACCTAGGCCGTACAAAAAAGATGACACTGAAATCCATGAGAAAAACAAGAAGCTGAAGGCTTTTGTTTCTCCCCTCAAGTACTTCCCCACTTCCTATGTTTTGTTTTTTTCCCCCACAACTTCCTGGTTGCCTTTCCCTCAGCTGAAGTCTCAAATGTGGGTCAGTAGTCTGCATGACTAATTTCAAGGGCTCGTAATGGACCGGCTCCAACTGTTTTCGCTTCTGTCAAAGGATCACGCCAATGGCTGCAGATGCACACCTATGTCCAGGTGTTTTAAAACTTTTAAAACGACAAAAACATCTGTAAGTGAGCTTTTAAGACAACCTGTTTACTTAAAGACACTAGTTTCAGATATTAAGGAGGAGGTGAAACGTTAGACGCTGCAACAACAATATCAGTGTTTGATTGTCACAATCATCAGTATGTCAATCATTCCACACTTCATATAACTGTGCAGTCGACAACTATAGACGAGTCCTGAATGTCATTCGGCTGTGATAACTGATTTTCAATAAGTAGAGGTTGGTTTTGGTTGAGGTTGGTTTTGAAACCTGGATGTGATCTTGTGTTTTTGTTGAATAAACAATAAAATCTGAACAGAAGCATTTTTTAGTTTTGGAAAGTTTTTCCTCTGAGCCATGTTGACTTAGTGATGTCTCACAGACTTCTGATAAGAAACGTTTACTTCTGTCAGGGTCTCTGACATTTACACTCAGCCTTAGTGCCGTTCTGTGTGTTAGAAGATACATGTATAGCTCTTACTCCGATGCTGCCATCTCTTACATAACCTGTCATCGTCCTTTCCTTTAAATACTGGATGTTCAGGTTTCGAACAAGAGTTTCCCTAATGATAAACGGTCTTGTGATAAAGGCCAGTTGTCATGTGAGTCAAGACGACAGACAACAGAGCACAACAGAACTGATTGACAATCTTAAGTGAATGTTCCCAATTAGACAAATGGAGCTGCTCATAATGCAGGGGACGAGTGCTGGCTTGTGCTGGTTCTTACAATGGTTTCAGCAAATCATTTTAAAGATTGAAATAGTCTATCCCTTTCAAGCACACGCAATACAAGTTATAAGATGTAATATAACAAAAAATACTGTGTGTATAGTTGAGCTGCACAAGGGACACAAATTCTTCTTGTTGATGTGTTTAATAGCTTTTTCCAACATTGCTTTTAAAAGACAAAATGGTCTGTGGGTACGTGATTTCAAAGTCAAAGCCAACCAGATCTCTGCTTCTGTTTATCTCAATGAGCCTGACAGAGTTGTAGCATGCTATATTTGCAGACCACTTGTCTCGACGGCCATCTTCATGTAATGAATCACACTTTCCCAGACTGCAACTGTTGTAGCAGTCCAGATTGGATGTGCCAGTACCAGTATGATGCCATTCTAACCAGCTTGTGAGACATGGAGCCACAGCAGCACAGCCAGTCTCTTTGGTCCCCCACTGACTTATACCTCCTTCATCAACTGAATGACTGCGTCTTTGTCCACTGGCTCGCCGCTCCTCACTGTGGCTGCTCCACAACAGGTACAGAGTTTTGAGGCATCTCTTGCAAACAGTCTATGACCCAAGTCCTGCACACAACATACATTAAAGTGATGGTGGGTCAAGTAGGATGTCTGCTGAACCTTTAACCACGCAACTAAAATAAAAATATACTATTGATTATGTTTGAACAAAACCATAGTAAATCACATGGGGTACACAATGCTGTGTATTGGTTAAAACCTCTAAGCTGTATTACAGTTTATCTGGTCTTGCTCAGCCTGAACCTCTTCACAGCGCTGGAGAGGAGGTACAGGGGGAAAAAACGCTCTGATTTGTTTGTTACCTCTTAACTTGTGGTTAACTTGTTAACTTGCTCCAGATAGCGGATGGGGAGGAGAACGCGTAAATGAAATACGCTGCAAATGGCAGGCTTATACCCACAGTCTACATCCGGTAAATCTGACTACAGTTTATCCAGACCACACACAGCAGGAGCCACCAGGCACCACTGAGGGCCCCCCCCCACTACATTGGCCACATTCAATTCCCTTTCTGCATGGAGCTCCCACTGTGCGATCACACTGGTTGCTCTGGTTTCTCTCATGTTCGAATGACATAAAGTCAGGTGGCTGGAAGAAAGTAGGGAGGTAGGGCTGCAATTATACATTTGTCAGTAACTATGGTAACTTATAGGTGTTGTGGAAATGTAGCCAATTAGGCTGCAGCACATACAGTGCAGCTGCTTACATATTGCAGCCGACCACCAGTAAACACCAAGTGACCACAAGAAAAAAATTGGAGTAAGACACAAAACAACAAGAATGATGCACTTATTGTTACTGTACCCTACCAAATTAGGAAATTGTTGGCAAAAATCAAACATCAGTTATATGGTAGGGGTGACTTACTCAACCCAGACAAAGACACAATGCTGTCAGCCAGTGTAAACCAAGACTATTCCATTCAATCACCTGAAATGGTGTTGCTGCCCTAGGGAATACACAAAAAGTATGAAATGACTGCCCATGCATGTGTCAGTGCGCCTGCAACAACTGTCTAATGTGTTACTAGTAACACTTTTGCTACTGTCAGCAAGCAGCACTCAGTTGTGTCCATGTTTAGGGCCTCATATGGAAGCTTGCAGAGTTAAATGTTGAGAATAAATAAATAATAGTAAGTGTGAGTTTTTGTATGAGGTATTCTTTGTACCTGCATTTATTTAGATTTGCTAGCTGCCCTGCCGAGTAAATCAGATTTGAAAGCAACCACAGACTTTTCTTTACTTACATTAAAACATACAAGCGAATTCGTATTTTTTGTAATGTAAACCCGTATTTGCGAAGTTTAATGTTTTCATTCACTCCTCCAACATTGCAGTACACTCCCTTGTGTTTTGATAACTAAAAATCCATGTCTAAACGTGGCAATAACAAGATCCAACCAGAACTCACTGCAAAATTGATTGAGCTGTCAAATAGCCAAGTATTCTTACGCTAACAGAACAGTACAGACAGGAAGAACATTATCAGTGAGAAGTCATTCTTAAACGTGTCTCCTTTGACTCTATCTGGAGACAAAATGCAGATTTAAAACTACAGATACAGATTTAAGAATTTTAAAGGTTTACAAGACTGACAAATGTGATAATAATACACTTTAATTCTCACAAGATATTTGATACAGGTAGTAGACCCTCTGTGATTGCTTTAGAAAGGATACTAAAGGTACGAGAAAAGGAAAGCATCTTTTGATTGTGGTTTTTATCTATGCTCGATGCTTAGTCTAAGTCTTGTTAGTGAACAGAAATATCTCATCTTAGATGGAACTGCTGCCATTTGTTGTTGTTATGTTACATATAACATAACAAACAAATAAGTCAACTGATTAGTTAAGACTTAAGAGAGGTTCAAAAAATAAAATCTGTCTCATGTACTCAGTTATATAACTTGCACACTACTCGGTATACAAAGTACAGCATCAAAACAATGATAAGCAAGTGAACAATAGCGAGAGAGATGATATAGACTCATTCTGAACTAAATCGTTGCTATGCCAGCGACCAACAAGTGTGAGACATCTAAGATTCATAAAGATCTCCCACATTTTACTGCATTATTCACCATCCGCCTACATAGAGATTAGTTCTGCTCTTTTATGTAGGTCATGCTATTGGATGATGAGATGACATTTAGTGCTCATAATCAGGCCTCACTACATTATAAATGCTCAGTGTTGGGTGCTTTACATCCTATACCTTTGGCCCCACTGCTTGCCTTTACGTCTGTGACACACTGGATCAGTTTCATAATCACTCAGACATTATGATATATTCCCTGTGGCTACATCTGTGATACCGGTATTGATGATGTCATCGTGTCCCTCTGCTGAAGCACTGACTGTCATTAATTAGACTGTGGCACTGCTGTTCGCTCTGTGTTCCCATGGTAACAATGTGTGGTGTCTACTTTCCCCCAACCAAGACAGATATGTCCATAAAGCCGCCGGTTTCCATTTTCTTCAGGTCTAGAATATTTTTCAGACATACTTACAACATAAAACGATTTGTTAGTCTAATGAATATTAATAAAGTGGCAGGCAACATTTCTCACTGTATGCTTTGATTCCTCATTATAGCAAAACACTGTACACAGCAGTGATACAGGATTTATTGCTGGACCAAATGATGGGTTAAAGAGCTGATTTATTGTTGCAGCTTTGAAGTAATAATTCCCTGTTTATGTTTTGTCTTTATTGGAAAGGACGGCTCAGGATGGACAGGAAAGGGGAAGGGAGAGAGAGAGACAGGATGACACACAGCAAAGGGCCACAGGTCAGATCCGAACCTCTACCAGGTGAGCTACCAACGCACCCCCTGTTTATCTTTTAAAGGTCCAATGTGTAACATTTAGGAGGATGTATTGGCAGAAATGGAATTTAATTCATAGGTATGTTTTCATTAGTGTATAATCACCTGAAAATAAAAATCACTGTGTTTTCGTTACCTTAGAATAAGCACTTTATATCTACAGATGTTGTGGGTTGCCCAGAATGGACAAAGCAAACACTGGCAGTAGACATTAGGGCCTTATGCAGCCACCGTAGCTTCTCCTACGCACTGCACGGCCTGTTCTCATTCCCAGGTTGTCAAATACAGACGCCAGTGGTAGTTGCAATCAGCAACTTCACCGCTAGCTGCCACTAAATCCTACACACTGGGCCTTCAAATAATATCTCATATAAAGAATGTCTAAAATTACATTAATAAAAGGGGAAATCCTAAAGACATGAAATGCAGCAGGGAGGTCTGAAAATATAAAGAAGAATAAGTACCATAACTCACAGTTTACAATCTAATAGGCCTTGTGTAGGTTAGGTATGTAACTAAAGCCTTATTTGAGATGACTGACAATAATAACGTCATGAAAAAGTGGAAAGACTGACATTGCTGATGAATGCTTCAAACCCGTGATATATCCCCAGAAAGATAACAGCATCACATCAGCAGCAGATGTTCTTCTTGCAGCAACTGAAGAAAAGCACCTTATTACAGGAAATGGTGTCTCATTTTTTTTTACATAAGCATTCTTGAGTCCATTCTCACTGTTGGCTGGGTTGCAGTTACACAATGTTCGGGTCAAGGACATTTTGCGCCATGTAATTCAGTATAGATGGGAGCAGCACTGGCTACAACTTGAGACCTTATCCAATAGCAGAGCAGAGCAAGGACACTGGAAAAAATCACAGAAGGGACTATTTAGGGCATTCTCGCCCATAACAGCATTTTCTTCCATTGAGTACCCAATGGAAAAAAGGCCCTGGTCGGTAGAGAACAAATCATCATGCCCCTCCTCAGCAGTGCTTTCCCACGTCTCTACCAAACAGCAGATTCGCACTAATCCTCCCGTGGGCAACAGCTGAACCCTTGCACTCACTGAGCTCTACCCGCTGGACAATCCTGTCACAGTGCAGTTTAACACATCCTCACCTGCTGTGCACTCAGGAAAAAGCACATGTCCATTCCCCATGTTCTTTATAACTGCACCTACGTAGCTGACCTCAATGTTGTTACTTTTACATTTTTTATGCTGAAATTCTAATCAATTAGTTGATTAAAAAAATGGCTTTTTGAATAATCAGTTGATCATTTAAGTAAATTAGTATTTTTCCATCTTTATGAATCAGACACTTTAGAGACATTTTATTGACCCAATTAATAAAACTTAATAACTAATAAAAGATTAATTATTCCTATAATGTTTAGTGTGCGGTGAGCTCAAGCCTGTTCAGTCTGACTGTACATTTGATGTAGGTTTAATTCACTTGCTCTCTTTGTCTGCTTATACAAAAACATTTGTCAGTGATTTTGGTGATACTTCACCCAAAGTGCCTTGTAATTACACATTCACCACACAGCACAGACTCACTATGGGTGGCCGCAGCATTTCAGTGAGAGAGCAGACCAATAAAACAAACATCTATTCACCAGGTAGTTCTACTCTCAAATTTCTTCACAATCATATTCTTTCAACAATTCAAAATGGATCACCAAATGATTCCAGGCCTGTTATTGTCTGCTGCTGCTCAGGGAAAGATGCAATTACCTAAGGCAGTGTGTGAGCAAATATGTGGGTCACCATTCTAGGGCATGGGTGGAAAGGGCAATGCAGCTCTTTCTTTGTACTGCTCTCAAGCTCAGATCATAGGTTACATCTCTGATAAAATTCCTAACTGTGGAAGGGTAATGATTATTTTACAATGTCCCACAAAGAAACAGAATATCATCCTTCATCAGTGAATATTAACATCAACCAGCCACTCTCTTATGCACAGACTGTGAACTGAAGTAGCCTTTCACAAGCAGTCCATGGAAAAAATGACCTTATGTCTCCATTCCTATCTATTGCTATTTCATTTTCCTTGTTATGAAACACTGCTGTCCACATTTCTAAAGCTTCCTCCTGAAAGCACAGTTAAATCTCTCTTTTCAGATTCAGGCTTCTCTTCAGACAGGAAATCAGCCTGTAATAAGAAGCATTCATCTCTTTCAGGAAACAGGGAAACAAATAGCTGAATAATGAATTACACTATGACTAAATGTCCATTCATTCTAATTTTTACTCCACAGAAACCAAAAGTGCAGGACTATAGATATTTTCCATTCCCAGATTGAAAGAGCAGACATTATTGACAGCTACACATGAATTTTTCATATTTTCTCAAGGTAATCAACCTTTCAGTCGAACTACAGAGCACAAAATCTGCTCTAGATGGCATCTTTTTTCACCTGAGGGCCTGTTAATGGAGGAAATTAGTTCACATATAATCACAATAGATGCCTGACTACGAAAGTGGGTTAATAACATCTACATTTTTAATGATAAAAGGCTGGATCATTTGTCGTCTGGAAAAAAATAATCACGATGACTAGCTTTCACATTCACCGGGTGTTAACACACTCGGTTTATGCTTCATGCCTGATTAAAGTACAGTGAAATACAGCTAATTTGGATGCTTAAAAAGACCACAATCTCTGTGAGTGGAATCGTGTGCACACATTATTCAGGATAACAGCTCATACTAACAGGGAAGCAGATTGGTGTAGTGAGTGTAGGAATCATGCTTGCCTGTGATAATGATTCATGATTCATTCACCCTGCTGACGTGTCCTTGAGCAAACCCTTATATTCGCTTCCAGCTTTGTAAAAGCCCTGACCTCTGACCCCTCTGTGGACGGAGGAAGAGATTTTTCCTTCAGATTTCAAAAAAAGGATCTCACTTTCTTAAACAAGATATTCCAAATAGTGCAATAGGAAAATGCTAAATGCCCAGGGAATAAGAACAGCTGTACACTGTATTGTACATGCCAGAGCTTCCAGGTTGAAGCATCAGTATATCTTAGCTAAATGTTAATAATTCAGGTTTTTGTTGGCGTTTTCTCAACCCAACCTGAAAATAAAACTCATTTATCACAGAGGTGTGTGTGCTCTGACATCTGCCCTGCTCTGATGATCAGGTTTGGGCTCTTGACATCACAGCTTGCAGATGACCCACTGCACATCAAAGGAATGAGCAATCCATCTGGGAGTGCTCTTTTCCATTTCAGCATCAGACCTGAAGCGCTCACTTATGGTCTTCTGGCGTGTTGTGTATTTTACTCCACCAAAACAAACCGCGTTGTAATGCAGATGCAGCCAACACCCTGAGCTTGAAGATCTGAATCACATCTAGGTCACACACAGGGGCCGGGCCCACACATATTGTGAAACCCTTTTTTCCCCCCTTCAACTGTTATACAAAGTGTAGCCACACCCTTTTCTTGAACGTGACCTTTTGTCGCGAAAGAAAACTGAAAAGCCGAACCTGTTCTGTGAATCAGCTACGTAAAATAGACAGGGTCTCAAAAAAAATGAATGAGTGTGCAGCAGAGGGTGTAGCACCTAAATACTGGTGGAATTAATTTCACATGATACTTAATGAACCTCATTTATGTAGATGAAATCTTCAACCCTTTTGAATGAAGACCTTAAAAGCCACTCAGAACATTTCAGGTCACTGGCGTACTTTTCTTTTATCCTAGTGTAGTACTGCAGCGACTTCACACATAATGTTCAGATATTTATCTAATGTCATGCCACAAATAAAAAGAGACAACACAAATTCACATAATGTGGTAAGTCTTAGAGCCGGAAGAAGGGAACTTTTTTTTTCTTCAAAAAGCAGCTAAATGTCTTAATCATGCCCCAGTGGATCTGAGCCTGAAGCTACGGAGGACAATGACTGTGTGCTTTGGAGCAAGAGATCAGCGACAGCAGCAAGGACGATGACGTCTGTAGAGGCAGTTATATAACTGCAGCTGAACATTTTGTCTGTCATAGTTACAAGGTTAAAGAGGGTGACATGAATACCAGTCATAGTCTCAAGAGTCATGTGCAACATACAGTAGTTCCACTAGACAAATGATACCAAGTTCATCAAGGCAGGAATCAGTACAGTACAATATGGAGCAAAAGTTAATGTCCATATTTATAATGTTAATAATCAACATGTCTGTCTCTTTGGACTTCTCTCAGGGCTTCTACAAGGTTTCTAGCTCATACCTACAACTATTCACTATTCAAAAAATGTCAATCCTATAATCCAGAGCTAAATATACAGACTACAGCAAGGATGGCAGAGCATTGTGCTGTTAAGTAACATGTTGTTGGCTTTGTCAATTGCACAAATTTTGACTCAACGAAGCTGATCAACATTACATCACAGAGTCCTTCTTCTCCTTCATACTGTAAATGCTGTGGTTAGAGAGTTTTAACACATTGGACCATACTTGTGAATGTAAAAACAATATAATAAATATTCACAGAAACTTAATATTCAGTAACTTTTTTTTTTGGTTTTGTTTGTATACCAGAGCATCTACAAAACACAAAATAAGATGTAAAACACAACAGAGCTCATATATAACATTACTAGTATTTAAAGCCCTCCCTCCACTGTTCTTATTGTGACTTCATTTTTGACCTTCACTGTGCAGAATGATGTATGTGCAGAGTTTGACACTAGAATACATCATCTGCTGAATTTCTTCTGTGCTCACATTCAATCTCAGTGTAAGATGTTGTGTGTATGGTTTGAGACATCACAGCGAGTTTGAAAACAGTTTGAGTTTGTGTAAACTTGAAACTTCCTGTGCACTGAGGATAGACTTTTCAATAAAGTAGACATCTTGTGTCCAGTACTTAAACAAAAAATAACTGCATGTTTATAAATTCTAGATTCTCCAGTGAGGAAGAAAAGTTGAATTCTTAAGAATTTCAATAAACTCAACAAATTTAAGAAACCGTCACAAATTTATGACATTTTTTTTATTACATTTTTATTTCAGCCATCAAATTGTTTATGTGTTTTGATGTTGGTGTTTCTTATTTAATTTGTGGTAATCTGACTTTTGATGTCAGAATTTTATTGTTTAGTTTTATGTTTTAAGATCTTGGAACCAGTGTTTTCACTTTCATGTTACCCCTCAAACTTATTTATTGAATCCATAAATAAATAAAGCATGTAATGTTGTATCCTAGTCTCCTCTAATGTGCCATGTATTATCTATATTATAAGACGCATTTTTACAGTTGAGCTGAATATTGTGGCGCTGACAAAACCACAAATGAAATGTTTTTTAGGAAAGTCTGCATGAGGAGTAACATCAATTTGTCTGCACCAAAACTAAATTTCTTGCTAATATGCATGTAGCCTGTACACTTTAGTTGTTTGTTGCTGTCTTTCATCATTGTTTCACTGTCTTTTCTTGTGAAATTGCAGACATTGTACGGGCAAACTGTAAGTTGGCTACCAGCCTTTTTCTAGAGTACGTAATAATAAGCATTAGGTATATATGTAATATTCTCTACAAATTAATAAAATAATTCTGGGTAGAGAACAAAGCACAGATTATTTGTGAGAAGTTATTAACTCCATTCAAACAGTCATTTTTGCATTAATTTAACACCTAATATTCACCAATCAGCCATAACATAATGACCACTGTCTGACTGAGGTGAAGTGAATTACACTGATTATCTATATACGACCGGGTCAGAGCATCTCTAAAACTGCAGCTCTTGTGGGGTGTTCCCGGTCTGCAGAGGTCAGTACCTATCAAAAGTGCTCCAAGGAAGGAAAAGAACCGGAGACAGGGTCATGGGTGGCGAAGGTTCATTGATGCACGTAGTTGGGGGGGGGTGGCTTGCGGGTGAAGGCTGGCCCGTGTGGTCCGATCCAACAGACGAGCTACTGTAGCTCAAACTGCTGAAACAGTTAATGCTGGTTCTGATAGAAAGGGGTCAGAACACACAGTGCATCACAGTTTGTTGGTATGGGGCTGCACAAGTCCAGTTGGTCATAAAGTTATGGCTGAATGGTGTAGTCAGTTGACTGTATACTCCAGATAAAGGTACATACATGTAGGTAATAAAATAACTTCATGGTGACACAACAATAACAAAACTGTTTGGGAAATTTGTGTTTGGGAATATTGTTTTTGCTCTGATTTGCTCAACATCCAGTGCCTGTTTGTATTTAATATTATTCATTACAATTATCACAACTTGTCTCACCTTCACTTGAGCAGGAAAGACATTGTCTCTAAAAAGTAGGACTGAGGACATTCAAAACACTTGAAAAATCAGAAACTATTGTTATAGGCTGTTATGGGGCAAGGAAGTCTGGTTTTGATGGAAATTACAAATACTTTAGATGCCTGCCTAATAAAGTCAGAGTGTCTGTTTCCCATCTCTCTCAGCTTTTTCTATTTTACCTGAAATGTTTTCACTGGTGCTCTGTCTAATTAAGCATGCCTCTGATGTTTAGGTCAGGTATGTCTCGTGTACGGGACTGATCTCCGAGGAACTAACCTGGATAAGAAAGTTTTCACATTGTTTTTTTTTATGCCTGCAGTTTTCTGCAGAATACAATTTTAAATTGAGCTATATGAAAGACACTTGTTATAGCAAAGTGTGATAAACAATACATCCATACAGTCTGTAGGTGCCACGCTGAAAGGAAGTACAAAGGCACCCATGCAGTAGTCACATGAGAGTATCCATATAATATTAAACTAACTCTTGGACCATGATTCCAAAGGTTTGAATATTTTCTAGAGTCATTTCTTGGACTTCCTCAAAGACACTACAGCACTTAGCTACATGCCTCTTCAGCTTTAGCAACATCAACTAGGAGTGTAAGAAAATATCGAAAAAATATCATATTGTGGTATTTTGTTTTGTGCTATTGGATCAATTCTCAAAGAAATTTAACAATTTGGTTTTTGTGTTTAAACCCCCAACCACTAGGCAACAGTGTTGTAAGCGTAAACTGAGGTTTATGATGTTGGGTGTCACTGTGATAAATACAAATGGATACTGTTCAGTAGCGCAACATATTGAATCATAACCCATGTATTGTGTTACGTATCTTGTTGCCAAATTCTTGCCCTAAAAATCAACATAACATTTTAATTTCTAAAACATTAATGTCAGTGTGAGTAAATAAAATGTACATTTACAATTCAAATACTAAAAACGGCCTGCTCACACACAAAAGGATAAGCTCACTGATGTTTAAGTTAAGTAGGGCGTAGTCATTTGCTACCTGTGACGTTAGTCAACCTGTTGTCAGATTTCACTCCATTTCATGTGTGTTTGAGATGTATCAACATGGGTTGTACATCCAACATTCATTCTATGTGGAGCGCTGCTCTGTTTTCTTAAAGAGACAGAAGGTAGAAATGAACCCTTTGCTGTTGCACAGACCTACACCATTTGTGCATGCCCAGTCACACTAAGCAGCTCTAGCAATATTCAGACTAGTGTTCAGTTTAAGCTTGCAGGACATGGCCCAGTAACCTACTTTCCCCACAACATGCTCTGTAACATCAGAGACGAGGCTGTGTGTCATCAGTTAACTAACCTTCACCACAGCATAGTTTCAGCAAAGAGACACAAAAACCCAGACACAGCACTGCTTAAGCAAAAGCAGAATACCAATGATCACAGTTTTGAAGTCAAGTCTCTGAAAAGGGAATCTCCATAAGGCCTATTTCTCAGTTTACTCCTAAAGGTGAAATACAGTGTTGTAAAACTGATAATAAAGGCAGTAAAGAATTGGAGAAATGAAAAACAAGGACGGGAAGAAAGCAAATGGCCAAGAAGAAGGGATAAAGGGAGAAAAGGACAAAAATTGTCCAAGAGATTAATGATACTAGTGAGTATCGGGCAAGGCTTTCATAGGTGTGAAATGCTAAGTCACAGTAATAAGTAATAGTATAATTATAGGATCATAAGTCACAGTTATGAAAACGTTTCTTAAAATTATGATATGAGTCATATTTGTGAAAGCCTTTGAAAAGATGAGCTTGCAGATGAGATTATATTAGATGTATGGTGTGTCATAGTGTCTTATAATAATGAGAATGCTTAAATATAAAGTATATTGATTATATAATCTTATTGCCTACTGCAATAACATAAAACTCATTCATTTAAACAACGATTACCAGAACTTCCCCCTGAAACATTACCCCTTTATATCTACATTAACTGTCAGGATTGCTGTGTGGCACCAGGACAGTGCCTTGGGTTTCCCCCTCCATCTATGTACTTGACCCCATGACAGTCCATGCATCAGGTGGACGGCACTATGACCTGTTAAACCCTACAACCCGATTCACTCAAACCATTCTTCTGAGTGAGTTTCTAGGTTAACATAAAACTCAGACAACCACAGCGACAGCACAGGCTAACATACCGACAAGATGGCAAAACAACTGACCCAGGTGGTACATGCTTACTCTGCTCATCAACGAATGTAACGATGACACTAGAAATACAGTGTGAGCACATTGAGATTATGGACTTCTGGACTGGACTGTGGGGCTGATTGATTGGTTAATTTTCTAGCTGCATGCCACTGGTTGTTGTGTCTACTCTTAGGTTTATGGGATTAAGACAGTTTATTTATAGAAAATGGCACTATGAGTTAACATGGATTGTTAAAACAATACATTTAGTTTATTCACTCATTCATCCTTCATTTGTACCTCATAATTATGGGAGACTTTCCATAAAGTGAGGGAGCTAGCGGTCAGGGAGCAGCCATAGTACAGAAAGAATAAGCGTCATAATTGACTCATGACCTCAGTTTCAGGGGCAGACCATACACCAAAATGGAAGACACCAATTTATCTAGCCCACAATGTAAAATCAAGACCGTCGGATTTAGTCTCAGGACTAAAGAAATGATCTTAAGGGAGAAGCACATAGCATGAGTCATGAGGCTGGGCCAAATGTTTGGCAGCATGATGTAAAAAGGAGCATATGGTGCAGTGAACACCCCAGTTCAGTCAGTCATGGAACAGCCCATCCTGTCCCACTCAGCTGTCAGCACACATCCTCATCACTATTCATGTCTGCTGGGCCAACCTCGGCACTGACGCAGCAAGCCGGCAAAATGGCTCAAGCCTCAACATGAGTATTTGGACGAAGATGCAGAATAACCATTTGACAATTGAACACTGACATGAACAGGAACCTGGCTCCTTTTAACTCCCACATCTTTTTCTCTTTCTTTTTCCATCCGGTCCCTCCACAAAGTGACACAGTTGCCATGACTTGGCATCAAAGTGGATGTCCTGTGAATTTGGTACTTTGCCCAATCACATAATCCAGTGGCTCTCACTAATTTATGGAGGAGCCTATTTGCCTCTTGTCTTAGGCAACACATTCTGCATTGCCCTGTTACATTTAATCCACACTCCTTTAGGCTTATATTTCATGCTGCTCAACTCATAAAATGTGTTTTATTTTCCATTTGTAATAATGTGGCTGTGTGAGCCCAAAACACACACTGGTTTCCAGGTAGCTGAGTCAACACATGCAAAAACTTTATTAGTTGTATTTCACCAGCACTTCATTAGTGGGGTCATTTAAGTGCCAGTTAATGTCACACCACTCCACACGGTGTTAAGACCAGAGCTTCTCTTAAAATACACTCCAGTTACAGAGATGCTCGTAACTAAAAACGGATTCAAACGTTATAGCGAGTTAACAGTCGTGTAAATGGTGTTTTAGGCGAACTAAAGCATGAAGAAGCTGCCTCCATGTATTAGCTAGTGTGAAAAAAAGATGTATTTTTGCACAGCAGCTTTAAATGTTATAAAGCAAATTGAGCTAAGTAAGCTTGAAGAAAGAGAAAACTGTATGAACAAACTAAGAGTTTTCCTTTCATTCGTGTTAAAGAGTTTCTTTCTTTTCTTTCTTTTTTTTTTTTAAAGCTACCGTTAAGCTAGATCTGCAACAACGGAGCCATTAACACCGACAACACAAAGCTGGAGACTTACCTTATTCTGTGGAATAAGGGTCCGACCAACCCCAGACGGAGGCACAGGGGCTTTAACCACCAGCAACAACAAAAACCCCGACGTGCTATATTCCACAAAAGTTGCCCACAGATGAAACAGCACCGCCGACTCAGTCTGGAAATGATGAATGCGGGTGTTATTGGGGTTACAGCCTGTTGAGGGGGAGATCCTGATCCAGCCCACACACACACACACACACACCTCACATTTACCTTCTCGTCTGACTGAGCGCTGGTCTCAACGCGTCCCGTCCGCACACACACACAGATGAACGCTGAATGGAGAGTTTTCTGCAGCCGGAGTGCGTCCACACTCAGAGTCCCGCCCACTGGACTATATACTAAATAAAGTTGTGTGTGTGTGTGTGTGTGTGTGTGCATTGGTGGTGACAGGGCTCTAAAACTGCCCTTTAAATGAATAGTAAATGAAGAATATGTATCCAAAGATGTTTTAAAAAGCCTTTTTTATTCTCATATAAAGTATCAACAGGTTATAAAAGCAGTGGATGTGGTTCTTATATACAATGACTCGCTGTGATTTGTGAGTCATGCCTTTTGCTCTCTGAGTCATGCTTTCTGAGGCCATTTTAGAGCAGATCATCGCATGTTGGTCTTCATGTACTGATCAGAGTAGAAATCCTGATAATGTAAAGACAAGTGCAGTGGTGAGATGCATCAGTCCCCAAAGTTTTTCACACATAATCCAAATAAATCAGCACACGCGCTAGCGCCACCCTTAGGTCAATCAGTGCAATGCAGACCATTAATAAATCAAGTTGCAACACCACAATGTGGAAAAACTCCATTACACGTAGAAATCCATGCGTACCCCTGTGAGTGTTATATTATATAAGTGCATAATATAAGTAGCATGTTGATGTTGTGTGGTAGAAGTGGAGCATTTTTTACTTTATATATGAGTATATTGGTAATGCAAATGTAAATCTGTAAAGTAACTAATGGAGCAATGCAATAATAATGGAGCAATGCAATAATAATGGAGCAATGCAATAATTTCAGTGAAGTAAAAATGCAGTAATGTGTCAAAACTGGCATAAAATGGTAATATTCAGGCAAAGCACCTCAGAACTGCAGTATTTGAGTATATGTAATTCCTCCCTCAGTGTACTCCAATTTAACGAGGCTAAAGCTCGTCATGTCTTATCGTGTAGTCAGACAGTAGTCCGTATTCCCCAAAACTGTCTTTGACATGTAAAATCAGTGTAGTGCCTCTTCAAGATTAAATCAATCTTTTACCATCCAAAGAAGTAATTAAGTTATTTTTAAATGTTTTAAATTTTTCAAAGTGTTCCTCTAAATTAAAAGGGCCATAGATAGATAGATAGATAGATACTTTATTTATCCCGAGGGAAATTCAAGCATCCAGTAGCATACAAAATACAAACATACATTAAAATAAAAAAAAGCTATTTTTTATTGCATATTGCATTAAAACAAATACATCACTGGAGTTAGATTAAATATTAAAGCACTTCACAGCTTCAACAAAAACTACAACCTTCACCAAAGTTAGATTCACTTAGTTTACTTAGCTAGGTGTGCCTGACAAGCTGCAGATAAGTATAATAAAAGTGTAATAGTGGTGGAGGTGTACTGCACTGTGACTGTTAAACCCTCAAGAGCATTTCCAATTCTTATGACACCACAAATATAATTAACCAGGAATAGTGTGTCTATATATGTCACCGAGATTATCGCATCAACAATAAACAAGTCTTAATTTTGCCCACAGCAACATACGAGAGTTTGACTTGAAAAAATGTGCAGATTTTCTTAAATGTGTTTGATGTGCTGATATATTTCAGGGAGAAGCTGAGGAAACCTGTCAACCTGGTCTCTAATTAGTCGGAGCATAATTAAATACATAAAGGGGGAATTTCATAACACATTGCTGTCGTGTTTCTCTGCATACGTGGCCTCCATATACCCGACTCAGTACCCATATCTGTAAAAGGCGTCCAGCTGTCTTGCATAGTAGTTCTGTTCTTGTGGCAGTTAACGGTGTTGGCATTGCTTTATGGGAAAGTGCACAGATTTGTTGGTTTGTCACATTCCATTTCACAGCGAGAGCAGTTTTTTGGCAGGAGCGGCGGTTTTCAAGCCAGGTGACTTTAACGGTCGTTCGGTTCAGTCTCAGTGGTCGGTCTGTCCACGCACACTTACATACACACGTAGAGTAAACACTTACAGCTTTTATGTAAAGCTACAGGGAAACATACAGACAAACATATCTGGCTCCAAAAAAACAAGACATGCTGTTTATAACTTCAAACACCTGGGAAACCATTGTGTGTGTGTGTGTGTGTGTGTGTGTGTGAGTGAGAGTGTGTGTGTGTGTGTGTGTGAGAGAGTGAGAGTGTGTGTGTGTGTGTGAGAGAGAGTGAGAGTGTGTGTGTGTGAGTGAGTGTGAGAGAGAGTGTGTGTGTGTGTGTGTGTAATGCCTGAAGAATGTTTGACTGACTTTGTGTAGACAGCAATGATACGGCGTACCTTTTAGGGTTATACAGTCACATTTAGTTCCTTTAATGGGTGTTTAGTCCTGCAGTTGTTCCCGCTGTACAAGTGGAGAAGATACAGGATTTTCAATAAGTCTGAATTTCCATTCACATTTTGAGAAGAAGAAACAAACAAATGCCTTTTTGGGTTCGGGCAAGTTTTCAGATTTGAATATTTAAATGTAAATGTTTGAATATGTCTATACATGTATGGGAAATACGTGGGATTTGTTGCACAATCAGGTGAATTATGGTCAGAATCACCCCTTTTAAATGTTTTTACTCTTGAGACAGAAACTTAAGGTGTCTAGAATAAAAAAAGCAAATAAAAACAAACTTTTATGAATTTGAGATC
>NW_023339763.1:16913564-16918331 GCF_004916995.1 Morone saxatilis | reverse complement strand
TTAACTATTTATCTAAAAATATTACATATAAATACAAAAAATATCACTAAATTCCTGAGACTGAAAGTCTTGAAAACATTTGAACATTTAACTGTGTATTACATACATTGAGTTTGTGTAGAGAAAGCAACCCGTCCAGTGTCTCCTTGTTTCACTGGAGGGCGCTAACACAAAGCACCAGGTGGTCTGGGACAACTTGAGAAAGCAGGAGGCCATTCAATAGCCTGTTTTAGCTTCACACACCAAGCTACTGTTAGCTAGCCGGCGGCTAACGGGCAAGCTAAAACATCAGTGTGTCTTAATGTCGTCTGTCTTATCAAGTGATGGCAACAGAACAGTGTTCACAGACCGAAGCTGGTGAGTGCCGAGCGGCCCTTGGATTGAAGACGTTTCATGTTTTTGCATTCACAGTTTGCAGCGAGCTAAGTGAACCGAGAGCAGCCCAAAGCTAGCTGACGTTAGCTCGGCTCGATAGGAACCGTGGCTCGTCGGTACCGAGCTAACACACCTCTCTGTCTCCCTTCATTTCCAGAACTGTATTACCTCATTGCCAGATTTCTCCAGTCAGGACCCTGTAAGAAAGCAGCACAGGTAAAAACCCCCTAAAACAAACAGGATATTAACTCAGACCGGTTACAAATCGTCTGAACGAGTAGCCGATGCTCGCAGCTAACGCTATCTGTGTTGTGTTGTTAGATTCTGATCGAGGAGCTGGAGGAGTTCGAGGTAGGTTCGACTGGACCTTTCTGGGTCTGTTCTCCTCTGGGCTTTCTCTGCTGCTGCCCATGGCGCCGCTTTAAGTCATGTTTTTACTCATTTTGGCTGGTGTTTGTCAAAGGAGCGCGTTGCCGAGCCGAGACGACACTGGCGAAATGTTGTGCCGTCTCTAAACAGCCTGTGTTTTAACTTTAGTTGGTTCCTGAACGATGGAGTTGGGACGGGAAGAAATACAACCGGACCTTCCAAGAGTGGGTGAGTGGCAACTGTCATAATTCACTTTTTAATCAAACCAATCGTATAACTCATGTTTTTATCCACAATTGCGTCTTAGCGGTTGTTTATATTTTTAAGTCAACCAACAAACCAGAATTGACGCGATGGTAAAAAAAAAAAAAATTGTTTATTAGAACACATTTATACATTTATATTAGTGTGGGCCTGTTGGTAAATAACTGGGTACAGGCTTAGCTATTGTGTGGGCTAATAGGAGGAGAATAGAGACAGGGGAAGGCAGTGATAGGCTGAACCACATCATGGAAGCTGTCACTCTTCTGCGGGAGCCAATGAAATCCCAGTTGTGTTTGCGAGCGAACCGGAAGAATAGGCAGAGAGGATTGTGATTGGCTGTGAGCTTCTATGCCCCTCCCCTTTCTTTCCCTCTCCCCTCCCTTGTGTCTCGCTTGTTTTTCAACTAGCAGCATTACAAAACCGTGTTACTAAATTATGAGTATAAACAGGAAGCGGAGAAAAAAGTAACCACAAAATTAGTTAAGTCGTTTTTGAAGAAGTAGATAGTTATATGCTTGTGTTATTACATAGCATAGAATTTGTTGTCTTTATAAAGAATTTTTAAAAATCCAATAATATTATTTTAAAATAGTATTAATTCTAAATAGTGTTTTTTAATTTCAGTGTTTAGTTTTATTCACTTCTTTGAGAATGTTGTGTTCCAGTCTCATATCTTAAAGCAATTCAGAGAGACAGTAGAAACTAGTTCCCTTGGTTTGTGTCCGTTTGTTTGATGGGTTGAGTGACATAGAAAGTGAAGAGGATTTTCTGGTTGCCAGAAAGCCGGTGAATCAGAGAAATAATATGCACCATGAATCAGAATATTATCAGAATCGTGTGTGTATTGTAATATCCAGTTGCAGGTTTTTGGATGAAGGTAAATGTGTGACAAAACAACATTATAATCAAGTACCTGCTACTGCAGTGCATGTACGTGGCTACTGTCTTGCTTTTTATTTCGGCGCCCATGTTAACAGATTAGAGCAGCCACACTGCCCGTGTCGATGCTCATCTCAGCTGCAGCTGCAGTTACGCTTCACTAGAGAGTCTACTTTTTCCGCACCTGGTTCCCAGTAAAAAAAAAGGGTCTGTTCTGTGTGGTTAGCTCACGTGTGAGCTGCAGCAGTTCAGCAAGGCCATCACACCCTGCTCAGGTAGGCAGTGGTCGAACCAGAACAGAGGCTACATGTAGATATAAAGGTGTCAGCGATGCTGGAGAAAGATTGTTGGTATTTGAAGTTGACAGCTGTGTTGTGGAGCTCTGTCCTGTGTGTCCCTTGTTGCTGATTGGCTTGAATAGTGTGGCTCCGCACTGACAAGTGTTAAATTACCCAATCGGTACACATCACAATTCTTAAAAAGTAATAACTTTAGTTTCTATGGTTATTGCTGATAATCATTGTGGTACGCAAGCTGCCTCTATGGTACACGGAGGAATCTGTGAAATATCTTGTAAAAATTAAATAGATAAACTAAAGAACATATAATACTATAAATAATAAAATACTACAAAATTTCGAATGTAAGTTTTGCATTTCATATAATATTTTGTTTCAATATCGGCCTGCAACGTTGTCACATTCATGAACGTCACACATGCATGCACCCATGATTAGTTAGGAGCTAAATTAGATGGTAAGCAGTGGTAAAATAAATGGTTCAAAGACACTGAAATCATAGTTTCAAACGGGAACTATTGGCAAGAGAAGTGTGGACCGGGAATACCTCTTTTCCACCAAATTAGTTCTGGTTCTTAAACTGGTTCATTCAGGATTCGACAGTCAACAATAATTCATCTTATATTAGGAATAAACCTTCCTCCTGCGTGAACTGTCCATAGCTGAATAGGATACACTAGTGTATTTTAACGTCAGTCATAATGGTGGAACCCGAAGAGCCTAATATTTTCTGAAGTGGTACGTGGTTAAAAACGTTGCAATATATCTAAAAAGAGAAACACTGATATAAGGAATAAAAAAAAAAAGTCTTTGTTATGTATTTGTGTAACAGCCGATATATCATTGTCATTCATTTCATTGGTATAGTGTTCAGAATGCAGCATCAGTCAGTTTAAATGATTGTCGTGTAATAAGCAGGCTGTTTAATCTGTTTAGCAAAACTGTTTTGGTGTTTGTTATTAAATACGACCTACATATTATACAACTTTCTAATAGCTGTCTGTGTCTTCTACAGGTAATTTTGAACGAGCACATTCCTGCAGACTATCTGCTCCGCGTTTGCCAGCGGATAGGCCCACTTATAGAGAAGGAGATCCCACCTAGTGTTCCTGGAGTCCAAACACTTTTGGGGCTGGGAAGACAGTCCTTACTTCGTACCACCAAAAGTGAGTTTTACTCCCATCCACCATAGTTATTTTAAACACGTCAGTACTGCTGTCATTTTTCGATTTATTGTGTGTTAATGAACTACCTGTGTAATTTAGGTTGTAGCCACAAAGTATGCAGTGGCTCAGCTGTCGCCGCACTCCACCGAGGACGTCCACCAGAACCTCCAGTCAGCAGTGGAGACCCTCCCAATGTTGGTGTGTGAAAGTTAAAAAAAATGTATACCCATTAAAAGGAGCTAAAGCCCCTAGACGAAATGAAGTAAGGTCTGCTTTAGAGTTGGTTCCACTGATCATTCTTGTCTGTTTTTATATGAAGTTTCCATCATGGGTGCTCGCCAGGCCACAGGCACAGCTCGTTTCAACCAGGCCGTGCCGTCTTCCTCCTACCAACACATGAAGATACACAAACGTATCCTTGGCCATCTTTCTTCTGTCTACTGTGTAGCCTTTGACCGCACCGGTCGTCGGATATTTACGGTGAGTGATGATTTCTGGGCCGGAAGATTACTGCAATAAAACTTCATCTGTAGTGTCTCACTAGTTGTGTTTCCATCTGTCGAGTCACCTTTATGCAAACTTTCAGATGTCACAAAAGATTTAAAAAAAATGCAAATCAAGCATCTCTCCATTGGCAGGGTTGAAATATGTAAATAAATACTTCCAGGTCATGGTAGGAAGTTCTGTTGGGAATGGGGCTTGGGCGACTCATCATTTAATCAGCATCATTGTTAAAGGAAATATGTCAATTTGCATCAAGTGCATCTCAGTGAAATACCACACCCAGTCAAATGTGTATTCCCTTCACGTCATAAAACCTTGCCGTGATCATCTAAGGTGTGGCAGTATTTTAGACAGACATTAATACAGTAGCAATAAATATTTTTGAAAAGAAACACTAATACAATATAATTCAATAATCAGAATAATATACGGTATCAAATAAATATCCTTCAGTTAAAAAATGTGTCTTTGCACAACTACACGACACAAATGATGTTATAACTCACAAGCCTAGATTTATGGTATGCTCTTCAGTCCAAGGTAGTTTCCAGTGAAACGGTCTTATTTATTTCAATGTCGTATGTATTTTAGGGTTCTGATGACTGCCTGGTGAAAATCTGGGCCACAGATGACGGCCGGCTCCTGGCAACACTCCGCGGCCACTCAGCAGAGATCTGTGACATGGCCGTCAACCACGAGAATACCCTCATTGCCTCTGCGAGCTGTGACAAAACCATCAGAGTGTGGTGCCTTCGTACCTGTGCACCTATCACTGTTCTGCAGGCCCACGGTGCCTCTATCACATCCATACAGGTGAGACTGATGCATTTAAAGGAAAACCTAATAATAAGATAAGATATTCCTTTATTTGTCCCAAAATGGGGAAATTCCAATGTTACAGCAGCAAAGTG
>NW_023339763.1:16913283-16913494 GCF_004916995.1 Morone saxatilis | reverse complement strand
AGAAAAAACAGTAAGAATCCAATAAATAATAAATGGGTAGCTTTGTTTCAGGCTTCTTCAAGTGGCCATAAAATAGGCGAGATAATACACCATAATGCCAGTTTTCACTTATACTGACTGCGATTAGTCGACTAGACAGTTACATGTTGCTAATCTCACTAGTCGACGTCCAGAAATACTAGTCTACTAAAGTAGAATGCTGGTTAACTGC
>NW_023339763.1:16903970-16913183 GCF_004916995.1 Morone saxatilis | reverse complement strand
TAACAGTAACTTGTGGAGCCTGGCTGAGGCCGAGCGTAAAATTACTTTTAAACTAGTTGACTAGATTAAAATATTTGTTTAATCGATGGCAAAATTAGTCCCCATGAACATCCCTAATACTAATCACAATGTCAGCTTTCACAACACCAGTTGTTTGCTATACTGTAATATTGTGTTAAAGGTTGATAGTCACTCCCTGCCTGTGACTAACCAACACTGACTTTCTATTTCTTTAGTTTTGTCCTGCTGTCAAAGGGACAACGCGGTACCTGGGCTCCACCGGTGCAGACGGGATGGTGTGTTTCTGGAAGTGGCACTCGATCAGCATGAAATTCAAGTAAGTGTTGAGACATCTATTGTATTGTGCATTAAAACGTGTACTACAGTTTCATGGAAGTAACAGCTTTTATGTTCCCTCAGTGATCAACCAGTCAAGTTTGTTGAGCGGTCACGTCCAGGAGTACAGGTCTCCACTTCCTCCTTCAGTAGTGGTAAGTGTATATTCTTGCCTGGTAACATTTTATTTTCCAGATGTGCTTCACCTAAGTTACTGTGAGCAGCAAACCAAACCCAGACAAACTAATATATGCATCGACATTGGGGTTACAGGGGTATTCAGTGTGACAAAGTCATTTGAGTGACACAATAACCGAGGATAACACATAATTTAGGCTCACCTGAGTAAATCTATTGGGAACATTGCAACTTTTTAAAAGCTTTTAAAAGTTTTTTGGTAGTTTGTTTTAAGATTCACTGTCAGATGTAATTAACATATACAAATAGCAACAGAACGAGAGCATTTACATGTGGGACCTGACCAAAGGTGCCTAACCTCAGAACTGCATTCTGTGTTTACTGTTAATAGGTGGTATGTTCATGGCTACTGGTGGCACTGATCATTTGATCAGAGTCTACTACCTTGGTGCTGAAACTCCTATGAAGGTCTCTGAGATGGATGCTCACACGGTAAGAAACAAAATGCAGTAGCTACATCACTCAAACTTAATTTAAACAAGGTCTCTGTGACTTAAATACACATCTTCTTTTTCTGTTTTTAGGATAAAGTTGTCGTCGTTCAGTTCAGCAATAACAGTGACAGGTGAGTGTATTTAGCTGAGATCTACATAGACTCCAAACTGTTTTTTGTCTTGTTTTTGAGCCTCTTACAGTTAAATGTGTTTATGCGTCCAGCCTAAGGTTTGTGAGTGGCAGTCGTGACGGCACAGCCAGGATCTGGCATTACCAGCAACAAGAGTGGAAGAGCGTCACTTTAGACTTGGCTGCCAGGCTGCCTGGGTAAGAGAGTAAACTGTATTACACAATGGCATTTCTGTCTACGTAAACCATTTTAGTGTTTCGTGTCTGATGAGATATTTTCCTCCAGGAGTACTGTTGCCAGTGGGGATGATAAAACCAAGCTGGTGGTGACCATGGTGGCCTGGGACCGTGCAGATAGCACTGTTATCACAGCAGTGTCAAACTATCTGCTCAAAGTCTGGAGCACAACCACTGGACAGCTGCTGCACGTTTTAGCGGTGAGTAGATGGAGCTGGAATGTTTACTGTGCAGCTGCTTTAGGGTAAAAAAACAAAAACAAAAAAAGAATAAAACTGAATGTTTGTGCTCTCTCTCTTTAAGGGTCATGATGATGAGGTGTTTGTGATGGAGGCTCACCCATTCGACTCCCGTATCATGCTATCTGCTGGCCATGATGGCAACATTTACATGTGGGACCTGACCAAAGGAGCCAAAATCCGCAACTTCTTCAACATGGTAATTTATCTACAATGAGAATCGCGCACCAGTAGTGTTTTTATTTGACTCTATCATTAAGTTCATATTAAAATATTTGTTTCCAGATTGAAGGGCAAGGCCACGGTGCTATTTTTGACTGCAAGTTCTCAACTGATGGGCAGCATTTTGCCTGCACTGACTCACACGGCCATTTGCTCATCTTTGGCTTCGGCTGCAGCAGACCATATGAGAAGGTAACACCACAAACCTGTTGCTTAAAACATATTTACCATTAATAATCATTCTGTCAGTTCCCATTCTGTGACAGGAACAACATTCAGAATCAATACAGTTAGACTGCATGGTGCATTTGTGGTTACACACACTTTAATCATAAGACCTGGATTTAAGCCAGTGTCACTAAGGATCCTTCTGAAATACTGTAGAGAATACTGCTAATAACCATCAAGAAGCTTTCTGTTGTACTTACTCTGTGTCCTACTCTGCCCTGTGGAAGAGAGGCAAGCAGTACATTTGAACTCTTTACATCATTATCAACACAAATGTCCTCTTTATTCTCCCCAGATTCCAGACCAGATGTTTTTCCACACGGACTACCGACCTCTGATCCGTGACTCTAATAACTATGTGCTGGACGAGCAGACGCAGCAAGCCCCACACCTCATGCCTCCACCCTTCCTTGTGGATGTTGATGGCAATCCTCACCCTTCTCACTACCAGCGCCTGGTGCCAGGAAGAGAGAACTGCCAGGAGGAGCATCTCGTACCACAGCTAGGATACATGGCTAACAGTAAATCGCGCGCCTTCATAACTCGTACCATTCAGAATGCTTGCTCAGTTTGAAATATACATAAATATAACTGACAGAGTTTGACCCAAAATTTGCCTTTTTGTTTCTTAGGTGATGGAGAGTTGGTTGAGCAGGTACTTGGCCAGCAAACGGCAGAAAACAGAGAGAGCCTATTGGACAATCTCATCAGACAGTTACAGAATGAGCAGGACGAGCGTCAGAATGCAGACCCACCTGACGAGGCAGACGGTATGTTTTACTTCACATTTTAAATCATGCCTGTAAAACTCTGAGATTTATTGTCAAACTAACATAACAAACGTTTTTTTTTTATTATTATTTTTAGGTGATGATGCAGATGCAGAAGAGGAGATGGCTTCCTCTCCATCTGCTGGACCACGCAGAAGTAGGCAGGTGGACGGGGTGTGGCAGATGCAGCATAATGCCCTGCGTAGTCAAGTGGCCACCGAGAGGGACCTGCTGGCCTGGAGCCGCAGAGTGATGGTCAGTGAAGTGCCACAAGGGATATTCAGGTGAGGCGGATAGAGGGGATTCAATTGGATGAAAGTTTAAGTGAGCCTATTAGAGTTTTAAACAAATCAATCTTTTTTTTATTAAAGCTTGTTAGTCATTGTGTACATTCCATGATGGAAATTATTCTTTTTTTATTAGAGTTTTGGAGGAGTGCAGACAAGCCAAAGGCGACATGGAATGTTCCCTATACAATGCAGAAAGGAGAAAAAAACCAGTATCCTGCACACCCAAGGTACACTGTTCTTCACTTCACACTTGTTTTCACAAGTCAAAAATACTATCTATTCCAGTTAATTCCCACTTTCCTCATTTTCCACTCTCCTTCTGCAATTTGTAGAGCGATCCGTTGACTTCACGCCTGCGCTCCCTGAGGCCCACAAAGAAAAAGCAGCAGCGCCACGCCTATCAAACACGCTCAGCTCAAGTCCGCCGTCCTGGTACCAGGAGTCGAAATCCTAGCAACAGACGCAACTCTGACAGCCAGATATACTCTGACAGTGATGGAGAGGTATATTCCAGTCTGTGTGTTCTAGACATCCAAATGTCTAGAACACCCATGAGTTTGTCAGTAATCTGAATCAAAAGTTACTGGAACTTTCATCTTTAATTGTGTTCAACATGATATTTCAATTGTATATTTTAGAGACCTTTTTAAAATTAAATGTTGGCAATGATACATTATTTTACTCAGTCACAAAAAAGCCATTTTAATTAAATAAAAATGCTGTTTAATCGCCAATAAGATGGAAATGATATCAAGCAGTGTCTGTTAGCTGGCTTTTATAATACTAAGGGTGCTTTCCGTCTCATTGACAGGCAGCAGAACAGGTGGAGCAAAGTGAAGCCTCCTCTGATGGTGAAGCTCAGTGGCAGAGTGAAAGCAGCTCCAGGTAAATCATTTTGACTGAGCAGAGTTTTCAAGATGTAGTTCTAATCCCCCACCTCAACCACAACGCCTCTCTTTCATTCCCAGTGACTCCTCCAGCGAATATTCCGATTGGACAGCCGATGCTGGGATTAACCTCCAGCCGCCGAAGCGATCAGCCAGGAGGCCCGTACAGCCCCAAGGTTACAGCAGCTCTGAGGAGGAAGAAGGTGATGACAAGGCAAAGGAGACCAAGAAGAAGGAAAACGAGAAGAAGAAGAAGAAGAAGAAGCCCAAGGACACTAAACAGGTGAACTGACGAAAAGTGCAGCTCCTGAAATCACAACATGTCTTTGTAAAGAACATTGGTTGTGCTCCATTTTTAAATGCTGTCCAACCACACAGTAGGAGAATGTCTGTATCTAAAACATATTGTTCAAACAAATTGTATATACTTAGAAACCCACATCCTCTCTGGCCGGACTTGAAGTGGACGAGTGGCTGCCACCATCATGGATAATGGAGACCATCCCACGCCGCTCTCCTTTTGTTCCACAAATGGGAGATGAGGTAAGGGCTGTCACTCTAATATCAAACAGAAAAATACATTACATTACATTCATTTTGATCATGGTTCTCTTGTCTTCTTCCAGCTCATCTACTTCAAACAGGGCCATCAAGCGTATGTCCGGGCTGTCCGCAGGGCCAAGGCCTACAGCATCAACCCTCAGAAACAGCCCTGGAATAGACTCGACCTCAGGGTGAGGCGCCGTGTTATTTAAAATGCAGTGTTGTGTAGCAATCCTTACATGCTCCATTACACAAGCTGTTCAGAGAGTCTGAAAACAGCAGCCAATTTTTCCCAATCATCACAGTCCTACTTGTGCCACTGGACCACATAGTTGACCTCTGTATTAGTAAGACTAAATAGTCTAGTTGCAGCTTTGTTAGAAAAAGCACAACCAGTTCTTCACCAGTTGAAGTTCAGTGTTGAATTCCTCGCGAAGTGGACATGCAAATCTGCTTTGCAACTGGAGATGAAGGTTTTATTCTCCCCTTCTCTCACATAGAATGGAAGTGAAGTGAGGGAGGTGAATATTATAGATTTTGAATTCAACACTATTAACCTTAACGATTTGTCTCAAATGAACCACAGCGTTCAGTGTTAAGGGTGTACCTCTTAAGTTTTTATTTTTGATTTCTATGATATCTATGCTTGATCTTGTTCATTCATCCTAAATCTTACCTTTTGTGGATTTTCTTCTGCCCCTTCAGGACCAGGAATCTGTAAAGGTGGTTGGAATTAAATACGAAGTGGGACCTCCCACCCTCTGCTGCCTAAAACTAGCTTTCTTGGATCCAGTCTCAGGGAAGATGACCAATGACTCTTTCTCCTTAAAGTGAGCGTTAATCTACAGCATATACAGCACAAGATAATGTTGATTTAAGCATGCATTAACTTGGATTTCACTGCTTGTTTCATTTCGACAAAAGGTACCATGACATGCCTGATGTCATAGATTTTCTGGTGCTGCAGCAGTTTTACAACGAGGCTAAAGAGCACAACTGGCAGCCAGGTTAGTCTTTTGAACTCATATGTTTACCACTCATGTTCATGGTAGTCGGCAGTCCTTCTCTTACGTTTGATCCTCCTGTCTCCAGGTATGAGGTTCCGCAGCATCATTGATGACGCCTGGTGGTTCGGCTCTGTCGAGGACCAGGAGCCTCTGCAGCTGGAGTATCCAGATAGCCTGTTTCAGTGCTATGCAGTAAAGTACGTCTGTATCCTGCAGTGTTTGTGGCTGTAAATGTTCTGCTCACCCAATGTCACTTTTCAATAAAGTTAAGTAAAGTGATTGTAATCTCACACACAGTGTGGTTTAATGACTTTCTTTCTTGTTTCATCAGGTGGGATAATGGTGAGCGGGAGAAAATGAGTCCCTGGGACATGGAGCCTATTCCTGAGGAAGGTCAGTGAGATTGAACCTTGTTATAAACCTGTGCAATTGCTTTTTTAAATGTTATCATTTATTAGATTATAAACCAAATGTCAAAAGAATAAACACTTTAGAAACTAACACAAATGCATTGTTTTGCTTCGTCAGCTGCGTTGCCAGACCAGGTTGGTGATGGCGTGGAGGTGGCAGAGGAGGAGCTAAAGGCTCTTCTTTACGGGCCTCAGGAAGGAGAATGGGGGGCTCACACACGAGATGAAGAGTGTGAGAGAGTCATCCACGGCATTGATCAGCTTCTTACACTGGGTAGGCCACCACAGGGTTGATAACTGTTCAGCTGTTCCGGGAAAAGTCTAACCTGCATGGCTGCCATGTTTCATCTCCTTTCTGATTGTCCACAGAGGTAGCCAAGGCATTCGCGTCACCAGTAAATCTGCAGGACTACCCTCTGTACTGCACTGTGGTGGCTTACCCCACTGACCTCAGCACCGTCCGCAAACGACTGGAGAACCGCTTCTACAGGTGGAACAACACGCCTAACCTCAGTCACACATTTTTATCATGGCTATACATTTTAAGTCCTGATGCCAAAGTGTTCATATTTGAGTTTCACTTGCGGATGTTCTTCTCTGCTGCAGGCGGATCTCTGCATTAATGTGGGAGGTGCGCTACATTGAACACAATGCCCGCACTTTTAACGAACCCCAGAGCCCCATTGTAGCAACGGCCAAGGTGGTGACTGATGTTCTCCTGCACTACATCGGGTAAGACTCCACAGAGCTCCTGTTATAACCCCCTCATTGACACTTCAACACTGGAATAACAATGATTAATACTCCTGCAACTGTGTCTGATTCATTGGTCCTGTGTCTCCTCCAGGGACCAGAGCTGCACAGACATCGTGGATCTGTATCACAGACTGAAGTCTGAGATCAGCAGTGGAGGAGAAGCTGAGGTGAGTGACTGTTTTTGTTTAGTTTTTTTACATTTTGGTGACTACATTTTCTTTAAATTATTGTTTTGGCCGTAAATGGTCATTTGGGTTTGTATGTGTTCCTCTGCAGGCTGACTTGGATGTGGACTCTGACACTCCAGGAACATCTACGGGACATCGGGTAAGAGGAACCAGTGAACATAACAATCCATCTTAGACCATCACAGACTTAAAATCATCTGTGGTAGCTCCAGTCTTGGTTAATGTCATGTTCTCTCTGCCAGGGAGCCAACCCAAATTCTAAGAAACGTGGTGTGGTTTTGGATGTGAAAGCATGGCGAAGTCAATGCCGAGAGCTGGTGCGTCGAATGATCGCCTCGCCGGATTCAGAACCATTCAGACAGCCTGTGGATCTCTTTGAGTATCCGGTAAAAGAACCTAAAACAAACATCACTTGCAGTTGTAAGACCACTGATGCCAGAAAACACTTCACACAACTCTAAATAACATTAGAAATGCATGCCACAGGTGTAAAAGTAGAATTCAAATTGAAATGAATCTGTACATTAACATTTCGGTTCTCCCTTGTTTTGTTCAGGACTACCGAGATATCATTGACATGCCCATGGACCTGGCTACAGTGTCAGAGACACTGATTGAAGGGAATTACGAAAGCCCGATGGAGTTTGCCAAAGACGTGCGCCTCATTTTCAGCAACTCCAAAGCATACACACCTAACAAGAAATCACAGGTGACGTAGCATTCCTGGGATTTAAAAATGTGCTGTAACTATAGTCTGACATAGCAGTAGTCTAGTGGTTTCATTACAACTCTCTTGTTTCTTGTCTAGATCTACACCATGACCCTCAGCTTGTCAGCCTTCTTTGAAAAAAACATCATCTCCATCATCTCCGACCACAAATCTGCCATTCAGAATGAACGGCGGGCTCGTCAGAGACTCAGTTACAGGGACAGATTGCACAACGGAGGCAGCTCCCCACCTAATAGTCCATCCCCCAGGTACCGAGCCTCATTCACAAACCTGTCAGTTGACACTCTCACATTATCAAATGTCTGCCGCTCCTAAAAATATCTCAGATGTGCCGCAATAAATTCAAGGCCTGTTTTACACTTTACAGCTTTAGAAATACTAAAAATCTGGTTTCTTGCTCTGCTTTTGTGTCATGTGGTTAATTATTCTGAAATGTCTTTTCTCTGTTTCCATGTCCAGCTCTAAAGGGAAGCACAAGTCAGGGAAGGTGTCAAAGCCAAAAAAATCCCAGACCTCAACCAAGAATCGTTCTCAGAGACCACATCAGGGTATGACTGCACTATTGTGGCTTCATGTGGTCTTAGGTCCCTGTGTTGTGCTGTGTGTTGGCGAAGTAAAAACTAAAATAAATTGTAATGACATTAATTTTGTCATTACCAAAAGACAAAAGTTTAGACTATATGTTTTACATTACTTGACAACTGGACAACTGATGAGTATGTTCCACTTATCAAAGCATCATATTTTAGTTGTGACATAAATCATTTTTATAAGGAGTACAGTCTCGACCTGCTCTATTTGAAAGGTGTACTGAGATAACTTTTGTTATGAATTGTGTTATTTCTTTAGCTCAGCAAAGCAGCATCGTAGCAGAGGAGGAGGACATCCAGCCTTCTTCCCGAAGTTCAGGGACAAGTCGTGAGAGCAGAAATGAAGGGCCCCAACGGGTGACTCGCAGCCAAGCAACTCCAGTGAAGAAGTCAGGTATGACGAACAATGCATCCTAACCAAAAATGGATCAACGCCTTTTTGTTGTGATGCAAGTTTAAAGTCACGATGCAGAAATGAACCACCCTCCTCTTGTGTTGCTTTCAGGGCACAAGCGTAACTTGCATCTAAGTAACGGCTCCAGACAAAGCCACAGGCGAGAGGTGCTGCAGTCTGACAATGATGAGGAGCCGTCCAGATCCAACAGCTCCTCGTCAGGGTCCTCCTCCACCTCGTCATCCTCCACTTCCTCGTCATCGTCAGACAGCGAGAACAGCTCTGATTCTGAGATGGAAAAATATGTGGAAGGGGGAGACCACGACTACAGCAAATCCCCCTGCCAGTCAGTACGCCTGTCAGCTAAGGGTAAGGTGTCGGCCTCAGGGAAAAGGAGACACAAAGGAGGAGAGGAGGCGGCACAGAGACCTAAAAAAGCACGAGTGCAGCTGCCGGTAGAGCAGGAGGAGGAAGATGAGGAGGAAGGTGAGGAGGAAGGTGAGGAGGAAGGGGAGGAGGAAGGCGAGGAGGAAGGGGAGGAGGAAGGAGAGGAGGCAGGGGAGGAGGAAGGGGAGGAGGAAGGGGAGGAGGAGGAGGAAGGGGAGGGGGAGGGGGAGGAGGCAG
>NW_023339763.1:16867476-16903870 GCF_004916995.1 Morone saxatilis | reverse complement strand
GGGGGGGGGGGAGGGGAGGAGGAGGAGGAGGAAGAAGAAGAAGAAGAGGAGGAGGAGGAGGAGGAGGAAGAGGAGGAGGAGGAGGGGGAAGAGGAGCAACAGCAACAGGTGGATGTAAAACATGAAGAGGAGGAGGATGAAGAAGAAGAGGAGGAGCCCGAGGAGGAGGAGGAACCTGAAGAGGAGGAGGAGGAGGAGGAGGACAACTCTGAAGAGGTGCAGAGAGGGGCAGCGGCAGCGGCAGCCAGCAGTTCGAGAGGCAACCAGTGCAAGTCTCAGCGGGTCAACACACGTAACCAGGGCCGCAGGACAGTTCTGTACAGGGACGAGTCAGAGGATGATGGCCATGGGTCGAAGGAAGACCCTCTCAACCTGGGTAGGTCCCGCTCAGGACGGGTACGCCGCATGACTGAGAAAGCCCGCGTCAGCCACCTCATGGGCTGGAGTCACTGACACATGGCCACCCCTTCTCAGACCTCAGAAAAAAAACTGTTCAACATGAGTAATACTTCAGGGATTTTTTCTTTCTTTTTGTACAAGTGTATATATAATATATATATATATGAATATATATATATGATTTTTCTTTTTATCTGAGACTGCTTTGACTCAAACTGATAGGTGCTCTTGATGTTTTGCCAAGGAGTTTTCTTTCCTTGGTCGACAGAGCTATTTGTTCAACACGGACCCTCTCCAACTGGACTAACTCACCTCGGCCTTACCGCTCGCTGGAGGAGCCTTCGAAACACGGCACTGCTCTCCTCGTCGTCCTGTGCATTTCACGTCCAGGACTAAACACTATACCCCTCCTTTCTACTCCTCTCGTCCCTCCCACAACTATTCTTACTCCTGGTCACCAAAGAAGGATGTGGAGATGCCAAAAAAATGGTGCTCATTATATTTCTCCATTTTGTTGACTTTTCTTGACAAGTAATTTAACAAAACTATTCGTGCTAGTGGTCAAAGGTTCAGTCATGACCACCGTGGAACGCGTGCAGTATCACTACAAAGTTACTGATGTCAACTTTTTTTGGTACTCGGTCTTTCCTCACAACCACAAGCCTTAGTTTTCAGAGCTCACATCAGTCAGGTTTTGTGCGTGATCTGTGGCTGGAGTCGAGACAAAGTGTAGTTTGGGCACTAGCAATACTGAGGAATCAGAGTGACTTAAGTCATTAAAATACAGTACCATGGTAGTATCTCAGCTCCTAAACCCCCCGTCGGACAACTTGATGTCCTTGGCCTGTGAATGTTAAATGTGTTCCCTGCTTCCCCTTCAGTGGTGGTGACTGTTTTTCAGCTCTTTGATTCTGGTGTTTGGTTAGAATTGGGTGCTTTTTAAGAGTAAAGCTGATTTATTTAATTTTTTTTCCTTGGGTAAAAACACCACTGCATCCTGTTTGTATTTTTACTGTTGTACCTGATGGATCAGACTTGCATCCATTCATGGTTGCTTCCATCACACCTTCTCCTCCCAGCATGTGCAAAAGCAAAGGGGTCCTTTGGCCTACTCTCTTCCACAGAAATATTTATTTTTCCATTGTATTATACTTGGGTTTCTTTAGCTATTTCGTACATTAATAGTGATGAGGAAAAGGAAATATTTGCACATTTATCTACTCCACTTGGCAGCTGAGTAATAAAGATATTGGAGAAAGAGAAATAAGGTGGGATTGATGATTTTTGTGTTAGAATGTTTAAACTGTCCCAGCACACATTTATTCAGTCTTTTGTTTTAAATCATTTTTAGCTTGAATATGTTTCAGCCTGTGTATGATGAAGCTGAAGGTCTTGTTGGCAATCTAAATCATGCTTTCTAATGGCCTGAAGCAAACGTAGCAACCACGGATTATCCCTTCATTAATATGTTGTTCCATCTCTCCCCCCTTGTTTCTAACCACCTATGGACTGGTTTTTGGGTGAATCAACTGCGCACACGATTGCTTTTTCCCCCCATAATCTATTACAATCAGAATCGCTAGTCTAGTTTTTCTGCCTAGTTTTTAGAAAGAGTGATTCCTGGCAGTGTTTCCAAAATCCCCCTGTGGAACTGCATCAAAATGGATGCCTCCTGTTGCACCAACATTGTTTACTTTAAAGCTTGTGCAGTTGTCGATTTGCTATGAGTCAGTCATGAGAAACCAGGAAAGCTGACTCTGAAATTCTCATTTCAACACTGGGTGCTCTAATCCAAACCCACCTCCTCATTACTCTGCCTCTGTGTGGTCAGAAGCATGAGAGAGAGGCCTCGGAGGTTTGTTTTGTTTTGTTTTCTCTTTTTCTTTTTTGGGCTGAAGAGTTTGGTTAGTGTCGGGGTCTCAGTGATCAAACACACAAATCGGCATCAAGGGTGCTCCGAGCGGCAGCATTAACTGGCGTCTAGAAATGATTCTGGTTGAGTGTAAGAAGAATAAGATTCGTATTTTAGAATCTTATTTTCATATAGTAGATGGCTCTTAGTCTCGCCTTCGAAGCGTCAGATTAGTTGATGACAAATACAACAATAACATTCTACTGTAGGTGGAATATGTGACTGTCTTTTATACAAAATGTTTTGATTGTATGTGTTTCTTTTTTTTAATAAAAAATTGGTTTTCTCCAAATGTATGTGTTAATTTGATGCTTCTATGATGTCTGCTGGTGTTCAGGTAGCACAAGCTTTAAAGGGCTGTGAGTGTTATAAGCAAGGGTCATAAACATGCACCAAAGGCAAAGATTCATGAGTTAAAGAACACTGGGACTGTTTATCGATCGTGGTAGACGGTCATAAACCCGACTGTACCGTTTGCAACTGCCTAACTGCATCAATGCACTGAAAGCTGGGGTGAGTCAGACGAGGAACAAACAAGGTTGAGCTGTGACGCACAGTGCTCTGCCACACCTAGAAACTGCAGAGATGCTGGAGGATCATGGGAATTAAAAGGGATCAATCCATAAAGAGGTAAAGGTCAGTTTAAAGGGTGCTAAGGGGACAGAGCAAAGTGCGGTGAGAACAAATGAAGAGTAGGTGACTAATGTACCACTATACTAATATTTAAAAGCCTGAGTTTTCACAGTAGTGTGTGCAGATGGTCAGTTTCTGGATAAGGGCAGAACATATGGTCAGGTAAAGATTGGGTGAGCTGTCTTTATGAATAAATGTAGCAACAGACCAGTGATGCTGGTGTTTTTCATCAGGGGGCACCAGAAGTGGAATACCCAGACAGTGTTTTGCTGGAAAAGTGTCTATATTCTGTATAAAGCATTTAAGGACTAAAGGCTGAACTTTCACTCCTGATAGACAGTTCTCTAAATAATGCAGCATTTCTGTGCAAATGTACCAGAGTTGAAGCTGAGGCTTGGGATGTATATGTACTCTTCTTTTTTCAGTCTACACAATATTTCAAGCGCCTCGGCATATAAGATATATAACAAAATATTCTTACAGTACGTCAGTAGTTTAGAGGAGGACCAGCAGGAGGGTGGGCGTGGGCTTTGTAGGTTTTGCAATGAATGAAGCTGGAAAAGTGCAAACATTTCTTTTCCTCCCAAGACTAAAACTACTTTAACCAACGACAGGCTATTGCTGTATTTCTTACTCACTTGCTTTATTTTGTAAATAAATGTATTTAACTTGGGTATGGGTAAAAGGTTTATGATCATTCCTAACTATACTGAACAGCAGCTTTTCACAACCACATGCTCCAAACTGGCCTGACAGAAAGTGAACTTCTGATGCATTTACAGGAGTTAGTATGAAATTGGAAAAACTGCTATTTTTTAAAACTGACTTAAATTTCAACCACTCAAATAAATGAATAATACTGTTAAAAACAGTAATCTAAACACTGCCTTAGGTCATGCATGTGTATAAACAGATTTCTTAAGTATTTATCTGAGTGCTGCAAAGATGTCCGTAAAAAGGTTTGTGGACTTTGCATGCCAACAATGTTGCCGTGGCACCAAGAAACCACAAGATACAATCTAGCTGTTCAAGGTAACCCTGAAGAGGCGATTATACACCATCATTTAATTGAAAATACACGCAAAGACAATTACCTATCACACAAACGACCTTGCAGCTTAATGAAAATAAAACAGTGTAACTCAGGCCACCAATGGAAGACTCAAGACAAAGAGTGGTTGTGTTATATTTATTACCACAATAACACAACAATCTGAGCAACTAAATATCATAACAGGAATATTTTAACTTCTCTACTGGTGAAACAGATCCTTAACAGTACACAACATACCCAAAGTCTCTAGATAGATACATCACTTTAAAGCTACACAGCATACAGTATTTTAGATGTCTTCAATATTTAGTTGGAGATTCACAAGCATGTCAGAAACACCTTTATTACTCAACAACAGCTATGTGCATTTACATTGTGCTTCAGTCTCAGATTTAGTTTAAACAGCCCACATATCCTGTCCTGTGCTTTAATTGTCTTTTTTTTAAATACTGAGTACATGTACTGTAGCTATGCATACACAATGAACAAACACACAGGGACAGAGTGCAATAACAGCTGGCTGCATCGTGGACTGAATCATTTAAATGTGCAGTAAAATTTTTGCTCACAATGGTAGGCAAAACCCCGACAGGACGGACATTCACTACGCCCACTACAACAAACAACGGTCACCATGTAATACACACAGGAAGTCTGTTCAACCGGTTGAAGGTGGAAATTTGAGGGGTAAAAAAACAGAATTCAACCTGCTCTCCGTGTTTTCAGCTGTTCACTCTTCTTCTTAATGCTACCAGGAGGCGAATCCTTGTGCTGTTTCTCTGACACGGAGTAGGAAGATTGATTTGATAAAATGCAGGGTGAATTCAGGGTGATATGGCCACAGCTCCTGGTTTATAACTTCTATCACTTTGCCAAAAATGATTTGAAATGAAGACCATAAACTCTGTCACTAATTGGGATCAGAGCCACTCTGAGCTTGGTTTAATATTCTAAGGGACCGTAGGAAAATGATTGGGGCTCAGCTTTTTTTAACAGCGTAGTTCAGAGTTACATAAATACGCTTTTAATATTCAAAGAAAACATTAAAGGCCCCGAAAACATTTGCTATTTTTACAGTTTTACAGAACAGTTTTGGTTATTTCACACGAAAGATTTCTGTTTTTGAATCAAAATCTGTTGAGAGTTGGTGGGTTGTTTGCTCATGATGCCCAGCCACTGTCAATAAAATCTGACTGAACCAAAGCCACACAGTCCTGATTAGCTGAGTTTTAGAGTGTTAAAAATAAAAATAAACAATAAAGAGGTTGTTTTTTTTCCCCCACCAATGTGTAGAGAAATACTTAAGATACGTTTTCAGAGCTTCGATCTCTCGTTTCTACCTTTGAAATCAGGTGTTTACATTCACAAATACAGAACTTACAATATCATGGAAACACCACAGCAAATTTAGTCTAATGTATGCCCTCAGTGAAAGGTGTCCTATTTCTATACAGTGAAAACACAGGTACAGCCGTACAGACGTGCTGAAATTTACTCCACAGAGACTGATGATTCACAAAACAGCTGTACAGGGTTTTCAGAAATGGTAAGAATGTGTTATTATTCAAACTTCAACCAAACCAAGATGTTTATGTTCTATAGATTATGTTTTTATATGTTAAAGAAGTTTATCTTCTAGCCACAGAGAATTATCACATTACATTCTCCTCAACGGGGGAAGGTGACCAGTACAGAGCCAAAACTGAGCCGAAACAGCCGTAAACAAAGTCCCTCCACTTCAATGAAATCCTCTCTGAGAGCTCTCTCCAATGTGGGCTCTTGGCGTTTTCTTTCCTTTTCAAAAGTGTTCATCTTGAAAGGGTGACATGCTTTTCCTCCAGACCCCTTTCAGTTCTGACCTTTCATCATCTTTCATGTCATAAGCAGGAGGGATTTCAAAGCATTAAACAACACTGCGCCCGTGGTTGCCTGTTGTTTTGGTAAAACTTCCATTTGTGCCTCTGCTTGCAGAGCACCATGCTGAAAGCAGCCTACATGCCTCCCCGTGGGCATGTCACTGTAGCTACACCAGGCCAGTCTGCATGTGGACATGTAGCGGGTAGGGGTGGTAGACGAGTGGGGGCTGGGCCTGGGTGATGAAGTAGCTGCTGTAGATTGGCTCTGTCATGTACGGGGCGGGCTGATAGAAACAGGTGACGTTGGCCGTGTTGGGGATGGCGTTCTGCTCGCCCAGAACCCTCAGAGCCAGGACAGTGATCATGTTGAGGGTCTGTCTCCTCTCGTGTCCCATCAAACACACCGTGCTTTCATCTATCACGCGCCGCAGGGTCATCAGGTAGTCGTACTTGCTCGCCTCCTCGTTGCCGATGTAGTGGCACTGCAAATAGGCCTCAATCTTCCGCTGCTGCTCGCTCACGTCTGGAAAGTCGATGAAGAAGCGGGAGCACATGTATCGCTCCAAGGACTTGATCTCTGTCTCGCTGGCTGGTCTGAAGTTCCTCACCAGCAGGTCGCTGTATTTCAGCAGGCCCCCTCCTCGAATCTCCTCCGGGTTGCGGGTGGCGATGAGGCGGTGGCGGAGGTGGTCCATTGCCTGTTCAAAGTCTCCGTACATGCACTCTGCTTCGACAGTGATGGTGGGCTCCTCTGCTGCCCCGGCCCAGGAGCTCGCCCTGCAGCCTTTTGGGACTGTGTCTGCCAGCTCAGGTGTTTGCTTGCTGATCTGAGGCTGTGAGGCCACGTTGGCTGCACATGTGCGGCTTTGAGTGTCCGAATCAGGAGGCTTCTTCGAGTGCTTTGGCTTAACACTTCGTTCCACAGTTTCACTCGTCCCAGTCCTGTCCTGAAGCGTACTGGCTGGACTGTATGTGGGAACTGTGAGCGTGTCTAAGGTCTCCGGCTTGGAGGCTGGAACATTTGAACAATGAACTTGAGCGCTGTCCTGCGAGGGAGGCTTTGGCTGAAGTGGTTTAGGTATTTCTATGGGTGGGAAGAGCTGTGTTGTGAGGTCTGACAAATCAGTCAGTAATGACCATTTCTCAGGCTTACTGATCATCTTTCGGGACATCTTTCTTTGTAACTTTGGTGAGGGGCAGTAGTCCGGTACAATGTCCTGTGATGTGCTGCACGTTTTCTTAGCTGGAGGAGGAAAGGAAAATTCGAGATGTGAGTCTTGTAGGCTCGAGGTATTCTCAGTCCTGCAGATTACAGAGTCTACTTTGAACTGAGGTATTTCTTCACAATGGACTTTTTCCTGTGGCGCTGACTTTTCTGTAAGCGTTACAGATGCTGGCTGGGAAACCTGTGACCCAGATAGCTCTTCATTACTCTGTAGCTTCAAACATGCATGCGTCATCAGCGGATCCCTGACATCTGTAAATAAAGTTTTAGGGGTTGAAACTAAAGGATAATCACTGTGGAACTGTCCTTTCTCTTCTCCATTTCCTCCACATAGCTCAACAAACACAATGTCCTCCTCTGAATGAACATCCTCTATGCCATCCGCTTCCTCTTCCTCTTGCTGTAAGTTAATGCTCTCAGCTTCTAACACCTCCTGTGCCTCATGCTTTCCACCTACATGCTCAGCTTCTGCATGTGGAAGCTCCTTCTCAGGCACAGAACCTGCTTCATCCTGGCACCGACTTTCTCGGCCGGTTGCCATTGCGGAGTCTTTTTCCATGTCTGCTGCAGCATCCCGAGGAATGCTCGGTTGCTCCTGCTCTTTGTTTTCATCCTCGTTGTCTCTTTTAGGCAAATTCCCAGCATTCAATGCCAACTTTCCTCCTTGCTTCCTTTCAGTCTCCCAGTAAGACTCCAGCATGCGATCTAATATTATCTGGAAGGAATCCACGCTGAACTCAAACTGTCTCCGAAGGGAACTGACGAATCTGAGCCCCACGGTCTTGGCTCTGTTGTTGGAGAGCGAGATGAGGCTCCATCGGTCATGCTCGTTGAAGACTTTCACCATCTTTTGCACGTAGGCCTCCTTCATTGTCAGGCAGGTGATCTTGCGTCTGTTAACTCCACAAGGTAGGAGGTCTCGGAGGCTACCCAGCACCACCTCCTTAATCACTTGGAGGTCCTCCTGCCTGGGCAGCTCCACTCCGAAAATGATGTCTAAGTCTTTATAGCCCAGGCCGTTATCCCTCACCAGGACGTGGCTGGCAGTCGCGCCATTCAGCCGTATATCTTTCACCTGGATGTCTCTTTCGACCAGCCGGTCCTTCACCACACGAATGATGTCTTTCGCTCTCACCTGCAGTGTGGGAAAGTTTCCTCGTCCATGGATGGGGATTACCTCAGTCAGGACCTTGTCCAGAGCTTGGACTTGCTCGAGGGTTAGGTTGTGGAACCTCTTCTCCGATTGAAGCTCCATCATCCTTACCTGTGAAATAGAGGGCTGACATATCACATGATGGCTAATGAAAGATTGAGGCAGAAAACATACTGTAATATAAAAAACTGTTTGCTCTCAGAATAAAATAATGCTCTATCCTTGCCCTTTCGTCTCCTGTGCATGCCCTTTTCAAATGCACAGAAAAAGTTTTTTTTTCTTTACACATTGTCTGTATCATTGTAGCACCTACAAACTTATCCTTGAGAATATTTTTAGTCCAGGCCTTCAAAGAGCAAAGCATTTGCTGTTTTGTTTTCCTCTGCTCCTCTAAGTCTCGAGTGCACCTTGTGCAGAGCAGTTAACAGATATGAATAACTGCCAAAGAGAGATGTTTTCACCCTCGTTCCCCTTTCTGATTGTTTGTGCTATTCATTGTCTTCGACATTTAGCATAAAGGGACACACACAGGTGAGCAGAGAGGACTGGGGAGGGCTCTGTGCTACCACTAGGTGGCAACAGTATCATAACATATGGCAAAGTCAACTGAATGGCATAGCAAGTGCTTGAACATAAGCTGATGCACAGTAACATTTTTAAACAGATCACATCAGAATATTCTCCAATATTGTTTTAATAACAGATATTTGCTTCAATCAATCTCAACCAGACAACAGATGTGATTGATTGAGCTGTAAAACAAGATGAATGTGCCTACTTCACAACCCCTCCCACAATGCATTGAGTTTTGAAAAGGGAGTTGGGACTTTTTTTTCTGTTCAATACGTTCCAGTGTTATTATGAACGTCACCAGTCGTTAGTCACACGAGATAAACACTGAGTTGTCGTCATGTTGAAATTCCTCCATGATCATGTGCCCGTCTGCTGCCTACAGTTGACTCACCTGTCTTTCATTCACTGGCTGTCAGCGGCAGGGACAATCAGGTGGATAATCTATAAGGGACAGGCTGTACGGTATGTGTAACAGTGCTGAATCTAAGCTTGTCATACCAAACAAGGCATATAATGCTGTGGTTATCCGCCAGACTGCGTAATGTTGGTAATAAACAGAACGCTGTTGATTGATAATGTTTTTATTCCTGCTGTTATGATGTGACAATATAACGTACAGTACGCTGACTCACTACTGAGGCAAAGCTTCATACTCTCAGATGCCTTCAGGGTTCAGGAGTTAGTTAAGGATCCTCAGGGTGTTTTTGAAAAGATGAATGCTCTCATCATCCCGTATGCTGCATGCAATAAACTCAACTTGTTATAAAGGGCTTTAATGATCTACTTTTAGATTTCTTTAATGTTTTGCATTTACGCTTTAGTCCGTATCAGCACAGTGTGATAAAACATATATGGATTTCTAAAGAGGAGGAGATTAAACTTTAACATGAGAAAAAACCAAAACCAAAAACACTACAGTACACATTGTGTATGTAGCTATATATATATTTATATATATATAAACATGGAATATTTTACTCATTTTTACCACTGGTTGTGCAGCTATTTCTTTCTCTGCCACTCCGCCATAACAGAAAATATTTTTTTCCCTAATTTAATTAAAATCAAGACAGCTGTGTATGAAATGTAATATTTGAGTTGAAGACACATGAATCAGTACATTTTTTAAAAACCTTTTAAAGTTGGAGATGTACCAATTTTCAGGTCATCAACATTATTATTATTATTATTATTATACTCACTTATTTTGTGAATAAGGTCAAAGGTGACTCCTATTATATTATAATACACTTATGACTAAATCAGCAATTGTTACCAAGTAATGTGTATTAATATATATTTTTAAATTATTATTATTATTATTATTATTATATATAGTATACAGATCAATATAGAATACAATGCCTTAATAAACATGTAATAAATCAAACTGAACTCAGCTTTAGAGTGACTAAAGCTTAACGTAAACACAAAATAACAATGTGCAGTGTAAATGTGCATTGTTTTGGTCATGTGCTGCACTGTAAACAGCCTTTGATCATCTGCTGAGTGCACAGTGTCCGTGTTAAAGCTGTCAGTGGCCCACAGCAGCCTCTAGTGAATCTCTGGGGTTACATCAGCTCGGTCCTGCAGCAGGACTGCTCTCCTGCCACTTGGCTTCTTTATAGATAAGACTATATGAGTCATACAGCCCCTGAATGAAGCATCACTCGTTGGCTCTCCTGGGTTATTTCCCCTATGCGCACAAACACAAAATGCACCACTTATGGTTGCGTTCAGGGTCGTGAAATACATCAAATGTGCAGTCAGCAAGCCTGGTTAGTGGGTTAAAGCACATTACAGACTATATTATTCAGCCTATAGACTGTCGTGATCTGGAGGCTCATATAGGCGATTGGTGGACATTTTAAAACACTCCTATTACCAACAATAATTTGCACAGGCCACTTTTTGTTTTTTGCTGTTTTACAGCCATTATAATGTCCTCTGGACTCACAGTGTTGTCCATATAAACTAAATCACCAGTTCAAAATAAGCCCAGCATCTCTATTGTATGGCACATATACTCGTCAAAGACATAAACGCAGGTCACAAGTTGACAGCCAGTCTTAAGTAAATGAACATGCTAGTATTATTATTTTTGCATGAAGGTTTAAAGCAGTAAGGTGAACTGCGTTTTGCCACAATTAAACGAGACACAACAACACAACAGCCGCACAATTTTAAAAAACTCACCTGGTTTGTGGCCAAATTAAAATGTAAAAATAACTGTAAAGCCAGAGCAGCAACACAAGGAGAGAGCAGGAGAGAAGAAACAGTGAGCTATCCAACAGGTTTATCCGACCCCGTTGGTTGGAGAGGTTGATGCTGAAGTTAACACGGACAGTTTCCTCTCAGCGCAGGAGCACTGTTTCCATGGCAATCAGGCGTCACGAAATTTACGGTAAATCACGACGCTCGGTCTCTCCCTAACTACCGAGTGACAGCCGCTCAAGTTTGAAACAAAACTGTATCTGAGCGCCACCCAAACGCGTCTTAACACTTGGATAAAGTTTGGACTTTTTATTGGTGGAGCACACCGATGTGTGGGGGTGAACTACCGGCGTGCCACCGCACTGCCGAGCCGTTGCAGGGTGAACATCACATCAGACGGGAGTGAGTCATCCTCTCTCCCCGCCGTGATCCACACACCGTAAATCTAATCATCAATCAACCGCCTTCACCGCCGGCGCAACGCCACGGCCACTTGTATCTGACTGCGTCCGCTCGTTCGGCAGTGACGCCGCGGTGGGGCTCAATTAACGTGTTCAACGGTCGTGTGTTTTTTTTTTTCCTGTTAACGGTTAGTTAACGGTTAGTTTTCATTCACATTTTAGGATAAGGGAAGGGAGGGGGCAGCTCGCTCGGGACGTCGGGTGGAACACCGCCGCCACGTGACGCTGACGTCGTTCATATTTTGGTCAGACACCAGGAAGTGGGGAAGAAGGCGAAGACCGAAACCCGAGTTGCGCCGACAGGTTTTGCTTTGTTTTACTTCTTTTTTTGCGGACTTCTCCGTGAGGATTCGGTTGTGTAGTCGTTGCGGTCTCGAGGACTCGCCCGCAGATGCCGAACATGGAGAGTATCCTTTTTAAAAACACACATCGGTGAGAAAGAGACGTGAGGCTGCGGTGTAACGATAACGTCAACATGAAGGCTTATGAGCGAGCACAACAACACGGCGGACACTGGTGAGATTGATTTGTGACAGACGTTTGAGACATTGCTACGAGGGAAGGATATTCACCAAAGGCACGAGTGCTGCCTTCTTCAGTAACCTGGACATTTCCTAGTCGGTGTCAGGCGTCGTGAAATGTGAAAGGATGGGGCTGAAGGCCTTCCCAGAGTCATTGCTAATGGCTGGGAATACCCAACAACTACAGTTTACCATGTAGTCGAGATCTTACTCCGGATAATTAAAGTAAATTACTGCTCGGTTTAGACCCACGGCTTTACGTTTGACCCGTTTTACCGGTTAATCGTTTTAAATGTAACACAGCGCCATCACAGGAACTGCATTAAACATAGTCAAATGAATAGGAAACTCCAAAAATAGCACTTACATAAGCTGTGTTTGTGAATGTACTCGGTCAGGAGTACAGTTGAGGCTATAGTATCAGTTTTAAATAGTAGACGAAAGTGTTTGTTAACTTTAAACCCCATTAATGAAAGAAAGTAGGGACATACAGCCAAGGTTGGTTTACTAACTGAGTAAATACGTGTTATAGTCTCGATCAAATGTATTTCCAACAATTATTAACAGGATCTGAGTTGAGATTATTACATTAAAAATGACAACAGGGATTTAGAGTCATCATGCCTAAATGTCAAGACCTCCCACTGTTATCTGCTCACAAAATTTGTCTTTAAAGTTGTCAATAATAATAATAATAATAATAATAATAATAATAACCGTCTTTATGTAACACCTTTAAAACTGATTTACCAGTGTTTTGAACAGGAAACACATAATTAACATACAAGTAATTAAATATAAAACAAAAATATGGGCAGAACAATAAAGTGAGTCATCCAAGGTTGCTTGTTGTTTTTGTGTTGGACTTTGTTCTTCTTTAACTTCATTATACAGAAAATCTCTTCAATTTAAAGATGGCCGCCAAAGAACTCCAAAGAAATTCCAAGAAATGTGACAAAGAGGAGAAAATTGAGAAGGCTAAAGTCAAGAAAGTGAGTTGCACATCACAAAAGCCTGCTGTCGAGCACAGAGGAGTTTCACTGAGCCACTTTGTTGTTGTGTCGACTCTAGGCCATCCAGAAGGGCAACACGGACGTGGCGAGGATCCATGCCGAGAACGCCATCAGACAGAAGAACCAGTCTGTGAACTTCCTGAGGATGAGCGCTCGGGTAGACGCAGTGGCAGCGAGGGTCCAAACTGCCGTCACGATGAACCAGGTGCGTTAAATACGGGCTGACTGCGTGCTGCCGCAGCTCGTTTGTTGTCATTTTGGTTTCCATGTTAGTGACGGTGTTTTATTTCTCAGGTCACAAAATCGATGGCTGGAGTGGTGAAAGGCATGGACTCCACGCTTAGGTCTATGAATCTGGAAAAGGTAGTGTTACTTACACATTTACACGTTTCCTTTGAGCAAAAACTTTGTCATTTCACTTGGTAACAAATTCATCTGAGTTACAATACAATGTCTTACTCCCTTTTTGTTCAGATTTCAGCTCTTATGGACAAATTTGAGCACCAGTTTGAAACTCTGGATGTTCAGACAGCGCATATGGAGGACACCATGAGCAGCTCAACAACACTCACAACACCACAGGTACACTTCTCTTTATTCTTTCTTTTTGTCTGACGGTGTGTTTGAAAGAAACACACATTCACTGTAAATCTAACGTGTGTTTCAGAATCAAGTGGACTCGTTGCTGCATGAAATGGCCGATGAAGCAGGGTAACCTTTGTCCTAACCTTCTCTGTTTGTGGCATACATTATTATAGTAAAGGCAATAGATTGCAGCGTAAATAGTGGTGGTTAATTGAATGTTGGTGTGTGCATTATGTTTAGATTGGACCTGAACATGGAGCTCCCTCAGGGCCAGACAGGATCAGTGGGTACCAGCGTGGCCTCTGCAGAACAGGTACGTGTGCAGACGTGGTACACATAAACTATATATATATATTAAAAGTTTATCACATAGATTGTGTAATAAAAAGACTAATGTAATGTGACTACAGCAAAGACATTTAAAGGTGTAAAGTGTATATAATAATATATTCATAGGTATGTTTTCATTAGTGGATAATCACCTGAATATAAGAACCGTTGTGTTTTTGTTACCTTAGGATGATCCGTTTTTATCTACAGACACTGCGGGTCGCTTTCCACTGAGTCCGCCATGTTTCTATAGTAGCCCAGAATGGACAAACCAATCAGGGCCTTTTGCATGTTATGCTGCCACCGTAGTTTCTCCTACACACTTTACAGCCCGTTCTCATTCCCAGGTCATCCAATACAGACACCGCAGGTGTTCAGTTAGTTCCAATTTGCAACTTCACCATTAGATGCCACAAAAGCTTACACCTGGTCCTTTAAAGCCAATCCCTGCTCATGATGCTGTGTATTTATCAAACAAAAACATTACAAATACAATATTTGCATTATCCACATCACCCTGATTCTCCTCTCGTCTTCATCTTCCTCACTAATGCCCGTCTTTGCTCTCTCTTTATCCAAAGGATGAACTGTCTCAAAGACTCGCCAAACTCCGAGATCAAATGTAAAGGATGACTGCAGTGGACTTCAGATGTGGAGCTCTAGATGTGTACACTACCTGAATATTACTCCCAAATACCTTTTTTATGTACATCGAGTCTTTTCTCCTCTTTTCATCTCGCGTGTCTGTCGAGAAGCTACTGTATCATGTTTTTGTTTGTTTCTGCAGATAATGGCCCCTGTTGGTTCTGAGTTAATAATAACCTTTGGATACCTTTAATGTAAAGTAACAGAGATGCTGGTTGTGAAAAAATTATATATTTCTCAAATATACATATTTACCCATGAGGAAGATCAGCTTTATTGTTTAATATGTATACTTAAGAACTACGTATATTGTTTAAAAACATGAAGCGTGACAGTTATTACTGTGTGTTTATAGGCAGATTTCACATACTCATGGTGAATACGCTTAAGGTTTTGGGCTATAGAATTAAATTGTTGGTTCATACTGCAGAAAACATGCATTTTCTCTTGGTATCAAAGAGTTAAAGACCTTCCCCCTTTACTGTTGGGTTGATTTGATGTATCGGATGTTAAGTCCGTGTGTTTGTCTGGTCATCTTCAGGATTTTCACTGATCATTTGGGAAGGGGTTACATACAGTGAGTATGAAATAAAATTTTATAATACTTTTATCTCTTTGCCTTTTCAATAAATCAATTTATAATTTTCTGTATTTTCATATAAATCTCTTCTATCTGTAGTGAAAATGAGCTACCAAACATAGTCAGATATTGCAGTACTGCCACTTCCAGCTGTCAGACAGTGGGTATTATTTATCGACATTATGTAGGTACCAATGTTTGGATACAATAAACGCCATCTAACTAACATCCTCAGAGAACCAAAAGATTAACAGCTGATTAAGAATTACAGGTCTGACCATGACATTACTGGTAAACAAGTGGTCCAAATCAGCTGCCCTTTCTGTTTCTGCTGTGTCCCTCTAGGTAACTATAGTTTCCTTCTAGGGGAAGTGCTTACTTCAATTTTTTCTTTTCAAATATCTTGCTCCACTGCATGCAGATGAAATCAACTGATCCATCCTTGTGGAATCTAAAACGTCTATTTCTGTGCAAGAAAAAACACAACCATGTTCAGTGAGAGATGCCAGTGACATTTGGGAAGGTTATTAGTCTGCGATGGGCATGGTATTAAGAATATGTACATAAATATGAAGAATTTGAAGAAGGACAGCTCAGTAAACAGTATAGAATATCTCACTACTGCTTATTTATCTCACTGGTCTCTTTCCTTTGACAGACTGTTGGTCAAATGTGCACTTTGATCCAGATGTGACCCATGGATGTATAAACCCACACACACACACACACTGTTAAAGCCGGTGTACTACTACTCTATATCAATATAAATGCTGAATGGGAGTTACAGAAGTTAGTGGGACAGCAGTGTGTTGTTGTTTGTTACTGCACAGTTTACAGCAATAAAGAAATACCACATCGACACATCCGGTGAAAATCAAAATAAAACAACAATCGAAAGAGAAAGAAAGAAATGGGGGCCCCGGTGGCTCACCTGGTGGAGCTGGGCCCCCGACCCCTCCTGTCCACCTTCAGCTGTCCTGTCCAATAGGGGAAAAACAATATTTTTTTTTTTAAAAAAAGAAAAGAAAGAAAGACAAGTTTGGGCGCCATCTTTGAGTCCAGTATCCAGTTCCGACTTTAACCATGAATGTGTGACCTCTAATAATAAGAGCTCTACTAATACAGCCTCAGCTTTAATCTCTCCATTATCATAACTGTTTACTGCCATCTAGTGGTCATTGTGTTGAACTGCTACATTATACTCTGATATGTAAACGGAATTAATGTGATTTTACAAATATTAAGGGTATCTGTTCTAACTATCACTATTAATAATAACAGTGTTTTTTTAAAGGATGTCTCCCTACATCATTGGGCAGGGGTGATAGCACTGTTTACTTCACAACACTAAATATTGGCTTGTTGATTTTTACTTCCTCATACAATCTGTTTTAATTAAATTTTATTCCGAAGGATATTAATTTATTTTCACATCTTAAGACCTAATGTGTTTAATGTGTGAGACACACATTGTAAAAATGTATTATTTATAGTAATTATTATTTATTTGTGACAACCACTAAATCAGGATCTACAGGAAGACATTTAACAAAACTATTTCGGATTGTTATTTATTTTAGTTTGTAGGTGAGTAAGTAGATGAATTAACTTTATTAATTGTTTTTTAACATATTCACCTTTAAAATAAAGGTGAACACACTCCTTTTAAAAGCCTTTAGTTGTTTCTTGTCAATAAATATCCTCACTCTTGGCCTACATGTTCACAGTTTCACATTTAAATTTACAAATAATACACCAAAAATATTTTAACACATATTTTGACCTTTCCGCTGACCTCGTCTTATTTATTGATTGATTTTTATTGATTGTACTTGTTGTCGCTTTGTTTCTGTAACAGAGCTGCTGTCATCATGTGACCTTGTCGTAAACAGGAAGCAGCTGATCTTGACTTCACTGCCTGCTTCTTCCAAGTAATGTACACAACTGTTCTTCTCTCCCGCAGACTCAAGCTGAAGTGAGAAGCTCTTTGAATATAAGTAGCTGTTCTGCTCCGTCGGGGTGAGTAGACGACACACTGCTGGATCTGAACGCAGCTAGCTCTCCGTGTAGCTCGGCTAAGCTACATGACACTTATCTGGACTGTGTGTCGAGCTAGTTAGCTTAGCATTAGCTTAGGTGTTTATCCGGGGGAGGAAAAAAAAAAAAAAAGAGGAAACGAGTTTCAGTAAAGTTAGTAAACTGCGGATATATTCTCGTATGTGGAGTTGGCTCATGGCTGGTCCACAGGTTCGTTGGTACTGGAAGTGTCTGAACGCGTCCTGTCGGTTGTGTTTGTGCTCCAGTCACTGACAGCTGCGTGGAAATGTTTGTGTTTGTTGTGCAGCTGAAGGAGAGGAAGAGCAGAGCTGCTGCGGACTCACACTAAAGTCACCTGACTGCATCGTGCCTGCTGAGGGGGATGTCAAGCACAGCAATGAAGAAAAAGGTAAAAGGCTAATCGATCAGTATGTGTCACTTACTGAAGTGTTGTTCTCTGTGTCCATTTAATGCAGCTGCAGTGTGTCACATTTAGGGCCAATGATCCTGGGAGCTGTAGTCAGACCCACCACAATAATGGAAAATACACAGTTTGATATGCAGTGTTTCATTAGATCTGTCCCATAATGAAGGTGAAGGTGGAGAGTGTCTACACCTGACATGTAACAACATTGTAGGAAAGTTCTGTTTTGCACTTTGAGAAAAATCAATCCTTCATTTGGTTCATTCTCTCAGTGGCTTGGTAGGCTTTTCAAGGTTCATTTTTTAACTCTTTTTAAATGTGACAGTTGATTTAAATCAAAATACAATGATGAGATTTGGTATTTCTCCCTCATATTCCTGGCAGTGCAGAGAATAGTTTGAAGCAACATTTCAGACCGTTGAACCATTAAATGAATAAATGGAAAGAGTCTGAATATTTCTTGCACTGCAGGTCATGAGAGTAGAGACGAGGATGGACTTCAGTGATGGTCTAATCTGTTGAATTTGTGCTTTCAGGTGTTACTGATGGGAAAAAGTGGGTCTGGAAAGACCAGTATGAGATCAATCATCTTTGCCAATTACATAGCTCGAGACACACGCCGCCTTGGAGCTACAAGTAAGACTGCTTTAAATAAGAGAGCAACATAAAGATGTATCTTCAATCGCATCTTTTAATGAATCTTTTTATCCTTTGTGAAATGTAGTTGACGTGGAGCACTCCCATGTAAGGTTTCTTGGCAATCTGGTTCTAAACCTGTGGGACTGTGGAGGGTAAAGTACATTTGTTCATTAGCTTAACTTTGCACTAGCTTTGACAGTTCACAGACTTTCCCCTAATCTGTGGAACGCTGCCCTGTGCTTCCTTTACCCATCAGACAGGACACATTCATGGAGAACTACTTCACCAGCCAGAGGGACAACATTTTCAGAAATGTAGAGGTGCTTATTTATGTATTCGACGTTGAGAGCCGTGAGCTGGAGAAAGACATGCACTACTACCAGTCGTGTCTGGAGGCCATCCTGCAGAACTCCCCCGATGCCAAAGTGTTCTGCCTCGTTCACAAAATGGATCTGGTGCAGGAAGACCAGAGAGATTTGGTAAGCTTAAGAGTTTTTATCTGATTGTTAATTAACAGTCTCCCTCTCTTGTGTTCACAGTATCACCAGTAACACACATTTGAAACCCCACTCTTAGTGGTTGAACTGTATTAAAGTAATTTTACCTGAAGCGGACAATCTTGAGGCAGATTTGTTACCAGCATGAGAATAAAGTGGCATTGAACCATTTTATAATATTTTATTTTAAGGCTCACTAGATTAACCCTCCATTACATACAACTAACGCAGTGAAATCATGTGTGTGACATAAATCCACCAGTCATGACACAAAAATGTACCTCTAACAGAAATAGTGTAGATACATAAAAAGATGCTGTATTTGATGTGACTACAATTAGGCTGCCGGCATCTACACATCTGCTTTAGATGATGATGATGATGATGTAGAATAAAGGCAATTTGAATTGACATGTTTCTATATTTGTGTCATTTTTCTTCTTATACTTATATACTATATTTATATTTGTTATTGATGTTGAGTGAGGAGGAGCACTAAAATCTAAACCCTGTCCATGTTTTTACAGATCTTTAAGGAGCGTGAAGAAGATCTGAAGAGACTGTCCCGTCCTCTGGCTTGCACGTGCTTCCGGACATCAATCTGGGATGAAACCCTGTATAAGGTTGAGACGGTTGACCAGTTTCACGTTCAGATGTCTGCGAATAAAGCCGACGCTGTAAGACATACTTTCTAACTGTCTTTGCAGGCCTGGTCCAGCATAGTGTACCAGCTCATCCCAAACGTCCAGCAGCTGGAGACAAACCTGAGAAATTTTGCGCAGATCATAGAGGCAGATGAAGTGCTTCTGTTTGAGAGAGCCACTTTCCTGGTGAGAGCAACCGCTTCCTCCGGCACGACGGTGCCCTGAGCGGGAAATCTGGATCTAGTAATGAGAGTTTGTTTGCTTTTTGTTGTTTTGTGAATGCAGGTGATCTCCCACTATCAGTGCAAAGAGCAGCGTGACGCTCATCGGTTTGAGAAGATCAGTAACATTATCAAACAGTTCAAACTCAGCTGTAGGTAAGTTCACGCTGCAAAAACACTCCAGTCGCTCCACACATCGCCTGCTGAACCTTTATGTTTCTGATTTTTTTACATTTCTTTTTTTTTTTATTCAGTAAACTCGCGGCCTCTTTCCAAAGCATGGAAGTGAGGAACTCCAACTTTGCGGCCTTCATTGACGTCTTCACCTCTAACACATATGTCATGGTCATCATGTCGGACCCCTCCATTCGTAAGTAGCGAAGAAGACATTTCTCTGCGGTGCATTCAAGAAACCAAATCAGTTAATAAAAAATAAAAATCCATGTCTTTTTTTTTTTTTCTCCAGCATCTGCAGCCACTCTCATCAATATCCGTAATGCTAGGAAACATTTTGAGAAGTTGGAGCGGGTGGATGGACCCAAGCACAGCCTGCACATGCGAATGCGCTAGCCAGCGCCATTGTCCCAGTGGATACTCTCAGCCAATCAGTCCACAGACCACAGACAACATGTTGCAGCTTCCCAGCTCCGATGCAAATGAGCAGCCCTGCACTGTTTCCTCTATATCTTCACATTCAATCACAGTTATTACGGGAGAAATCATATTTTCTTTTCCTCTACAGTGATCATAAGTATCTTGAACAGCGATACTTTCTGTATTTGCCCTAACTTGACACATTAAAGTAAAATGAATAGTTGTTTACTCTGAAGGGGGCTACCTTTGCTGGCACACTTTGTCTTATACAGTAGATTCATTTCCTCCTTGCAGTGAGTCCCAGTGATCGGGGGATGTTGTCTCCAAATGATAAGCAGTAGATACTGTTTGATTTTCAAATGCAGTTTGTAAGCTGTTACACTTTGAAAGTACCAACAATATAGTTATATTCAGAAAAATATCATTTGTAATGTGTTTTTTCTGCTTTTATACGTCGGCAACGCTCACTACTTGATCAACATTTACAAAAGGGTCATATTTGCAGTAAATATGTGTATATATGTATATATTTGTACGTATTTACTTCCTGTACAAACCGTCCTGCTCAGAGATGGTTCATGTTTCACTGCAGCGTCTCCGACCATAAGGCATTTTGGTACTGCACCAGTTGTTCTGTACACATGACATATAGTGGCAAATGTTTGATGTTTAGGGGGTTGGGCGGACGTGTGTGTGTGTGTGTGTGTGAGTGTGAGTGGGGGGAGTTACATGACAGTTCAGTGCACCTGTTGCATGGAGCAGACAGCAGTGCATGTGCAGATGGAGCAGCATGTTTGAAGCACAATCAGTTCATTTCATTGAATTTAACAACATGACAAACAGCTCGTTTTAATCTCCTTTGTTAATTTCCTAAACATTCATGACTATGGATGAACACTGTTTGATTAGATTGAAGGCGGTTAAAGTTGATTGTAAAGAGTTGAGATTTATACACCACCCTGAGGAGTACCAGCTGACAAAAGTTATACAGCTCTGCCTACTAAATCCAACTTTGTTTCAACATAAAGTATCTTCCTCCAACATTATATAAATTCTTGTTGAATCCAGTGATTAGAAATAATATGTTGTGACTGTTTAAAGTGTCGGACAGATATTATTACAGGTTAGTACTTCTTTTGTATTTTGCTGCCTATACAAAACTGAAAGTCAAGACAATCCATGAGCTTCTCCTCACTTCTGCTTTTTATTTATGTCAAAGCATTATTTGAGCCAACTAATCCAACCACAACCCAAAACTCAGTTAGCTCTGTTTTGGTGATTTGCAAGCACATTTTAATGATATATTAAATTTTTATTGAAATATAGTCATTGGAATACTGTTGAATCAGTGATTATATTTATAGAAATCTAAAAACATTATTTTCTATCAAATTTAGCTGATATATAGAAATGTTTTGGTTTACTAAATCTCTGATGTTTACTGGGAATTTCATATCATATTTAATCTCATATCTATTAAGATTGAGATCTTTATGTTTGATATCTATCTAGAGATGTACCTGTCATAGATTCTATATGATACAGAAGAGAGTCCCTGGAGATCTGTCCATGGCACTTGATCCCACCCACTCCTTGAGGGGCTGCAGGGGATATGCACTCATTACCTCCTGCCTCTTTATTCTAGCTAGCTCTGCAGAGGCATTGTTTCAGCTGCGCTTATCGACACTGCTCATGTGGTTGACTTGTATCCTGGAATGCAGACGCTGAACAACTGGAAAACCCCCAGTCCCTCGCTTCAGAGAGTGAGTCTGCATTAGAGAAATGGGAGAAACAAAATGCAAACAGACTAATTTTAACAGAAGATAGGCAAACTACATTTTATAGCAAATAAAAATCCCATTTGTCAACATTTGACTGCAAATTGTGAGGGAGTCAAAATCATTTTAAATGCAAGAACTCTCCTTAGATGTCCCACAAAAGCGAAATATTAAGAACTATTAAGAAAATATTAAAAGCTTGTTATAATGATCGTCATTCATCACCTGATTCAGATCTAACCTGGAACATTAGGACACTGGAAAATAATTGTGTTTGTGTATGTGAACTCAGCAAATCACCCTCTATCGTCTCTCCTCGGAGTTTTTCCCCAGGAGGAGCAGCAAGAGACGAGGTGTACAGTCCCAGAGCATAATATACAACATGTCGAGAGAACTGTATTCCTCTGCTGACGCAACTGAACATAGATGTTTACAAAAACTATAACAGCCAGCAATTTTCAGTGCTTCACAGTTGGAACTCTAAAAAGTGACATTTGAACTTAATATGCAGGTTTTTAATGTTTTTCTCATCATTAAAGTGTTCTCCATGCAGTGATTTAGCTTGATCTGGGAGGTAACTTAAAAATCACCATTTTAACCCACATTGAACTCACTGGTTTTGGCATAGACAAGAACTCTGCATAGGCACAGCAGTGTCCACTTTCTTTTCATGTTTATTGACATGCAGACATCTCTTTACACTCAGCTAAACTGATAAAAGCATTCTCACAATAGTGGTTAAAAAGGGTGTCATGGGTTTTTCCTCTACTCTTAATGAGCCTTAATAAAAGTACTTCAGGAGGTATCTAAAATCTTCTTTGTAACACAGTTAATGTTTTGATGTCGGGCTCTTTTTGTCCTCTGTTTGCACATTATTCTGACGTGGAGAGCCATCTGTATGGACAACAGGCCCAGGGTCTGTTTTACTGATCGTGTCTGCATCTGCATCCATGTCGCCGCTTGCGTCTGCGCCGCAGTCTGTTTGATTCAGCTGCCGCTCCAGCAGAGTGATGCGCTGCTTCAGCCGTTGCTGAGTGTGAGTGTACTCGCTGAGCAGACGGGCAAAGCGAGTCTGAAGGGTGTCCAGGGAGGACTCCAGCCTCTCCACCTTCTCCTCTGCGTCCTCTTTCTGCAGCCCGCCACCCTCTGTGTTCTCATCCAGCAGACCCTCCTTCATCAGGATCTCCCGACCCCTCTCCTCTAGCACAGTCTTAGCATCTGGATACTCAGTCACTGCCTCCATCAAGTCGTCCTTAGAAAGGCAGAAGAGATCAGAGTAGCCCAAGCTGCGGATATTAGCTGTTCGACGATTGCCCATTTTACTACCTTTTATGTTCAGAATGCTGATTTCCCCGAAGCAGCTGCCAGCGGTGAGGAGAGCATACTGCGTGACCCCGTCATCAGCCACCACTGCCAGCTTCCCCTCTTTAATGATATACATCTCCTTTCCTATGTCCCCTTTTCTGCAGATGTAGTCCCCAGGACTGAAGACCTGGGGGCGTAGTTTGAGCACAAGCTCCACAAGCAGTCCTGCCTCACAGTCTTGAAAAATGCGTACTTTCTTCAGGGTCTCCAGGTGTACATTAATAGCAATCTCAGCACGCAGCTTGTTTGGCAAGTTCTTTAGCACTTCCTGCTCGTCTACCGCTTTCTTGTTTGTCCAGAGGTAGTCGAACCATTTAATGACACGTGTCTCCAGTTCTTTGCTGACTTTGCGGAAGTGCATGTAGTGTTTGATGGCATCGATTCGAGCTTGAAACTCGGCACGCGTGGCATTCATGTTGGAAATCATAGAGCCAACGTTTCCCACAATTGTGGCAAAGATCAGCACTCCAACGAGAAAGTCAAAGACCACAAATAGGTACTCTTCGTCTCGCACAGGCGCAGGCATCTCTCCAATAGTGGTAAGAGTAAGAGTGGACCAGTACAGACAGTATACATAACTCCGAGTCAGGGAGGAAAACTCAGGTTTGGAGATGTTTGGGAACACCCAAGTGTCCGAGCCAAGTCCCAAAGACTTGGATATAGCGTAATAGATGCAGGCATTCCAGTGAATGATGACCAGGATGTAAAGCACCAAGTTGCCAATACGGAAGATGTTGGGGTAGTTGGTGCGTGTCTCAGTGCGGTCAAAGAATTCAAACATGCGTGGGAAGCGCAGGAGACGGTTAAACCGGAGCTGTGGTGTGTGGATGCCAGTGGAGATGTACCCCAGGTCGGTGGGCAGTATGGACACTACGTCCAGCTTGAACTGCAACGTTCGTACGTAGCTGTCTCTAAGCTTGGCATGGTCCTTCACCATCAGACCTTGTTCCAGAAACCCTGAGACAAGAAACAGAAAACACAGTCGAACTTTGAGTCACTGTTGTGTCTTATAAATCAGATCATATTATGGGATGAAAAAACTTAAAGCTGCACCAATCAAAGTTTTTATATTAACAATGGATCATATAACAATATTTAATGTGAATAGTGCCGCTTGTACTGACAAACCCACAGAGAATTATCACCTGACTCTGCAGTTCCTCTTAGCTCTAAGGAGCATTTTAGTGTCTTTCTGCACACTGTTCTCTGCCACAACTTTACTGTTTCATTAAACCGGTTTCCAGCAGCAACAGCCAGCTTTTTCAGTGATAAATCTCTGAGGAAACCACTACATGCTACCTGTCCAGCATCAAATGGCAGACAGGCAGTTAGTGGCTAGCTTGTGAATAAAGAGGAACATTTAGCTGCTAAAGACATTTCCCTCAAGAGTAGAACAAGATAATACATCAGTGTTGTGTTCACAGCTTGTACTGCTCACCCCAAGTCAAATTATTGGTTATTGGGCTTAGAGTGACGTAATCTATACCATTTTCCACCAGGATTGTGCTTCCAAAAACAAAAACATATGCTATCAGAAACATTTTTAAGGCATACTATGCAGGATTTTCCAAACAACAAAAGCCTACAGCCTCCTACAACCTTGCAAACACTAGCTGATTGGACAAACGTTTTTCTGCTCCTGGATTTCATTTCGGTTAGAAACTTCCTCTATATTTTGCGAAATTTTTTTACACTTACACTTTTTTACTAATTACAATAGTATCAGCCAAGTTATATTGTTGTCTGTCTTTCTCCTTCCTCTGCTCCATCTACAAGCTACACTTCAGCTGCATTCACACAAAATCCAGATACATATGTAACAACTTCCTGCAGAGGTGTAGCCATGTTCTTTTCTACTTTAGAATGTAACTGCTGTGAAAAATTGGAAAATAACATTTTATTTCTGATTCCCTGCTTTGTCGCTCCCTCTCCTCATTCACGCTCTATGTAGCTCAACCAAAGGTCCTGCTCTCACTGGCTGGCTCAAGCCAGAGAAGACAGGCCAGCTTTGAACAACAAATCCTGCATGGTATGCCTTTAAAGATAATTATCTTTGAATAATCACATAAAAAATACATATGAGACATTTAAGGCTCAGCACTCCTGTTGTGTAATACAACTGCATTGTGTCTTGATGCCAGAAGCAGCTACTTAAAGTAGGTTACCTGTGCGAAGTCGGACGCAAGTGTCCATTAGGTACACAGTGTCAGAGAGGTAGTCCAACACCAGCCAGCAGATATAATTGCCCACCTGTAACCTGTCAAAGCATGCCCTGTGAGTATAAAAAGAAAAAATGATTTACTGCTCCAGTCTAAGAAGTGGACAGTACAACCAATCACTACATCCATCATGCATCTCTGGAGGCTGCAGGGCCCCAACAGATAACGACCATGGTGTTATTACCTCGCTACAACAAGGAACCAGTTGTAGAGCACCGCTGTGGCGATAACAAATAACCAGCGGTAGTAGGCGTTATCGGATGGGGACACCACAAACAAATTCCACTTTTTCCTGAAAGCATGGAGAGATTTCAAATGATACACTCAGTCTCTGTAGAGTAGTACATATTACTGCAAAGATACACAGAAAAATAGAACCAGCTGTAAGGTATAAAACAATGCAGTACAATAGCTCTGCAGTAAATACTATTACTTTAACAACTGAGAATTCAGTTCTTTGTGGTCTTTTTTAGGGCTTTGGGTATTAAATTCAAAGGTCTTTCTAAAATGTTGTCCAAGATATGTTTAAATAAAGCATGTCAGTATTTTATATTATTAGAGAACAATTGCACTGGATTGCATTACACCCAGTGTATTTATCAAAGTGCATAGTAATGATTCAGGCAGGAATACCTAAAGATCCCTTTGGCATTGTTGCCATCGGCGTCTGGTTGCGTGTTGCTGATGCGGCTGGGGGCCGTTCTCAGCTCAGGGCCACGAAAGCGCTCCAGAAAGGAGTCTGGACGCTCCTCCTCCTCCAGCAGACTCCTGTGTGCCCATTCCCTCAGTCTCACCACCAGGCTCACCAGTCTGAAACACACACACACACACACACACACACACACAAGAAGCACAATGTGTGAAAACAAAACCATGACAGTGACACACAACAGGCACACACATTCAGCATAATAACTCACTAAAAACATCAAATAAACTGTTGTTAATGTACGACACCACCACAGAGAGGACTGGCAGTCGCACCAAACACAACTACAGCTGTCAGTGTCTCACACAACCAGACAGTGGAACAAGAGAAAGGATGATGGAAAAATCACAACATGTCTTTCCCCTCAGACAGGTCAAGAGAAGCCTTTAGATAAATGTGCAACGTCCTTTTTGTGGCCAGAAGCAATCAGACTTATGGGAAATATTGAGAAATCAACACAGATCATGGGACTACAGTCTCATTTGGTTAGATTAGCTAAAGTACACCAGGTAGAAGTTTTACACAGTGACAGAAGATGGAAAACCTTTTTTCTCTCTGTGTTTTTGCTCCTGAATGTGTTTCAATTGACAAATATAACCAACATTGAGGTTAAATGTGAGGTTGAACGTGTACTTTTATATAAAACACTTTGTGCACCCATTGTACTTAAGAAACAAACATGGGCTGTTTTTAAAAAGACTCTGAGGTCTGACGTGCCACAGCTGGGTTGCTATACAGTAGCTTTACCTTGAGATAGCTCCATTCCTTTCAAAAGAATTTCTGGAGTTGCCTCCATGAGGGTCAAGAGCAGCGACTCTCTGTAGCTCTGAGCATGTGTCATCACAGACAGATGGCACCCTGGGAGATAAAAACACATGTGAGATTTCACTTGTTTTGCACATCACATGCTTTGCTTCTCTCTAACGACCCTCTGAGGCAAATACGTCCTAACATATGATTTAATAGTTGTTGTCACCTGCTAAGAATACTTTCGGCTCTCTCGATCTCCTCCTCCAAGGTGGTCTTCACTGACAGAATGTGTGGTGAGTGCTCTCTCTCCGCCGCCTGGCCCGTCATCTTCAGATCTGCAGGTGAGGGCAAACACTCACATTACAGCCTCCCTCGCAGTCAGCTGCTCTACTGACCCTGAGTGCTGAGCGTGTTTTCAGTTGGCTTTTCGCTGCAGTGACACTGTGGCAGCAGAGGAAAGTGTTTATAGTTTACAGGGAGTGTTTATGGTGCGTATGACAGATTATAGTCAGGGGACGGTGGTGGGGGACAACTGGGACCACGGTCCCTCACATGGCCCTTCACACAGCAGCTGGTTGCTGTGGCGACTGAAGCAACTACAAGAGGAACTCAGTGACATGATACGGATGCTGCATTGTTTGAAATGCGAACCTGACGTGATGGAAGTTCACCGAAAATGTCCTGCCACAGAGAGTAAGCACCCCTCAACCCCAAAACACGAGGGCAGTGGGCACGCTTTCACCCTCTGCAACGCAGACAGATGACGAGGTGTTTAGGCGACTGTTACCATTGTGTGACTAATTGGTGGATCATTAACGAAAACACACACACAGTCGGCCTGAAGCTCTGCGGCTCAGCGAGCCAATCAGCTGCTCTCCCTCAGGAGCCACATCACTTAGGAAACCAGGGTGCTGACTGTAAGCAAAGTGTTTCTTGTATGTGACATAACTGCATGAGAGCTGCTGGGCTGCAAAAACTGGTCATTTTTGGGGGTGTAAAGCTTTATTTTATGGATCCATAATTTCTGAAAAACTTCCCAAATGTTTCTTGGAACGTTTCCTAGGAAGCACATGTAATTTAGTGTTAATTATAGGATTTATTACAACTAATTTATAGTGTAATCGAGATATTATTCTGCAGGCAAGCCAGTAGTTTAACATACATGGAGAATAAAGTTGCCAATAATAGATGAGAATTAGTAAATATTTACTTTGATTTAAATGAAGCTTCCTAAGAAGAACTTCCTATTCCTAGACCTGTAAAATAAAGAGTTGTATAGAAAATTACTTAAGTGACAAGAACATTTCCCTACAATTACCTATGAATATTATGCATTATATATTTTTTATTTAATACATTGTAAGATAGAGCTATAGCAACAAAAATCAACAAAAAAAATTAAAAAACATCATTGCTCTACAAAAAAGTTAATTATTTGTCATTAACAGATTAACATCGTGGATCATTAGCATTGCAGTGAACTGCCAAAAAAGAAGAAAAAAATTATAGAAAAATAAATTAGTTCACTCACATCTGTTGTCTTACCTTTAGTTTCCTTCAGTTACTCCAATAAAATCCTTATGGTGATTTCACAGAGACACACCCAGAGCAGCTCTCTCCCGGCCAATCCATCCTCAGTGCCCACAGTGGATGTTATGAGAGGAAAAATCAAACTGCATCCAACACTCCTAAAAAACAATCAAGTCCCGGTCTTGCAACATTTGCTGTGAGCCTCTACTTGGAGTGTGTTCCCCTCTTTCCCTCAGGAGCAGGAACATGTGGTCCACCTGATCCTCAGATGGACTGAGCACATACAGGAGGCTGGCAGGGTGGGAGACGCAGGGCGGGGAAATCTTTGAATGGTTAAGAGCCCAGATGTCAGCTTTAGACTGAGCAGTCTTCTGGGAAAACCACTTGGCAGTGCCTTTCCTCTACACGTCTCTTCCACTGGAGAAACAGCACAAAGAAAGCAGACAATTCAACAAGTTATTTCAGTGTTTGATATTCAGCTTCCTGTATTACTCATATATTGATATTGTTGTATTACATATTTTGATAATATCTTGGTATTTCATGTTTTATGTTATTTCATGCAGATTAAGATCAATTAAAATGTACTGTTAAAGTTTAAACCAGTTGTCCCCAACCTTTTTGGCTCTAAACTTGGTTATTCACTTTCTTTCACTAACTGTTCCAGGCCCAAAGAGGTTCACTTATACAATATTTCACACGAAAAATACAGATTATAGAAGAGTACAACTTTGTGTAGAAGAACTAGTTTTTTTTTTCCTCTTTCCCATTAATCTTCGTACAACCCTCCCCCCACTGGTTGGGACCCACTGCATTAAACAACCTCACTATATATAAATTATAGTTAATCTTCACCTGGGCTTCAACAGTGAAATACTGCTTACTCACTGATGCATCAGTATTAATAATCTATGACTTGTGTCATATATAATAATATACAGTATATCAGTGACAGAAGACATTTTTCTGCACCGCTGTTGGCTTTTTTGTGCAACATTAGACTCTTTAACATAATATTTTTTTACCTCCCTCTCTCCTCTATTTAATCTACTCTTCTAATCAGGGATTATTACCGGGATGTGTTTGTTTTTATTTATTTGTATTATAATGGTCTCAGGTGTTCGTTTTATAAAGCCAAACTCTCTTTCCAGCACCACAAAGACACACTCACTGATGCAAATGGAGCTTGAAAGTCTCGATGGTGAAGGCCACAGGAGACAGCCTCCTCATCATCCAGCTCTCTGACAGTCTCAGCTTTAATCAGATCTTTGGGAGACAGGAGGACTGGAGAACTACTGTGAAACCCTTCATGGAGTGAAGCCCTGAGGACTTAACATATGACTGAGATTCAGGCTAGTGAACAGTAAACTACAATCTGCCACTGCTATTCCCGGTTGTACTACAAGACTGTCAACAAGAGAGAAGAGAGTTAATAGATCAAATGTGTAAACAGAAATCTTATTATTATGGAAAGATGCACTTTACGTATATAAATATAAATATATATATTATATAAATCTTAAATGATCAGACTCCACTTGGGAAGACTTCATAGTCATTCATCAAAAAGCAGCAGGGAGAGAAAAAATACAAACAACAATAACTATATACTTTTTATGAGGTGCTATTTAAAACAGGTAGTGTGTTTTATGAAGAAAAAGAGGGAAGAACATAAAAGCACAAAGAAGTAACACAAACAGAAACAGAGATAAGAAAAAGGAGAAGCAGGCAGCAGTAAAATGAAGATGAGATAAAAGCTGAGATCATAAAAGTGATGTTTAAAGAAGTTAATGTCTTTCCCTAGCAGGTTGCTCTACGGTCTTATGTTTCTAATGGAAACAAAGGCCGTTGGTTTTCAGTTTAGGTCAACATATCTTAAAGGAGCAGTTGGTCATTTTGTGAAATACATTTATCTGATTTCTTGCAGAGTTAGAGAAGAAGTATTTATGGTAAATATGAAGGTACAACCATCAGCCTGCTACCTTAGCTTAGTATAAAGACTGGAAACAGGGGAAACAGACATGAAATCTGCCTGGTGTACACCGGTAGCCTAGCCACCTCACAGTAACACAAAGATGCTACACCTGGTTTACAGTACAATCCCCATAAAACTATAAATTGGCCTTTTCATGCTTTGGTTTAAAATTATAAAATGAATTAGCTAATTTATAGGTGCTGGTAGGCAGATAATGTTTAGTGTGGACATAACCAGGCTAACTGTGTTGCCGTTTGCAGTCTTTATGCAAAGCTAAGCTAACTAGCTTCTGTGTACATCTTCATATCTGAGTGACAAAAAGTGCTGAACTGTTCCTTTAAATGTAGACTTACACACACATAGCTAAATCTAATACAGTGGTAGTATTGAATTGTATGTATCCGCCCCAGTTATATCAATGAGTGTAGACTAAATGATAAGAGAGCACCTCTCACAATACAATCCAACAGCACCACAAGTGTTTCACTATGAAGACTAAATGCATTCTGTTAAAGGTTGAAGACATTTAACCTTCCGCATAGACAGTGCACTATTGACACCACTGCAGGGATAGATAGATAAGTAGTAAAAAGTAAGAACACTGGTTGAGTATTAAATATGACTCTCCTCATCTCAGACCTTTACTTTTGTCCAATTAGTGTTTAAGTCACTGTTAGTACTCAGGATAATTAATAATAATAATAATTGACAGATTAGTTGATTGTCACCTCCATTTCTACGGAAGATGCCTTTTCCAGAAACTATAAAGATAAAACACACGAGCAGTTTTCAGAGTCATATTTATTGTTACATGTAAAGCACTTAAGAGTAGACAATAGACCAAATACAATTTGGCCATTGACAAAGAATATTGAGAAACTACCTGGAATGAAGTTACTGTTTATATTTGGTAATGTTGAATACAATAGAAAAAGGGAAAACCTCAAAGTGCGAGTACAAGTCGTCTTTGAGACAAGAAGGCACAGCAGAAGCCAGGAGAGTCCAGTCAGCCTGCTCCTCTTCCAACGTAACAGACAAAAAAAAAAAAACAGAAGCCCAATATAACAAAGACTAGACACCCAAAAACAGCATTTACCTCACGTAATAATCCCAAGAAACAAACAAACGAGGAGTACAAGAATACAGACAGCACACCAGGCTGGTCATTACTATAGTTTGACCGTATGGCTTCTGTATACAGATATGTAGAATATGTTGCCAGTTATTAAGACATGCTTGTACTTCATTAAGCGAGAGGGAATGTTTGGGTGTTTCTTTTTTTTTTTGACATGTGCTCCACCTAAACATCCCGCCTCGGACTTCTTCTTCTTATTTTTCTCTTTTTTTTTGCCTCGTCAAGCATTAATTCATAAGTATGGTATTCGGGAATGTGTGTTGCTTAGTCAAGGATATAATTTACTTATCAGTCTAAGTAAAAATATGTAAACAACCTTGCAGCTGGAAATATGCATACTCGCTTTAAAAAAACAAAACAGCATTCTTGTACATTAATGAAGAGTTCTGCATATCGAAAGTAACAAGTTGTCCCCTGTAACGCAAGACCCATGTCTTTAAAAATTTTAGTGTTGTGGACTTTAAATAACAGCACATAATTCTTCAGTAAACACCTCAAAAGGAGGCCGGGATAGATGCAAATTTCTGATTTTGACTTCATACTATTGTGTTATTTTCATTCATTCATTCAAAAAAAAAAAACTAATCTTCATTCCTTCAGTTGGGGGAGCTCTTTCAAAATGCTAATGGCTTGTGGGTATGAGTTTAGTAAGTGTCACAATGATCCCAGCCAGTGTCTTAGACTCGCTTCATCCCCCGACCCATCAAGCAGGCAAAGACTGTCATGACCATTTTGGGCTTGACTTCCACAAGGTCTTCTGGGAGAGCGTAGACACGGGCTCCGATCTTCCTCGCCATAGAGACGGCGTACCTAGAAACGAAAGAGAGGTTTATTGAATTGTAGAAAACTGTTAGAAAACCACGTAGTTACCATAAGTTATGGGAAAAGGCTGCTTCTCTTTCTTTTCGTCATAGACAAATCTTACTTGGCGTTCTCCAGCTTGTCGTCTTCAGAGAGGCTGCCGGTTTTTATCAGCTCGTAGTTGATGCTGCCGGGCTGGATAGCGTCTATCAGTTCCAATACTGCCAAACTGCTGCTGATTTCCTTGTCCTGATTACCACAAGACACACAGATTAAGGATCTAACACACAGGCACGAACATGTAGTGCCTTTTGATTTGTAGGACACTGCCTGTAACAGCATTCATACAGTGATTGTTTCTAATTTTCATTTTTTAAATTTAAAACATGGAAGATCATCAAGTTGGGAACAGTATGTGTAACAAAATCATCTAAAGTCAAAGTTCTTCTTGCTCGCTATTTCTGAGCTTTCAGCCGCATTTCCTGATCTTCAGCAAACTCTGAGAAATGTGACATTAAAGTCCCCTCCCATATGCGACCACGTTATCACTGCTGAAGAAGATACGGTGGAAAGCTCAGAAAAGGCTACAAAAGAAAACCTTTATTTTAAAGTTCCATATTAAAATGTTTCATATAAATCGACACAGTTTTGACAGAAATGTAATCCAAAAGAGGAAAAACAGGTTTACCTTAAAGCTTGAAATCTTGGTTGATTTTCCAGCCTCCGCCAACGTTTTGTTCACCCACTTTACAATGATGTCATCATTTACTTTCTCTCCGTCACCCAGTTCCTCAAGTACATTCAACGTATATCTGAAGGAATGGATAAGCAGTGTGATTATTGTAAGTATGAACTCAACACTCCAGTTAGAAAACAAAACAGCACAGAAGAAACTTCTGGACTGTTTTTTATTTTTGCATTGACTGCTGTATCATTGTGAGTTTCGGGTCAGTCAAACCTCACATTCTGACACAAAGCACATAAAATATGGGGAACAACTAAATATGTCAGCAGACATCCTTTGTGACAGGGAGGCAACTGAGTTTATGGAAATGTGGTTTCAATTTGGAGGAGCACACATTAACAACACCACTGGCATGAAATGGAGGTTACCAACTACACTGCAAAAAAGGAATCTCAACAGAGTAAAAAGACTTGTTTCTGGGAAATGAGTCATACTTTGTATTCTAGAAAGAAAAATAATCCTGTCAAGCAGGTTTTGCATTAGAAAAGTAATCTTGTTTTAAGGAAATATATGTAACTTATTGTCTTAACAAGATATTACAGCTAATATTGGATTTATCCAGTAACACGTTAAAAAGTAAAAGTTTGAAAGTTGCAAAAATTGTCTTATTGTAAGATTTTATTATTATTAATCTTAAATTCAGCTCAATAAAGTGACCAAAATATTGTAGTCTTTACTTGACAGTGTTTACTGGATTATATTTGAGAATATTTTATTGTTTCTAGAAGGGTTGTTTTTGCAGTGTATAAACTTTGAAGAACACAAGCGAGTCATAGTGTCGTCTTACATTAGAAAATTACACAGTTAAAGAAAAGACATCTATTATGTGTGATTGTTAAAAATGAAATAAAAAGTACACAATACAAACAAGTATTGTATAAAAAAGTTCCTAAAATTATCAGGAAAACTCATCTCTAATCAATATTCACGGGGAAGAATATGCTCAAAATTACACAAACTTCTTGCAGTTATTGTGTTCACTGTTTGGGTTCATTGTACAGTTTATCAGCTGTTCTGTACTGTCAGTTATGCATTGAATATAATACTAAATATTCATAAAATATATTGCATAGTCAGGGGTCTTCAGTTAAATCAATGATTCAATGATAGATAAGGTCCCTTCAGGAAAAAGGCTGGGAACCACGGCTTCAGTCTATGAGTTTGTGGCCAAACTACAGTGGTGCCGGACCAATCAGAGTCCTTCGAGGCTGACTGATACAGGACAATGTGAAGGACAAAAGAAATTACCTTTTCCAGTCATTTGCTTCAGAAGCATGGGGCTCTGGACTAACCTACTGAGACATTAGAGTGTGTTTGGAAAGGATTGTAAGTGGTTTAATTGAGGTCACATCAGGTTAAGTAAATAACTGGCATGAATTTCGATGTTCATCAACACCCTCTGTTCATCACTGTTCTTGCTAGAATCCTTTCATTTTCTAGATTTAGCACACAAAAAAAAGCACGACATGAATTGCTACCCATAGGAACTCAGCTGACACTGATGCTCTGTTTGTCCCTGTCATTTTTATTCCGGATGTCTGTGTGACTGAAATTATCTGAAGGCACAGTCTGTATTGTCAGTGTGATGTCAACCCACTACCGGCTTTTAATCAGACCTTTTAGAACGCAAATCACTGTTTCACCATGAGATGGCAAGGAGGCGTTTGTAAATAATATTTTTCAGAAACAGATTATTCCAGTTAGAAAAGACACACCCTTGATCTATGCATTCCTTTTTCTTTTTGCCTCTGTTACCTTTTAGTTTTCATTTCCTGTGTTAATTTGCAGGCAAATATGCTGCATCCTTAGCCTGTGTCACTCCTTGTGTTCTCTGAAGCAGATCCATGCTGTGCTGACACATGTTGCAGTACATTTAAGAACTTTAAGCCTGCATGCCTCATTTCTTACATCATTTCACAGTAGACAATGTTTAATGACTGCACATTGTACAGTCCTCTAATCTGTATTTAAAGACTCAATGAAACAACAGAAAGGATGTTGGAGACACACAACTATGGTATAACTCTGGGCTATAATGTTGCAGCATGGTGGCTCAGTGGTTAGTGCTGACAAGAAGATCCTGGGTTTAAATCCCAGCTGTGTTGAGTTTGGTGGATTTCCTCTTGGTGATCTGGTTTCCCCAACTATCAAAGACATGTATGTCTTCTGTCAGTGCTTTACCAGCGGCTTAGAACTTGGGCTGGTCTCCGGGCGCTGCACAAAGGCTGCCCATTGCTCAATGTGTCACTGTCAATACTGTTGCTAGTCTATGAGTCATATGATGCTTGTGGCTCTTTCAGACAGAACGAGTATGCTAACGGTTAGCTGTCATGCAGAGGGAAAATGTTTTCTAAAGAACTTGAAGACACCTAGTCCTTCATACCCAGCAACGAAATGCTGCATTCCTGGCGTCCATGGTGTTGAAAGATGCTCGATAGGTGTGCTAGGTGCTCAAATAACTTTCATTCATCCTGATGAAAATGCCTGTAGTGTGTGCTTAAGTGCATAAAACTATTTTTTGGACAAGCACAGTGACCACAATTTTGTTCTTTTGACATTTCATTTTTTGTACGATTGAACAAATGAGATATAATGTGCAAATGAAGTCCTATTCGAACACCGAAAAGGTCACAAGCTATTACAGTGATAGCTTTTCTTCTTTCATTCAGACAGGAACGTCTTTTATATAACTGTTAAGGACATTTATGGGAAGAGCCCCTGTCACGTGGTGCACAGGGTGCACGCACGATACATTAACACTGGGCTGTAAAACATGGTGGAGTTGGAAAAATCAATATAAATGAACGGCTGTGTTTGTTCTCATTGCTTTTTAAACTTATTTTGCAGGGCTGAAAGCCAGCGTGAATGAAATGGTCGGCTGCCTCTTCCTGTTCGTTATGAATCTCCCCGTTAAACTTTTCATCAAGTTCATCAGCTTATTTGAAGCGAATTAATTTATATTATTCATATATATATATTTATAGTAGTGTGCAGTATGTCTCTTAAACCATTTTAACCTTCCCACACACACTGCTGTCTTGGGTACATCACAGCATTGTTATAAACCTTTCTGTCTGAAGGAGAATATATGTATTTATGAAAGCTCAGCTAGTTGCCCAGATGAGTGGCCAACGAGTCATAATCACAGACATAGGCACTAAGCGAGCTAGCTACCAT
>NW_023339763.1:16858039-16867451 GCF_004916995.1 Morone saxatilis | reverse complement strand
TGTCTTAATAAGATATTACAGCTGATATTGAACTAATGAACAAAGGTTTGCATAATATCCAGAGGAACAAGATTATTTTAAGAGTTAGACCACTTGCACAACTTCCAATTGAAGAGATAGTAGTCTTGTCCCAGTGTTTGAAGAAAATGTGTTTTATTGTAAGCTTTTTTTTTTTTTGCTGATTATTAATCTTAGATAACAATACAAATTCTTAAATTCAGCTCAATAAAGTGACAAAAATACTTATTTTAAGAAAGTCTATCTTTCAGCTTTCATTGCTTGTAATAAGCACAACTTGCTTACATTTTTGGCTTTTTATCTTACAGTCTTTCAGTGGCTAGATTCTTATGCTAGTTTTAAGAATTCTAGCCAAGCAAAACTGACTTATCCCACTGGGAGGTTTCTTTGCTGAATACAAAAATTGTGATTATATTTAAGATTATTTGGCTTGTTTCTAGAAGGGCTGTTTTTGCAGTGCACCGACTCCCTTCAAATTGTTTACGGTAAATATACAGAGCTTTCACAATAAATCTTTTAATGAAGACAATGGTGATTGTAGTGTTTCAAATTACCACACAGACACATAGTGACTGAAAAAGAAAATGTTCTATAGATAGAGCATCATGGTCATGTACCCAAATAACTAAAGCAGTTTGATTTGTTTTTTTCCCCTCAGAAAACCTCAGCAATTCCTTAAATTACTGAGGGCCCTCATTCGACTTTCTTTATACATTTTGATTTTTTCTTCTTCCAGTAGACCAAAAATGGAAAGCAGTTTTTAAATTTCAGAAAGGTATTTCTATCTTGTTATTTTATGAAGAGATCCTGATGTAGTTCACCTTCTCATCAGCTGCCACACCAGTGCCAGAGTCAGGGTAGCGTTGCCATCGTTCAGGTCCTGCCCGCCGATGCCAACGAGGGAGAACTTGGCTGTTTTGCCCAGTTCCACTGCATAGTTACAATTCTCCAACTAGGGGCAAAAAATAAAACAGGTGGTAAAAGAGCCAGAAAATATATATTTTTTTACTTGGCTGAGATCAAAAGGAATCCGATTTACCTTTTTCATGTTGGTTCCCAGCTTGGGGTAAGGTGGCTTGTTGACCTTGTTGTTCCAGTCAACAGGCACTTTAATCTTCTCATAGAGTTGAAGGATGACCATGGCGTCCTGTAGGTCTCTAGAAGACGAGGTTGTATTTGATAATCATTAACATTAAACAAGATATAAAGAGAAGAATATAAGATCACACCAGTTATGGGAACTCTTCAGATTCCAGTGCAAAGAAGAGTATTTTGTTTGTGGTACATACCCATACAGATGATTGACATGTGGGTTAACTCCCAGAGAGTTCATCCAGTTTCGGAATGTCCTCTCTTCTCGTGTCTCACCTAGACAGCAAAGGATTGTGGGATTTAGGGGCTTTCATATGGCCATACTGGTTCTAAACATGCAGGTTGTCTGTCTCACCAGAACTGAAAAGGCTTGGTTACTATTTCTGATATTTCTAACGTCACTCTGGTAGCTATACGCGTAAAATATCTGGTAGCTAGCTAACTACCATTTAACTAACTTATGCATACTAACCGATGTATCCAGTAGGAGTGGCTTGTTGTCACATTCTAATAATAAAATGACTTTATATGGTAAAATAAGTCTGCGGGCCAGTTAGCTAACAAAAGGCAGCTTCAGATTGTTCAGAGCTGGTTCTTCTGTTATTCACATAGTTCTGAACTTAAACTTTGTTGCATATCTAGTCATGAATATTTCATCGTGTATTTAGGGGAGAGTCAGCTAACATTTTTGAAAACAAAATCCACTCTTAAACAATTCAACTGGACCAAGAAGAGCACTTCATGTTGGTAAGCATCAATGGGTAGCCTGAGAGATCCACCCTAAAAGCAGTACTTCTGCGCCTCCCCGTACCAACCTGGTCCAACATCCCGAGTCTATGGTCCTCTTCTCAGGTTGTATTTGTTATTAGTTCTTCACTTCATTTTGGTTTGTGTGCATTTTGTTTTTATATCAATATGCCACAAGCTGAGCGTTGCCGCCCCCCCCAGTCATTACTTTTCTCCTCTCGTGCTTCCCTGAACACCATCATCCATATTCGCTTCTTTTTTCTTGAAATATTGTTTTGGCTGTGTGACCACGTTGTCGTGGAGATACTCAACTGTGGGTGCAGACTGTCAAAACGCTTACACTGAAGCCTGCCATGTTGATGTCTATGCGTGGCTGATCTTCCTCTGTGCCCTTTGGAGAGATTTGATTCAGGAGGTGGAAGTAGGCCCTCGAGTCCTGGAAATAAAAACAAACAAACAACAGCAATTAGATTTCTACTGATGAATGAACAGGAAAACCCACTGTGTAACATAATTGTATGTTTTGTTTCATTAAGATAGCTGTACTCTAAGTGAAGATAAACTGCTTGTGAGCAACTTTCACTGTGCACACTAGGTTTTGTATTTAAATCAAGTATTTACAGTAGATGTTCTGGGTTTCTCAAAATAAGTAGAACATTAGATTTCCTTTATAAACACTGTATTAGTCATATAGTAAGTATAAGCTATGAATTATATTAAATTAATAAATATTGAATTTTAAAATTACATTTTAGAGAATTAAAGTATCTCTGAATCATTTCTATGATCAGAATATCCAGCAAGAGATAGCATGAGAGAAACCCAGACAGGTGCAGAAGCTTGTATACCTGCCATGGCCTGACAGCGTAGTGACATTTTCAACCCAACAAATACGGTACATCTGACATAGTAATTGTTATTTATCTGAACTTCTTTAATAAATAAAACTAAAGTACTTATGTACCTTTTTAACCACAAAATGTGCACACAATATCTTCAATGCTTACGTAAAGCACACATTTAACAGTTTGCTCATGTTGGTCTGAAAGAGACACTACCCATTCAATGCCATTTTGGGAGCCGTGGAGGCGGACATTGAGTGAGTTTGTGCAAACACAAACATGCACTGCCTGGCCCCGTGTGCTGATAGATGTTGGCCAATGGAAATAAACAAGCAAAAATGAGCTAACAAAAAAACAAAACAAACTCTACCAAAGAAACTTAAAACCCAAACCTTTTATCCTGTAAATATAATCTCTTTAAATAAATTCATCTAGTGTTTAAATGCATCAGCGACATTCAGCATCAGTGATGAGGCCCACCTTGATGTCAGAGCTGAAGTTGTTGATCTTCTGCCAGCCAGCATTTTCCAGGTGAAAGTTTGCCCAGCGCAACAGCAGTTCTTCTGGAGACAGCTTCATCAGGTCCTCCAGGGTTTCCCCGTCTCTCAGCAATGCTGCCAGCGCTGTCGAGGGTGTTAATGATCAGTTAAGCTACTTAACAACAGACCAGGAAACCCTAGTGACCCTAGGAACACAAGCTAAAATACATGTTATGCAATGGACTTATCAATTATGCTCTATACCTTCATTTCTGCTGAGCTCGATGTCAGCAAATAGACCGATCTTGATGATCTGCCACAGCAGGCCCAGCACCAGATGAGGTTTCCCCTCTTTCAGGTCTAAGGCACCAATGTTCACCACATGGCAGCCAATAGCAGATGCTGAGTTCAGGGCCAGGTTCAGATTCTCCTGTAAGATACAAAGCACCAGCTGTTAGAAAATTCACATAAAAAGGAAGACAAAGGGCAGCACTGACATACGGCAAATTAAACTGACCTGTATCGTAAACGGTGTTAGCTTCTTCTTATTTATGGTCCTCTCATCAATAGTGTCTGGCACTGACAGGTTGATCATTTTGCTGTGCAAACATAAAGAAATAACAACATTTTATCACACATCTGATGCAGTATCAACGTTGTAAAATAAGATAAGATAGCAACACAATCTTAAGCTTGGGACTTTTTGTTGCACATCATCAAACTGAATACTATCTAATAAAGGCAACTATGCCTACAATAAATAAAAAAGAAAGAATGTACATTTTCCAAATGTTGCCTCTAATTGTGGTGGATGTATGTTTGACAATTAGACAAATGGAAATAATGTAGCAAACATGTATCATATGAGGTTGCTCCCTAACTAGTGTTGACCTGCACTTAATTTAGTTTCAGCATGTGAACAGCGTTTCTCTTTGTCATGCAGTTTGTCTGTCTGGAATATGCTCAGACGATCTGCTGTGTTTGTGGCTCTGCAGTTTGCAGTTTCATCTAAAAACATAATATGATATGTTGCTGATTACTTGTAAGACTTGTAAGCTTCTTTATCTGTAAAATGACATTCAGCCTAATATATATATATTACAGCAGTGTTTGCAACATTTTTTTTATGTTACATTTTCTGTTTCAACTGTACATTGGTGAACCATGAACTGGTGATTTAACAAATACATAATGAACAATGTGTGATCATTTCTAGATATATAATTCAATGAGTATTGTATTATTACCAATATCTCCTCTATGGTGAGGCTGAATGTTGTTATGGTTAACTGATTCTCCAATACCGGCTCATATTTATCTTTTCTCAGGCAGACTGTGATCACAACATTAGCTGCAGGAAGATGCAGGTATATGACATTCATTTCAGAGGTGTAGCTAGGTGAGAGCAAGGTGAGGGAGGGGGGAGTTATGCTGCTGGCTTGAAGTGTTAACAGGAACTCTCACCAGAGGACTATACCGTCTCCGACTGACGTGAAGAGAGAGTCTGTGTTGGGATCCATGGGCAGGACATGTTGGCAGTCAGGGTCTTTTTCCAGAGCAGTGTTGATCCAGTTCACAAAGGCATATCGCTCCTCCTCTGTAACGAAGAACATATACAGGCGTCACTTAAACACAAAACACCAACAATATAATCGCTCAGAGGGTCCCTTTGTTCATTATGGGCTTCTTCAGTGGTAAATGGAGCATCTGCAGCTGAAGTGCAGAGGGTACAAAGTCAGCAGATTATGACAAAGATTAGCAGTGACTGGAGAGGGGAAGGAGACGATGTGTGTGTGTCTTACCGGAGAACGAGTGTTGTGTGCCTTCGCTTGACAGCTCAGACGTCCCTCCAATAGCCAGGATGCCTTCTTTTCTGTTGATGACCTTGCGGAAGGTTTTTGCTATCTCACTGCCCTTCAGCTCCTGGACAATCTAAAGCAAGACCAAAGAATGCTCAGTAACAAATCACCGCTGTGCCTTGAAAATCCTGCATTCTTGTTTTAGGCTGAAATTTATGGAATTTTTAAGACATATTTATGTTCATTTTGATTTGTGAGTAAGCAATCACATTCATTGCTTTTGACAACTCATTTAAACTCCTAGAAACAAAATATTTGCTTTCTTAAATCGAAATTGCAATTACTTGTGCCAAAATAATGATTTTTGTGTCAATTATAGCATGTCTGTAGCATCGGCATCACATTAGTATTAATAGGGAAAGTATCATATACACTCAGTGGCCACTTTATTAGGTACACCTGTACAATCTAATGCAATTCAATGCACCAGATCAGCTATCAATTCTACTAGAACCCAACCGATATTGTTTTTTTGCGGCCAGGCAAATTTTTGAAAGTGACTTTGAGATACTTTGAGTATAAATAAAAATAAAACAGCTAAGCTTAGCATCAGTACTGTAAAAACTACAAGCCCTTTGCATTATGTATTCATATGGGCACATATTGGATGACATATACGCTAATACAATATATTTGTTATAGGCCAATATCAGCCGATAATATTGGCAGACTGTCAAAAAAAAAATCAATGAACAATGTAGACATTATAAAATACACTTTATGGCAGAACAGTTGTGTTGGATTGCATTAGACTATACACAATGTGTATCTAATAAAGCACCCACTGAGTATGTATATCTAAAAATCTAAAAATCTATAAAGAAACCACATTCTGTTATTACACCGTGATTCTGGTAAATCCATTTGTACTGTAACACACCTGTCAGATAATTTTTGCTATCACTCATGATGATTGTTTGTCATTCAGTTTTTTAATTTCAACTCAATCACAGAATAAACGATGGATTAATCAATGGTGGAAAAGCTCTTTGGTTACAGTCATACTTCTGCGCAAAAGCCTCAATCATCTTCTCTCCTTCTAATGTTGTTTGAATCGCTTCTTGTCTTGTCGAGCTCCTGTTAGCCACCGTGACAGCCAAGGTCACTCAGCACCCAGCAGCACTCCTCAGTGGTATGAAAACAAAAAGCCAACCGGCCAGCTAAAGGGCTGGGAAGATACAGTGAACATCTAGTGCTTGTGACAAGAGGAAAAACAGCGTTTGTTAAAAGGAAAGGTCCGGGAAGAGGTCAGGTTGCTGGGTTCATAAAAGCAACTGATGTTGTTCTGTTGATTTAAGTACAGCGGAGTGATTTAAAGTGAGACTGTACATTAACTACAAATATAATCTAAGTATTACAGTTGAGTATGTGAGTGCCATTAGGGTGCTTAATAGTTACAGTAAACCGCCAGGGCTACAGCTGTTATCATCCTCCACACCAACACCACCCTCAGGCTCGTCCCCACATACCAACATTAAATAATTACCTCTAAACATTAAATCAGCCTCAGCAACAACCAATGGGACCTCAGAGAGCTCTAGGTGTGAGTTCATACTGTATGTAGCTTATCAGTAATGTGCGAGCGGCTTCATACGAGCTGCTTTGACAATACGCATTCTGTGGTGATATGCGTGATATTTCCTGAACCTGAAGTTATCACTGCTTCATCAGTGACCTCAGCCCCACAGGCGCTGGTGTGACCACAATGAGCCATTCATCCTGCCACTGTGATACACAGCACAATTTACCTCAAACACGCACAGACACTGGGTGCTGTAGGTAAAAGAGGTAACCACAACAAGAGAATTATGACATTGCACGGTTAGCAAAAAACTGTTTTCTTTTTTTAGCTTCACATCTATGGGCAGGATATTCAGATAGATTTAATCTGGGCTGTTATCATCCATAGGGACATATTTTGTCAAGGGGTGTTTTATCAAGGCTTAGTGGGAGCACACACCTTTATAACACAACTCAACAATGCTGTTTAGCAGCTAAGTGATTTCCTATGTAAAGGACTTTGTTTCAAAGGTTTTGCATAAATACAGTTTTTATGTTTATTATTATTATTATAACAATAACAACCATAAAGAGTACCTTAAACTGTGAGATTATAACCCATTAGAGTATAACTGGACTCACAGATATTCAGACAACACAGTTTTAGGATCATCCAATTGAATGTGTTCCTCTCTGTCGTTATCATAGTCTGGGTTAAATTTAGAAGTGACCAAGTGAACAGCCACGTCCCCTAAAACAGGACATTTACGATCACAGAAGAGACTAAACGCAGCTACAGGAGGTTTTGCTCGACCTCTGCCAGAAGCAGCCCCTGTGAATGACTGCTCTCCTTCATCACCGCTGAAACTAAATACTGGAACTCACACCACTTTGCTGACCTCACTTCCACATTCCGTGAGGATGTATGCATGTGTGGTTTGTGGAGGCTTTTCAACCCTGTCGTGCATTTGTAGCTGCTAAAAGTTGCTTTGCATAGCGGCCCCATCTAGGAGGGCGAGGTGCTTTTAGTCAGAAAAGAAAACAAAGACTAATTCACCGTAAGAAAAGCTCTGAACAGAAGTTGCAAACGTGTCAAGGTTTGACAGTAGAAGCTGTCCTGAGGGCCGCTGAACTTACCGACAGAAACTCTTCAAAGCTGATCTTATTATCCTTGTTGCGATCGAGCTTCTGGATGATCTCTCGAACCATGTATCCAGGTAGGGCATGGCCGGCATCTTTAAGGAGCTCATGGAGTTCATAATCACAGATATGTCCATCGTTGTCCAGATCTACAGAAACACAAAAAGAACCATCAGACTCCAGGATAAACTGTACAATTACAACGACTGTAACAGTTCATCTTTTGATCTACAGAAATTAAAATCCCTCATTTATTTAAATTTACAGTGATATCAAACATAAAAAAATACTGTCTCATAACGCTATGATAAGATTGCTTTTACTCACCAATTTTCCCAAAGATTTCTCTCATCTCCTCCATCTCCTCTTTTGTTATCTTTCCAGACATTTTTCTGTGATTGACCTGAGGTGGTCAGTCAGAGAAACGTGAGACTGCAGAGGGGAAAGAGCAAAGAGTCATTAACAGGGTCTTAAGAGGAACCCAATCTTCATCAGCCTCCCATACACCTCCTCCCAGCCGTGTAAACATATCCTACTTGCTGCAGCCTTCTGCTTCTTAAACCAACAAAGGAATCTGCACCCCCTTAACTCTGAATCAATCACCTCACTGCTCCCTGTTCCGCTACTCAGATCAAAGAGCAGGTCTCAACTTTTCTGCCCCCTTGCCACTGGAGAAGTGACCAGAAATCCTCCATCTTCTGTCAGCTCTAAAAACTCTTAAAGTAGTCCCTCACATAGCCGAGTCCTCACTGACCCCCACCCCCGCTGATCATATCTACTGTTCTCTTTAGTTTCTCTCCTGAGCCCTTTTCCTTTTCCAAGCACGCCTCTCTCCCATAATCAAAGTAATTTCCTGTTGGTTCCATTGTATAGCAACAAGGATGCTGTACAAAAAACTGCCAGAGAAGCCGAGACTACTTCAGTTTTTACGTGATTTTTCTACATTTCTGTCAAATCTGCTTACTGCAACAGTATGTCCTCCAACTGCTCTAAAACTTGAAAGTTTTACTTTAATCTCTTGCTTTTTTTGACCTTTTATCTGCCCTACAAATAAAGTCAATTTATATTTGTGTTATTATTGTGCCTCTCTGAAATGTAAAGATCTTGATGCTGTTTTATCAAGAAACTGTCTTTAAATTTCAGCTTTATTTAAATGTGTAAAGAGTCAAGTCACATAACAAGACTAGAGCCAGCGAGACTCAAGTTTTCTTGCATGACTAAAAAACACTTGAACTCCTCTGCAACCCTCTGAAAATCACTGAAAATAAGGAATTCCTCTGAGTACCTCCTTCCCGTCCTGTAGTGGCGGAGGAATGCATGAGGCCTGGGCAGATGGAGCTCCACTTACAGAGAGGTGAGCAGGGCGTACTGCCGCCTTGCTCTCCAAGGCTAAACTGGTATGGTGGCATTCCTCTCCAACACAAGTGTTCAGAAAACAAAGATGAGGTTTATACTGCGGTGACTAAAGATCACACATTTTTCCAGACAGAAAAGTTTTCCCATTTCCTGATTTAAAGTACAGACTGTTGATTTTTACGGCGTATTAGTCAGAAATCCTGAGCAAGGCCCTTTCTGGTTTCCACAGTACTGCATGTGTTAAACCATATTAGGGAATAGTTGATTGTCCAGTCAGTTCAATGGATCATAATCCACCTGATTAATAGTGATCATTATAAAAAGTATGGCTGAACTGGTGAAGTTATTTTCGTGATTTCAGCCATCTAGACTTACTGCG
>NW_023339763.1:16853734-16857998 GCF_004916995.1 Morone saxatilis | reverse complement strand
CCCACAGGGGCACATCCAGGCAGACAAGCAATGAACAAAAGTCCAGTAACCGTGTATCCTCTTTCATGAATGAAACTATTAATAGCATTCATGAAAGATGATTCAACAGCAGCGATGTGGTCTCCGAGTCACTTCCTGTACTCTTACAAACAAAACAAAGTGATGACATGATAACTCTAAAATCAAAAACGGTACAGTAGGTAACAACAATAATACACACAGATTTGTGACTTTAATAACACAGATTTTGTTTTAAATGCCCCTCCATGAATCAAAGAGAACAGAGTGGGTTTTTTCTACTAAAGTAACACTCAGTCAGGGCAAGCACAAACTCCTGACTAAACGATTAGGAAAATGACGATGCCAGTGTTGCTATATTTAACTTCTCTCCAGAAGGATGTGAAATGCGGCTGCTGAAGTCAGCCCGGCTACAATGAGGGCCGACAAACATCACGGCCTTTGCCAGCCGATGTCACACCCTCGACAGAGGGAGGGTAGAAACAGAAGAGGGGTTAAGTACATGGAGCAAGGGCACAGATGGCAACGGACAAATGTGAGACGTATCACTGGTGGTACAGAAGAATAGAGGGTTTGTAATCATCGTCACAAACCACAGCAATAAATCCTGTGTAACGCTAGAAAATGAGTTCAGAGTGTCAGGCTCCAAAGACAGTTGCTGTCTTTGACAGCTGGACTGTGTGCTACGAGAAGAGAAAATTCCTACACTCTCCTACTGAACACAACAACAAGATCCTAAACGGAGGGCTGGGATTAGCCTAAAAGCAGATCCATTCTGCTGATTGTTGGAACGTCAGCACTTGGCTGCAGTGCAAGAGTTTCAATATCAGAATGATGCTGCCAAACCTTTGACTAATAAATACAAAGGCAAATAAAGTGAGGGAGTAGATCACCCAAATTACAATTTTGCACTTTGGATTGAAAATAAGGAGGGATTCAAAATGACCGCCTAAAAAGCTCCATGCAGTAACACACACTCTGTGAAGGCCCTTAGTTATCCAGCCATGTGATATAGCAGTAGCAAAACAAGAACTGCAACTGGACTTACTTGGTAGTCTTTAAGACACTACACCACTTATTCAAGGCGCTGTCTCAGTTCTCTCCTTTTACAACCAGATATCATCCATGCGCAAGTATTTCTTTCCAAGCACCAGCTTTAATTGTCGAGCCAAAAACAGCACATTGACGCCGTTTACAATCGCCTTTGATGGATCTTTCAGCCAATTTAGAGCCGAGGGCTGTTCCCAGATGGCTGAGTTAAATGTGTAGGGCTGACACACCCCGTCCTGCCAGTGTTTCATCCACACAGTTACATGGGAAATGTGAGGCACACAAATAGACTGGGCACCCTTCCCAAGTGTGGTCAAGCTCATATGCACACACCCAACATAGTCTTCGAGAACATGGACAATTTTCCTCAGTCACAATCGCCTGCAGATGTGAGGCCAAACTGACTCATACACACCAAACAGTCTGTAACACCGGCCCTGTATTTCCTCTTCAGGCTGTGTGGATAAGATAAGCACGGCCATACTGACAGGTAAGGCGGAGGTGACAACAAATACTGTATGTGGAGTTTACATAACTCTGACATCATGTACAGCTGCAAGCTCAACGCCCTGGGCTGGGTTTAGGGCTATTATAAAATCTCAAAAAGCTAGGGTATACAGTGAATCATTACACAAATATTCAAATGCAACGATCCCTTGACAGCATCCCTAACCGTGAGCAGCTGATCTTTACAACTTTCTCCCTCTAGCGCGCTACTTTTCTCCAAATGAAAGGATATAGCTGTAGTAAAGGATGCGGCGGTTTAAAAAGCCGGTTCTAGCAGAGGTGTAAACACGTGAATCATTGCCAGCCGTCGTTTAAGAATGTCATTAGACAAGTTAGGCGCTGCTGAATGGGTTGGGTTAGGCCGTTTTTGCTACAGGTGAGCAGCCACACCTACAAGGGTTTGCCATTACTCAACACAAGCAGTGTTAAAGCATTATCCTGCAAATTGTACATAATCATACAGTACAAAGCAACTGTGAAATAACACCCTTTCCTCACACAAGCATGACGTAGAGTTATGGCCTTGAGGAAGACACGTTATCCCTCCTCGCTCCGAGGCCACTGTCATGCAGCTGACCTCCGACCTCCCCCCAAAAAAAGCATACAAATATGAAGAGAATTCCTTTGGGGGAATTAATGAGTCGTTGCACTGTTTCTGTTGTAATGGCAGAAGTACAACTTTTAAAATACTTTCTATTAACACATTTAGGAGGGTTGCACAGCGAAGGTGTCGTCATTAATACGCTCTGAAAACAGATACAGCTAATATAGAGAACAAAAACAAAGGGAAAACTAGTGGATCTGATAAGTAACTTGATCACTTTCACTGCAAAGGACAACAAGAAAAGGCACCTGGTGAAAACCGTGACGGTGCAGAAAGTGGGGAAACCTGTTCATTCACACAAAATATAAGCACACTCCCTTCCCCCCCTTCTTGACTGTCTGGTTTGCGTTTACAGAGATAACATCAGACATGTAATGCCTGTATTTAAAAGACCTACAGTGCTCTCACGTGTTTCTGCAGCACGAACAAGGGAAACATTTTACTTCAGCTGTTGTGAAGCATAGTACACATACCACACATGCACATTCATGGGCAATGTGACCACAACAATCAGGTTAATGACAGGGACAGTTAAAATGAATTACAGCTCTTTTCTTTCCCACATAGGAAGTGCAAACAACACTTTTTCCACTGCTGACACTATGGACAATACTTTGCCCCCAGAGTCCTGATATGGGTTTAATATTTCTGTCTTTTCCATCTTTTCCCAAACACGCACCATCTCTCCATCAAAGCAAACTTGACTTTGAGAACCGACAACAGTGATACGAGCGAAGGTCCACTGATGACTGTATTCACAACACTCTTCTTGTTTCAAGTCACAATATTTCTCAAGTTAAAATCGGGGTCTTTCTGATACTATCAGACAATCTTATTGTTAAAAGCGATCCCCACAATTGGGATCCCAGATGTACGTGTGCTGCAGCCCCAGATGGCTGGACAGGAAAAATCTGGTAATTCACTCAGAGCAATAAACAAGTTTACATAGACCACTGTTTTACATGGGCTCAGTCTCATTTCAGTGTTAAAACATCCACCAATCTTTCACAACATACTGTAACCCCCACTTACATGAAGACCGTGTAAGGACAACGTCTCTTGGAGGATCACTTATACCGACTCATGTGCAGCGAGTGAAATTCCACTTTGTGAATCAATCACTCATATGTGTCAAAGAAATGTGGCACACAGAGGGAGGGGTGGGCCTATTTAACAGAAGGTAAAACATTTACTAGAATTGTGCTGGCATCACAAAAGTGTCAACAAGAAAAAAAAAAAAAAGGTGAACTGTCACCAGAAGGGCAAACAATGAGGTTACACACAAGTGGCCTATTTACACTAGGCTGCATCCTTTGTAGAGACTGTAAGTGTGAGGGTGTTTATGTGTGGGTCATTTATGCGCCTGCATGTGTGCAGGGGAGATTTTAAAAGTGAGTGCAGGCTGTGATAGGTGTACTAAAAAAGGAACAAAACCTGGTTCTTGCTGTGACATTTGTCATATTCACAAATACAGAGTGATAGAAGAAAACATGTACCTCGTAACACATAAGTTAATGAAAACAGCACATATGCCGAGTTATTCAGTTAGCCACCTTAACTTTGCCTCTGAGTACTAGGTACTTTGACTAAACGCTATCTGGCCACCAATGAAAAGGTATTGAGGATTTCTCGGACCCACACAACGCCGTGAGGATGAATAGGCTACAGTGAAGGTGTAGCTAAAGCTAGCCGGGCTCACGACCAGACATGCAACTTTCATGGGCAGGAAACTCTCCCTGCTCAAACCCAGCGCCTCCTTCACAGAGGATCACGGCTATCACAGAAAGGAAAGCTCAGGACTACGGGTGGTATTCTAAGCAAACGCTATTGAGACAAATTCGAGCAGTTAAAGCAGTTGTTGGTCTAGAAGTTGCCAGGAAATTGGTACTCACTGTCGGTGCGCCTGAAATCCCAGACAGCGTCCAGCTCTCGGTCCTGCCTCCTCCACGTAGAGACAAAAGTAGACGGCGGGTGGAATGCTGCTGGCCCCGCCCTGTCGGTGACGTCACCTCCAGACGTCGAGATCCGGCCTATGAGCGCAATCAGTGCCAAAAACCACACGGTCATACGGCGCAGTGGTTCCCT
>NW_023339763.1:16853526-16853674 GCF_004916995.1 Morone saxatilis | reverse complement strand
TGGTTCCCTGTGGTTCCCTATGGTTCCCTGCCGCTGTTTTAACCTTTAATAGGGACGCAGTTTCTGTCTTTTAATAAACTGACCGACCCCTGAGTTAGTGACAGATTGTTTGGATATTTTATAGTATATTCAAAACTGTGCAATGAAC
>NW_023339763.1:16823750-16853426 GCF_004916995.1 Morone saxatilis | reverse complement strand
GGGGGGGGGGGGGGGGGGGTTACTGGGAGCAGTGCTGGTTGTTAAACATAAATGTGCTACTTTACATGTTATATTTTAGTTAGTTTTTATATTTTAATTTTAAATTTATTTTATTCTTCTATTTGTGTTGTGTATTTGTCTTATTATTGTACTGCTGTATGAAGGCAGTCGGGCAAAGTAAGATTTTCATTGTATGTATAAACCACTTTCTTACTGTGCATATGACAATAAACCTTTTTAATCTTGAATCTTGAATCTCTAGTGAACAACTGCAAGAAGGTTGTCTGAAACGAGTGATTTGGATTAATTATGAGTAGATAATTTCCTATTTAGGGAACTTTCTTTATACAGTTCTCTCTCTGTATGATGTAAAATAATTTTTAACTATCATACATACACATACAATAGGCTTTTTTTTTTAACAAATTCAGTCTTTTCTTGTCTTTGGCACTTGGCCATTGTTAGATTAGACATTTTTTTGTATCTTTACATTTACTTACCAAATTAAGATATAGGCCTACTGTGTATATTTTTAAGGTTTTTTTACACGCCTTAAAATCAAGAAGGCCTTGCAATCCCCCATCAAACTTTGACAAGCCCTAGTGTGGTTAGGGGACATAAATAAGAACAGATAAACAGGGAAAAGTAAGAACTAGAAGTATATAGAATAAAAATAATAAAAATAGAAAGGGACATAGAAGCAGTATAGATACAGTACCCAGTACGTGTGTTGTACTTAAAGTAAAGTGTGGTATTGTTTCAAATAAAATGACTTTAGTATATGCAATAGTAATATGATACCATCTATTATAACAACATGGGCTGCACCAGAATAATATATAATATGATGAAGTAATGATAATGATCTGTATTCTACCTTCTTTCATTAAATTTTTTCCCAGTGTATTTTTTAATTATTTTCTTATTTTCTATCTTTGTTTGATGTAAACAATGTTTGTATGCTTAGCATTGAAAGTGCTACAGCTGCATTTAATGGTGCAGACTTCCTGAACCTATAACCTGACATAATTAGTGGTTTAAAATGAATAATTTAAAAAAACTGGCACAAATGAGAGCCAAAGTCGTCTCCATTTTCAAGCTAGTTTTTGTTCTGTCCTGTGTTGAATCCCCTGAGGCTTGCTGGTACCATCCTGTGTGGAGTTTGCATGTTCTTTGTGGGTTTCGTCCAGGGGCTTCGGTTTCCCCCAACAGTTTCTTCCCTTCAAGGCATACTGGTTAGGTTGGGTGAATTAACGACTCCCTTAGGTGTGAATGTGAGTGGGAATTCTGGATGTAATATATTTTAGCCCTGTAAAAGAAAGGCTAGCGCGGTCTTTTCCTTATTGACACAAATTCAGTTTGTAGCCTATTTAATAAAAATTCAACCTTGTTTTCAACCTAGTTATGTTGACTAATTACTTTAATGTAATTCAAGCACCTACAGTTTTACCTGATTGCAGCTAGATGATGTCTACAATGACACCATCTGTGGTGTCAGATAACGTTAAAGATGGCCCAAAAACAAAAAGGCAAGCCCTAGAACCAACAAAGCCATAATATGAACAGATTGAAATCACTTTGCAGATGAAATTGGTATAGGGTAGTGGCTCAAGAATAGTGTGCTAATAAATTATTAATATCCAACCATCCATCAGTGCTGTTTTTTTACCATGTAAGGTACAAGAAGGTCAGTGTTTGTTGCTGATAGAGGCCTGTCAGGAAATGGAAGCAACATAAAGCATGCTGTCAACAGGATCCAGAAGACGTCACTGATGCTTAAAAAATATACAAACTGCCTTCACGAAAATAACTATATGGTGCGAGGAGACGTTCAGTTGAGAGGTTTCATACAGTTTAGATTACTCACGGCCAAAACATATCAGCCAAAATAGTACAAACAATAAAAAAAGAAATAAAAACTGCGATGAGGATATTGATCAGAGTGCGTGTCTCAGTAGCTAATGACTTACATGATTTACAACCCAAGGAAGGAAAGTAGAGATCAGAAAACACACAGCATGGTGGTATACACAGTGGAGCTGTTTACAGTATAGATGATACTACAAGGGAGGAAACAGTCAAAACAAATCATTCAAAGGGCATACATACCAAGTGTAAGTTGGCTCCTGCCTGTGCTGTGCTGAAGGGTAAAAACAGACTGCCTGCTCTGGCAAATCAGTCCAAGATACAAGGAACAGCAGCAGTTTTTGTTAGTCAGAAGCCAAATATGGGAAAAAGCTCGCAGACTGCTTGTTGGAAGAGAGAGCTGGAAGGAAGTGATTTGTACCAAGACACAACAATTGTAGAGGAGGGTTAGAAGTCAAGTGGTTGGACAATGAAAGGGTAAGTGAGTTGATGATGATGAGGATATACAAGAATTTAAATGCCCAAAGTATGATTGTAATTAACATAATGCACCAGGTGTTTTTTATTTAGTTGGTGGCGGTAATGCACAAAAACGCTGTTTGCCAATAAATAAATATATAAATATATATATATAATTGACACACACCCTCCGGTACGGTAGGTGGCGCCATGCACACAGGTTGGCATCACAATCCGCCACAAACAGAAGAAGAGCAGTGGCTGTCATTTATTGCCCCTGCAGCTTTGCCCCACCGAGGTTTGTGGAGGGATGCTGAGAGATTGAGCGCCATTTACCAGGATAGATTGGTGCTATCATGACAATGTAAGGACGGACACGTGTCGGTTGACCACCGCGTCAAGATATGTCTGCAGCGATGTTGAGGTAAAGACACGCGGTTGTCTTGGATACGGTGTAATTATTACCTATTACGTAGAGTCAGTGTTAGCGACCAGCTAGCTGTCTGAGCTAACAGCTAACCACTGTGGGACCACAGAGCGCGTTCATTCCTGTTTAATTAACCACTGACTTAAATTAGATCAGTGTTGGTAACAGGGCGAACACGGCGACGTGAAGGTGATGTGGTTTTCGATAAACGTGCTTTCGTTCAGGTAATGTGAGCTAATCCGAGCTGTTTTTGTAGCTATGGCTAAATCAGAGGTAATAAAGGTGAAGTTCACCTGTCTCAGTGTATACACCCAGACTATAGGCTGACCTGGATAACACGAATGCAGTCTGCAGTCCTGCATTGAGTCCTAACTTTACCCTCTCGAAGCTAATAATGTTTAACTTTATGGTCATTTTTAGGCTGTAGTTCATGTTGCTGATGGATTTGAATTGCGTCATTCTGAGAGGTGTTTCTAATAATTTGTCCACCCCATTTATATTAATCTGGGTACACTGAGAGCTACAAACACATCAGCAGCATCACACACGAGCCCCAAAATGACCATAAAGATGGATCAAAACAAAAATAAACAATGAGCATTGTAATGTTTATTGCAGTCTCATACAACCTTATTAGTTTCTTCCTTTGTGGACATTTTCCAGGAAGAGCTGTGGCACTAGGAGGACAGTCTATGTGAATCTGAAATATACTAAAACAGAGGACTTTATATTCCCTCCCACTTAAACAGTGTTGTGATCCTTTACTCCCATTACCTTGTTCAGTGGATAGTTCTCACATTAGAGGCTGGATCCTCTGAAAGATGCAGTAGGTGGGTGTTTTTAAGGGCTGTTTAAAGACCAGATGGAGCATTTAGGTGTTTCTCAGTTTCTAAGCCAGTTATTTAAAAAGTTCAACAGCAGTAAAGTTGCCCTCAGAAGTCAACAAAGTACCACAACTCACAATACCCAGGTTTACAGTGTGAGTTGGGAAGTTTCATTGTGTATCAGATTAATGATAAACGTAACGTCCATGTTTATGTAGCATGCTATGATAAACATTCAAATATTCAGGCTGCTAGAAAAAAAACAAAAAAACATTGTTGTTGATGTCCGGCTTCTGTTTTTGTCTCCTGTGATTTCGGGCGTTTCATTGGTCTAGTGATATGCTCATGTGATGACTGATAACGATCACTTGAACATAAATATGTGGAAGACTTTGAGTTCACGAGGATTAAAGCTTTGGATACTGAGAGCTTTACAGTTCAGGCTGTGTGCTGCGAGTTGCTTGTCTACATTCGAAGGAGCTTTGAAATGGGACAGTTTTGTCAGACTGTCAACAGGTTTCATTTGTGACTCTTTCTGGAAAGCTGAAACACAACTTTATGAAACCTGATCATTTCTTTCCATATTCCTAATGGGTGTCGACTATTGTGCTGGACAGGTAAAGATGAGATGTAGATGTTGAATTGGATTTGAGTTGATATTTAAAAGACTCACGGACGCAAAACAGTTGATTCCCCCGAATTCACTTTATATTATTAATGTTAACAGAGCTTATTAATCAGGCTTTTAATCAAGACCTTGAATGTTTGTTAAGTTTACTATAACCACTCTTTTGTTTTGTTTTTGTTGAATCTAGCACCCCTACTAACAAGCTCAATGTACTAGTCAACAAACTGCACGAATTCTTGGCCCACTCTACTGTTGAGGACAGCAATGGCACGCCAACGTCAGCGGATGCTGATGGTAGGTTTTAAATTAATCTAGTGATGAGTGATAAATTAAATGTTTTTAATCATGTTTACATGCTTTATTTACATTTGAACTGATCTTCTGTTCACAGGTCTGACAAACAGGAGCTTTTCTGTGGGGAACTCAACAGGTCATGCTGCAGCAGAGGTAACTGAATATTCTTGGTGTTTTCGTCGTTAAGTAACTTTTTAATTGGATCCAGCACACAATTTGGCGTCATTCTGACTTTTTCTTTGAGCTTTTATTATTTTCTTTACTGTCATATTTGGTATTTAGTCACAGCACTTTCAAATAACCATTAAAGCTGGACTAAATCAAAGTGAAGAGCTTTTGTCATAAAATGCCTTAAATGCCTTGAAGTCCCAATGCAAAACTTGCATTAGAAAAGTGAATAATGAATGTCCTTTATGGATGAACTGATGTCTAATTGAATTGCTTTAAGATCTCCTGGTCACTGTTGTATTAAGCGTAGCATAATCTCAGTCTTTTCAGTCTTCCATGGTCTCTTTGAACTACTCAATGATTTGTGTTTCTGGCTCTCTCAACTGTAGAGCCGTACTTCCTGTGCAAGAATTTGTTTTAAAATTTGTTTACAAGACTTGTATCTCCTTGAGTGAAATTGTTTGTATGAACAAAATATTTGCCTCTGAGTGAGAACCCCCTTTGGGAGATTACTGCAGTGGTTTCAACACCAAAAGTGACACTAATTACAACCAGTGACAACTAATGAACTGTCTTGCTTTGTAGGCAGGACTGGACACCAAATACTCAAGGAGGTGAGTTAGCATTTCATTTGTACCCCACACCCAAAAAATAAAGCACCATGGTATGAAACAGTCCAAAATGAATGCAGCTTATTGCTGGAAATAATGTATGTTGAATTAAAGTGAATGCCATGTGTTGCATTTATGATTCACCCTGTATGTGCTTAAACCAAGTGAACGTTTGAAACCGTAGTCATGATAATCAGAGGGAATAACAATGGTAATTTTACACTGCTGTTAGCTTATGCTTGGTTGACACTTTTAAAAATATTTGTAACCTCCTGCCGTCTTTTTTCACTGTCTAATTGTCACTAAGCTATCTGACTTACATTTGTTCTGTTTCACTGATATTACAGAAAACCATCTGTTGTCATAAAGCACTCTGGGTTGGATGAATCTGGGGACTCAAATGAAAGTGAGGACTTGGATTTACCAGTCAGTGCAAATGGTCACCTTGATGTCACTAGATTGCCAAAAGGTACGTTTTAACTATTTCCTACTTTAATTCCCCGTATTCACTCTGCCTCATAACGTTTCCTGTGCAAGTGATGTCAATTTGTGACTGGTGTCCAGTGTGTGTTTCAGTACAGTTTTACATACAAATTTGTATTTCTGTGGACATTTGGGGGGTTAATTGTTGTCCTTTCTGAGTTTTTAAGTACCTGTATGTGTTTCTGGTCTTGCTGTGTACAAGCTGTATATTGTATTTATTGGGGGTATGTTTTGTTTACACAGGCACTGTACTGGTGAGGCCCGAACCTGTAGATAATGGAAGAGATGACTTCAGGGGTCCAGAGTTTCGCAGCCGCAAAACAGGCGTACTGCGGAAAGAGTTTTCAAGAAGACGTGGGGGTCAGTAACTACTGATGGATATTGTTATTGCACATCACTTCATTGCTTAGGCAGCCATTTCTCCAGAATAATAGAACTTAAAAGTGGTCACATTGATTCATTTAGCAACAAATTAAACAAAAAGAAGGCACTTTGGTTACTGTTTGTTTATTGTTTGTGGACAAAAGACAGACTGAAAAAACACTTTAGTGGACAAAGAGAGCTAAAAATTCATTTTAGTTTGTGTCTAAATGCAGCTTGATCATTATTTTGTTGTGAGAAAGATCACTGATAATTGACTTTGAGAAAAAGCTGCTCCCAGTGCTTCACTTACCCTCCGCACTGCTTACGGCAAGTTTTTGTATCCTAACCTGTGGTGTTGCTCATGGACATCTTGCCTGGAGAATGTGATAGATTAAAGAAGAGATTGAACAGCCTCACACCTTTTTTGAGCAGTACATCAAATAATAGTTGTAACAATTGTGTTGCTAATGACAGTGGTGTGCTTTCATAGGAGTTGAACACATGGAAATTGTCAGTTGCACCGCATGTGGACGCCAAGTTAACCACTTCCAGAGAGATTCCTTCTATCGGCATCCAGTTCTCAAAGTACTTATTTGCAAGGTGAGTCTGCTTATTTACCCGAAACAATCATTCAGAGGGATATTCTGATTAATTTTACTATTTTCTGTGTATTCATGTTGATGAGTACTGATATGAACCATGTGTTAAAGTGCAGACCGGCTGGCTTCTGTTTACAGAAATCTGCAACATACAGCTGCTGAATAAGATGTTGTAAATTAAAACCAGTTAACAAGAACCTTATCTAAAATTCTGTCTAAATTCTTTAGAAATCATTGTGATCCCTCAGCCCCCTAGGATTTGTATGTGCAGTTTATGTTTCAGTTTTAAGTAGGGCTCTGAAGGGGTTGATGAGAGGGATACAAAGCAACACCTGTGTGTCTCTCTCTCTTCACTGCTCTGCACACACACCTGCTTGCCCCACTCCATTTCTTTCTGTTTGTTTCTCCCAGTATGGAACAACAGTGTGGTCCAAAAAGGAGGTGTAATGAGCAGGCTCGTTGTCGATGACGTTGCCTGTCGAAACGTGGTACAGAATGCTGTACCTGGTCCGTGCTTTTAAAATATCCACAGTGTCTGTGTCCACTTAAAACCAGATACGCTTCTGTTTCTGTCCAAAATGATAATATGGGTTTGCTGGCCGTTAAATACTTGGGCAGCCCGCCCAAGTAAAGTCTGTGGTAATGGGGCAGGTTTTGACCTATCTTTAAAAAAACAAAACAAAGCATTCAAATACTGATTTGGACTTCGATTACCATGGCAAGGTTCAAAGCTCCGAACCATTTGGGTCAGCCCTTTTGAGTGCGTCTTGTAATCAAATATATGTTGCAAACTAAAGTCAGTGTGCACTTCAGCCACTCATTGTCATTTCCTGCTTGCATTTAAGAAATTCAGTTTTAAAAATTTTTGTAATAAGTCAAATCATTGCTAATACATAGCAATTAAGACTTTTGACATCTTTCTAAAAATTCCTTGCATGTTTTGTAATATAATTTTTATGCAAGTTGTCTGTAACTCTTCCGTTACACGTTTTGTTTTTGTCAGTCCTGCTACAAGTATTACTTAAGTGATGACATCAGTAAGGATGGAGATGGAATGGATGAGCAATGCAGGTAGGGTTTGTCATATTTAATATTTTATTTGAAATATAATCATTCTTATTAACTAAGCTTTTATTGACTGTATTTATTAGCTATCTTTTTTCCTTACGTAGATGGTGTGCTGAAGGAGGCAACTTGATCTGTTGTGACTATTGTAGCAATGCCTTTTGCAAGAAGTGTATTCTGAGAAATCTGGGGAGGAAGGAGCTGTCTGGCATCTTGGAGAGCAAATGGTACTGCTATGTGTGTAGCCCGGAGCCCCTTTTTGACCTGGTGATGGCCTGTGACAGTGTCCTTGAGAACATGGAGAATCTGTGGCATCAGCAGCGCAAGAGGAACCGAGTAGGGCCGGAGAAATCTGAACTTTATGACATGTTGCCACACTTGCCACAGAACGTTCCTTTGGATAAATGGGATCACACGGGTATGGATGGTAATGTGGTCTTCAACTATAGCACACTGCAGATTTCCAAGGATATTACCAAAAGGGCCAAACATTTAGTGGACTCGACAAACATCTTAAACCGAACTTTTGTCAATTTCATTCATTCTGTGACATCGAACAAACGGACACCTGCTGTTCGCAATCTGTATCTGAACTCTTTTTTGTCTGTAGTTAAAGGCTTGCGAAAATCACTTGCAGCACTTGAGGACAGCCTTAAGGAAGAATTCAGTGACTTGGATCTCCAAAGCTGTTGGGAAAAGTTCCTCAGTGAGGACTTTGATCCACAACCTGTAACAGAAGCAGGCTCAGAGCTGGAGATCTCTGATGAAAGACGCATGAATGACTTGCAAAAATTGGCAGCTGAACATTTGGTAGATCATGATTCTGACTCCAAGGGCTTCACAGATGGGAGAAGTGCACATGACTGCCCTGGGGAAGACATAGATTCAAATTCACACGAACCCAGACAGAGGGCACACAAGATTGGCCTGACGCTTTCTGAAAGTGGGGTCAGCATGACTAAGAAACTTGTTGTAAAACTTACACCTGTACCTATGGAGCAGGAGCAATCCTCTGATGCCCCGAAGATGGAGGAGGCCACCAACATGAAGGATTTGAAGTCAGAAGGAAATGATATATCAGAAGATGAAGAGGCAGGTGTTGTAGGTGCTAAAGCTGACAGCAAGATGAGCAATGACAACTCCAGCGCGTCTCTACACCCAGAAGAGGAACAAGGCAACAGACGATCTCCTCGCGTGAAGACAACACCTTTGCGTCGACAAAGTGATGTCAAGGGCAAAACGTCTCTTTCGGCAGCAGACAGCGACAGTGACTCTGACCCAGAGGAAACCTCCAGCACAGTACCAGCCAAAAACACTGAAGAACAAAGTCTGAGCAGAGCAAGAGACGACTCTGACTCAGATGAAGTCCCTGCAGCCCTGCTTGAGCGAGCAGCTATATCACAAAGCTCCGATGAGCCCCAGAGTGATGAGGACGGTGGAAAAGCATCGACCAAGGTGGCAAAGAAATGTCTCTTTTGGCTCACTAAGAACACCCCGATCTCCCCGGAAAAGATGCGCCGCAAACGCAAGATGCTGGACTGTTCCCCTGAGTCTGACTCAAGCGACAGAAGAGTAAAGTCTCGAAGGGAAAGTGGGTCGGATTCCTCTAGTGATGATCAAAACTCGCAGAAGAAAATAAAGCACTTGAATACGCTGAGGTCGGTAGGGAAGGCTCACCTCGTCAAAAGAGAGGACGAAGGGGTGGCTAGAAAACAGGGTAGGATGCAGGCTGAGAAGTCTAAGACTAAGGCTCGTCAGGAAGAAACGGAGTCGTCGTCCTCATCAGACGAAGATGATAACGATGATGACTCTGGGAGTGACGGAAGTGATCAGAAGATGAAGCCAATTACTGAAGATGTGACCTTACTGGGGGCAGCAGCATTCCACCAATCATCGGGTGAGTTGTTGTTGTTGATGATCTACAGTTTATCTTGTCAATGGTTATTAGAAGTAGATGACTAGTTTGCCTATGTACTGGTGGAAACTAAATGGTTGATGCTAGCCTCTACTGCCCTCTGGATTTACTGGACTGTGATGTTATGCTATTATTAATAAACCAATGCAATTGCTAGAGGGCACGTATGACCAGCAGGGAAAACTCTGAGTCTTAAAGACAGGTGTAGTTAATAATATTATTTCCTTGCAGCAGTGTAATAGAATAATTGCTGTAATTAATGTTATAGTTCCACCTGTACTGTACAATGTCAAAATGCTGCGACAAAGGTGTGACTCACATTTGAACAGAAAATAAACAAGAGCTCTGATGTTGGCGAGGGTATAAAGACTACAAAGTAACATGTAAAGTACAGACAGACAAACAGGCCGATGCTCAACAAGGAACCAATATATTTAACAGGAATTGTACTTTGCACATCTATGAGTATGCAAGGGTCGGCTAGGGTCAGTATGACGCCAATTTCGTCGTTAGTGGCCGCATGCATAAGCTCTGTGCGGACATCTGCGTCCGAAAGTAGTATGAACAGAACTACTATCCATCTGTGGTGTCCACAGCTGTCTGTATGCATCTGCCTTTAGCCACAGATTGTCTCAGGGGATTTTGTCAGTGCCACGTTCTGCTCAATGGATTCTGTGACAAGCAGTCTGCGTATTTCATATAGGATAATAAATACGAGGTAGTTTCTTGGCATGTCAGTATAATGCAGCTTTCAGTTCACCTGTTTTGATAATAGATTTCTTTGCTGAAACAACATGACTTGTTAATTAAACATTTATGTTTCTAATTTTTTTGTTTTTGTAGGAGATGAGGAGCAATCTGAGCCCTCGTGGGCAGCAGAAGAAGATGACGATCCAGAAAATAGGTATGGTTCCAAAAGCCCAGGTGTAGAGTCTGTTAAACACCCTAGGTGTGGAAGAAAGGCTGCACCTTCGAAACCTGACTTCTGTGCCAAATCTAGCAACACGCGTGTCATTAAGACTCAGTTGCAGCCTATTCAGACAAGACCAAAACGTAGCTGCAGTAGAGCCCCAGCAATCAAATACACATTCTAGAGGTACACTGTGAAGCCCACATTATGATGCAGTGAGACTGAACCTGGCCAAGAACAGGCCTGTGAATTATGAGCAACATACTGTGTTTTACTAAGTGTTCACGCCACTGTACATGTTAATGATAGAGAGATTTTAATGAAGAGTTTTATTATAATTATTTCTAATACCATATTTGTATTCTTTCCCTGGCATACTGAGCTGATACAAAAGGGAAATCCTTGCAGTCGACCCACTTGAAGAGGTCTGAGCATACGTTTGTGCAATGAATGAAACTTATTTTGCCTTATAGTGCAACCTGTTAAGGTATCACAGGTTTTTTTTTTTTTTTTAGTGACAGTATTTTAACATACTCAGAAAGTTCTGTGTTATTACAGAATGCACAAAGAACTGTTGTCCTAAATTGAGTGGCATTGTTAACTTTAGTAAATTGAATATTATTATTATTATTTACAGGTGAAGTATAAAGTTTGGATCATGCCTACAAGATTATGTGCAGACCGTTGCATTGAAAAAAAACTAACATTGTGAATGTTTTATTTTGTTCACTTATGGTAGGCAAATTTGCAACGTTGTAAGCATTTAAAAAAGTTTTATGCTTCACCATAAACATCTTTTTTTATATTCCGCTCTAAAATGAGCCCCACGGGATCACAGTTATGGTGTGACAATGTCATTTCAAGCCTAACTAAGATAACATGGCAAAAGCATTGTTTGCTAGATATATGTACCTGGCTCTGTAAATACAATTTAGCTTTACTGTTCTTCGTTTCCTTCCTGTTACAGCTTCTATTAATTCTGGCCACAAAATATATTTGGTCATTTTTCTACACAGGACTTGAGCTTCATTTAGGGATGTGTTTTCATGAATGGACTTCTGCTTGATGCCAGTGATGCATTGTTTGAGTGTGATATGTTACTTTGTTTTGAAAAAGACTATATTGATGGTATCGTGAACATCTGTGAATCTCAGGATTTGTTATAGGGCTACTCTCACTGTCCAACTCACAAAAACATTTATAATTTTACAAACATTTTCTGGTAATAAACTCTCAAAACACCATAAACATTTTTTCTTCTCATGGTGTTAAGTTTTGTAATGTGCAAATCATGGTAGACACCAATTTGATTGTTAAATGGTGCCTTGCAATATATTTCCAAGGCATCAACATGAAGGCTCTGGTATTTGCACTTCGCTACCATGATAAATAATACTTGCATATATTGTAATATGGTACGTAACCTGGTCTTCTTTTGAAACTAGTTCACATGCAAGCTACTAGCTCTGAAATCCAGAAATACTGCCTTTTCAGAAAAGTGTATTACTTCAGTTCCAGAAACTACAAATAACCGTCCTACCGGGCTGCTCACAGTTCCACAATCACACCTGATGTAGTTCAGAGCTTTACAGCAGGTTTATGTTCACTGGAGGCCTTGAGTGCTCATTTGTATTGAATTATGTTGAGCGTCTGACACATGGAGTATATTACTAGCTTCATTGACTGTGTCAGGACTTTCTAATAAAAGTTCTAGTTTTCCCAAATTATCTCAATGACAAAATGATATTGCCCCAATGTAATTATTCGGGCTATGATGGGTGGAGCTGTCGTTCAGCCTGTTGATCAATTATGTATTGTTTATATATTGCTGCTACTTTCCCCTGCACACACTTATACAGCGCTGATCTTAGGTTTGTCTGTATCTTTTAGTGTTGTAATATTTGAAATGCACATGCAGCTTGGGAGTTTGAGAACTTGCACTTGTATATATGCAACATGCTACTGTAGTGGTTAGAGGTGAGATGTTTGTCAGGATTTGTGTCCTTTACCAAAAACGTTTTATTCTTTTAGTTATTTTATTTCTCCGACAGTTCTGCTTTCACAGAGATTGGCCTATTCACATTAAAAAGACATCATTTCCCACTCCTGTACTTCTACTAGCATCAAGCCATGCATACAGTCTCAGTTTTATCTGCTGAGGTTTTGAGAGGTCTGAGATTAGTACCACCCTAGTACAATGGAGGTGGATGAAATTTTGTTTGATCAAGCCCAGAGGAACAGCGAAAGGGTTTGTGCAGATTTCAGCATCAGAATTGGAAGACGTTGGACGTTCTCTAACAACTGCTCCCCATATAAAACGTTACCAAAGATACAGCTGTAAAACAATGAAGAAAAACTACTGTCACATGCATGCAGACATTACTCTTTGTATAATTACAGTTCGGCTATTAGTGCCCAAAAAGTAGGGAAAGCCTAGGAATGGGCACCAGCATAGTAAACTGTATCCAGCTCTTACAGTGGATCCAAAGCTGAGGAATGCATTTTGAAACAGCTTTTCTTTTCGGAGACAAAGTCCTAGTTAATCAAACTAATTTACAGACCTCAGTGTTCATCGGAACCGTACCACTGTTTTTGTATGTTTTACCCCACTTTCTATGCACAGAGTATACATTACTGCTGACCATTTTCTAAAGCATACCGTATCGACTGATGATTTTTACCATATTTAAACTTGCAGAGCCTTAAATGCTGCTTGACATGGTGAACCAGCTGTCGTTTTTTTTTCCCCCCCTTAAGTAATGTAGATAAAAACAATTTGTGTTAAAAAGCCTTCCAGGTCAGTGCTTTCACATGTTAATGAGAAGTTGTATATCTGAGAATTGAGAGTGGGCTGTGAAACAACAACCTTTATAATGCAAAAGAAGCGACCAAATTCACACTGTGCCTTTTTAATGACATCCATGTTTGTCTCTCATGTTTTTTTCCAGGTCGGATTTTCTGACAGCACAGCAGTGAATGCAGTGCTGTTAGGCAACAATCACTTAAATCTGGGATATTGTAGCATCCTTTGGGCTCCAAGTCGTTTTTTTTTCTAAAGTCTGTTTTTAGTTGTAGTCATAGCACAACTTTATCTTTAGAAAAATGGTCAGCAGAAATGTAAAGTTTACATTGTTTGTAGTTAGTGGGCTAAAAGTACCCTCTTATTCCATTTTTTTAATTCACACAGCATGTGATTACCAGTGGTCATAATGCCAAATTCATGTGTGGCAGTGTGTTAATTTTCTTCAGTGTTTTTCTGCTATTTTTCTTTTCTTTTTTTTTGTTCCGTCCTTTTTCCCAGTTGAAACATGTCAAATGAGATCCGAGGCTCCGGTCTGTTACAGCTACTGGCATCTTGTCTTTTACAATAAACTCTGACTGGATGTTGGATTTAAGCGAAAATGGCAGTCATCCCGTGTCCAGTGACCTACACTAACAACCTCGGACCTGGGCGCACACTGCAGGTTGCTTGGTGAGAAAGGGTTAATGCAGGATGGACAATTGATGGGAGAGTAGACGAACTCAAGCCAGAGCCATGGCCCCGGTTGTCAGGGGGTAATTCCAGCCCCGTGTTGGGAAATGCATGTTGAACACTGGTAGACGTTGAAGGGAAACTCATTGTGCGGACTAATGAGTGGTCAAAACACTATGGTATTAAAACCATAAACTTTTTAAACCTAATGTTTATCGTGAACTGTATCAGATTATGTGCGTAATTTCCCTTTTTTTTTTTTTTAGTTTAAAGGGGTTAAACAGTTGAGATAACATGTACACGAGTAAATATTTATGTACAGACATTAATAATTTGCTATTTTTTTGTGTGCCATGTTTTTCTCCCCCTTATAACACAATATTATTTGGCTGTTAGTACCAGAGGAATATGTTGTCCTCCAGTCAGCGCTCAGTTTATGTTAAAAAATAATAAGAAATCTATTTAATTTTAATTTCACGTGAAAAAACTTTTGTCAGACTTGAGCAAGAAAAAGTGAAAAAAATGAAAGTATTCCTCCACATTCCCCAAAGGGGATATAAACTAAGAATATGTCTTTCTTTTTTTCTGTGAAGAATACTTGTTTATTGTAATAAATTCTTACTCTTAAAATGTCTCAGTCTCATTTTTATTTTTGTAAATGTTTATCTTCTAGTGTCGTGGTAGTTCACTTCAGTTGGTCTGTGACTTTACTAGAGGAGCTTTATATTGACCAGAAGTGATTTACATAACATATCTGATATAGAATTAATATTTAAGGCCAATAGTGCGAGGACTATCGGCACCTGAACAGGATTTCAAGAGTGATTCTGGTTAAATATCCAATCCTATCCAAGTACTAACTGCTATTATACTTTATTGTGATTTTGCCTTAAAGTATAACAATATCCTGCTGAAGACACTGTTACTGATCATGAAATGAACTTCAGGTACCTTTTCCTTCTGTTCTACTTTTGAAAGAATCGCTAAGAAAATGCTATTGGCCCAAATCAAAGCCAACTACTCCTCCGGTGATGAAATCTCTACGGATGAGGAAACGCAGGAGTCTGAGTCTGAGGGTGACGAGGTCAAACGAAGCAATGAGGATAATGGAACAGATGAAAATGGTAAGTCTTTTTTTTTTTTTTTTAAGTAGCACATTTTTTCTTTTTTTCCTCTTGTGCATCTCTATAAGCACAGATATTTTCCAGTTTTAGTCCTATTAATCAATATATAAATATATAAATTGCATTTAATATTTGTGTTTTACAACAAATTTTGGGACTATAAGTTTCCTAATTCTCAGGTGCCTTCTGTGACTTAAAAAGGAAGGGAAATGATAATAGAATACATGTCTGCTGCAGGGGAAGATTTGACTTCAGAGCTGTCTGAGACCATGTCTGATGGAGCCAACGCCAGGCACCATCTCCTCCGCCACAAACTAACTTTAGATGAGGGAACATCAAATGACAAGGCCGCTGCAGAGAGCGAAGTAGGGAAGCAGGAGTGCAAGCAAAGAGCCGGCAGCAAACACCTGAGCTGTAAGAACACCTCTAACATCTGACGCTGATCTGTCTGAACAGGGAGTGCCTACTTTTCTCTAATATCTGTCTTTCTGTCAAGCTGATAGTGAAAGTGATGGTGACAGTAACGAGTCGGAGCCAGAAGATGCTGGGATGAGTGAGGAGCTGAGTCAGTCAGAAGATGAGGCCAGCGGAAATGGGTCCAAAAGGTACATTCATCCAGCTGTCACTGATAACATAAAAAAATATAAGGAAATATAATACCCTGAGAAATGTCCTTTAAGTAAAAGCATCAATACCACAATGGAATAATAACCTTTCTTTAGGCAGATTTTGACTTGCCATAACAGGAAAAGCTCACATGAAACTAACTTGGTTAATGATGGCTCAGTTCCATTAAGTGTCCAAGTCGCTCAATGACAGTAAGCAAGCCTGCAGAATCCCAGAGGCCTGGAAGCAGCTCACCTAAATAGAAAGTAGTTGTTTTTATTGTTACCAATTACACCTGTGATTTTCCTGCTGTTACAAGCCAACCAAAAACGTGTTCTATTAAACATACAGTAGAAGTCCATTCATAATTTTACTTAAGCAGGAGTACATAATTATTGGTAGTAAAATAAACAAACTTATCAAAACTCACCTAAGATTGAATTCTTTCACATTTCAACATTCTTGCTGCGGCAGAGAATTATCCCATTTTTACACTAAATTATTAACTTCATGTTGTTTGAAAAACCAAAAATATTGTCTGAAGCAAACCCATTTTTGTCTGTAACACTGACTAAGTTTAAAATAATTTTAAACTGCATATTTTTTGGATTTGATTTGATTTATTTGACACCAATAGATACATTGTCAAACATTGTGATAGATTTATACATATTCATTAAAAGAACACAGAGAATGAACACATAATGTTAAAAAATATAAAAAATATTTCCATTGTGGTCCTCTTTCCAGGATGAAAACATGGGAATGCAAGTCACAGATGACTAAAATATTCTGAAATACTGAATAATGTTACTGCAGTACCACTACATCTGTATTTACTATGTGCATGTACTTAGTTCATTTTAATATCTCTTTTTAGGTCCACTAAAGAGAAGGAGTCACCCCGTAGTAACGAACAGAAGAAACAAGTGCCCTGCATTTGGCTGACTGACTCCAGCAGTGAAAAGGTTGCAGCTGATATTATAACAAAGTTGTTTATCTGCATGTACTCATCTCTGATACCTTTAACTCTCTAGCGTCTAATGCTTATTGCTTGTGGGATCTTTCTGTATTTGGGCAGAGTGACAAAGAGGATGCAGATGAGATGAGCGACAGTAAAGGCACCCCCAAAGGACGCAAAAAGATCCGCAAAATCATTGAAGATGAGAATCTCCGTGCAGAGACCCAGGAAGCTCTCAGAGAGGAGGAGGAGAGATGCAAACGGCTGGCGGATAGGGAACAACAGATGGAGGACAGGAGAGAGGTACTGCATACACAGCAGCTCAAACTGACCTTTAAACGTCAATGAGTTAATGACCAACGTTTACAGTAGTCTTGCTTGTAAGATGCTGTATCCCTGTTGATAAATCATAATAAGCACAGTACATGAACATTTTGTTTCTGACACTAGCACTTGTTATTCGTTTTGGGGTTTTCTAAGAAGAGGAGAAAACAGACAAGATGCTGACTGACCGGCATTGTTTTCCAGATAATTGTTATAGGGGATGAGCTGACTCAGGTTGTGTGTCCCATCACCACCAAGCTGGTTCTGGATCAGGATGAGGAGACCAAGAAGCCTCTTGTTCAGGTGCACAGGAACCTTGTGACGAGACTGAAGCCTCATCAGGTGGACGGTTAGTTCTCTCTGCTTCACTTGCATCGAGGTGGACAATGCTTTACTGTTATGCACAATACAGGCATGTTGACAACAACAGACACTGACAAAGACACTGTGTTTGACAGATTCAGATGAGTCCGATTACACAAATAATTCGAGGAAGAAGAAGTTAAGAAATAAGGAACTGTTGGTTATCAGTGAATCCAAAACAATGTGAACTGATCTGTGGCAAATGGCACACAGCATCATTTTTTGCTTTTTAACAGTAATTAGAGAATTACTAGAAGAGAATTTTACAAATACAAATATTATACAAATATTATACAAATATTGTCACAACTGAGGCCAAAAACCTACTTACTGTGTTCTCTTTATTCTCTAACAGGTGTCCAGTTTATTTGGGACAGTTGTTGTGAGTCTCTGAAGAAGGCCAACTCTTCTCCTGGATCAGGCTGTATACTGGCACACTGCATGGGCCTGGGAAAGACTCTGCAGGTGAAGACATACACATATTCACCTCCAGTACCCTTCTTTTCTTTGATTTATACTAGACAAATGAATACACCAAACATGTTTTGCATCTTGAAATCAACATGATTTTTGTGCTTCTGGATGTACATCACCCATCAGACTATGCTTTATAATCTGTGGTAAATTGTCTATGCTGTTTATATACATAACTGTGTATTTTATAGGTGGTAACGTTCCTCCACACCGTGCTGCTGTCGGAGAACCTGAAATTCAGAACGGCCCTGGTCGTGTGCCCACTTAATACTATTCTCAACTGGGTCAGCGAGTTTAAGAAATGGCAGGACAACATGGGACAGGATAAAGTAAAAGTATGCAAAGCAGTTAAATGCTTCGGATTTTTTACGTCTCACTCTTTGCTTGTACAAATGCACATGTCCATATGTGGTTATTGTGCACACACATTGTTGACACACACTGTATGTTACAGGTTACAGAACTGGCTACAATAAAACATCCTCCAGAACGAGTCAGAGCTCTGCAGAGGTGGCAGCGAGACGGAGGTGTTCTGATAATGGGGTACGAGATGTACCGCATCTTGTCACTAGCCCAGAAAATCCAAGACTTGGAGAGTAAGAGAGAGATGAAGAGCATACTGGTGGATCCAGGTACAGTAACTGTGTAATGGCGAGATATTATTACAATGTTTTTTGATTTATGTGTCAGTACTTTGCTCATCGAAGCTGTTTTGATCTGTAGTTGTTTTTTTCCCTCCTGGGTTTTGTTTTTTCAGGTCCAGACTTTGTGGTTTGTGACGAGGGGCACATCCTGCGCAATGAGGCATCCAATATCTCCAAAGCTATGAATGCCATCAAGACCCGACGGAGAGTGGTGCTAACTGGCACACCACTGCAAAACAACCTGGTCGAGTGTAAGTCCACGCCTCTCCGTCATATTGACTATTGCCTGAGACCACACTTTGCTTAAAGAGATCTAGGATATAGTCACCAATTTATGAGAACTGTGATGTTTTTCTATGACTCACACTTGGGTCATAACAATATATAAACTGGATTACACAAAACATTTAAGTTCACTGTTTTATTCCTAGGTGGATTTTGGTTTTGGCAAACCAGCCAACAGATGTTGATTGCTAAAGGTTTCTTAAAATGCATCCTTCAGTATTTAAAACACCAAACCAGTTGTCATTGATGACCAAAACTGCAGCACCATAAAGCCCGGTCCACGCTGCTTGCATCCACAGTGTGGTGGATTGTCTTGTTTTTTATTTTCGGTGCCCATGTTAACAGATCAGAGCAGCCACCTCAGGCGTGGGAGCCGCAGCAGTTCGGTGAGGCAGCCGTCATCCACTGCTCAGGCATCCTGTGTGGACGAAGCGTAACAATTAGTCACTTTTAGGTCTAAGTGAGTAAATTAAGTGCAGGCATTATGTTATAGCATATTTTTTGTTTCCACAGATCACTGCATGGTCAATTTCATTAAGAAGAATCTTCTGGGCTCACTGGGTGAATTCCGAAACCGCTTCATCAACCCCATACAGAACGGCCAGTGTGCGGACTCCACACCAAGAGACGTTCGAATCATGAAGAAGCGAGCACATGTACTTCATGCTATGTTGGCTGGATGTGTGCAGGTAAAACAAAGAAAATATCTCTGCCAGCTGCAGGCTGTCTGTATATGTACAGTTTGGTTTTATATTCCAGCTCTTATCTGCCGGGTTTGTTGTTTTCTTAGAGAAGAGATTACTCAGAGCTGACTCAGTTCCTACCTCCCAAACACGAGTATGTGCTGGCAGTGAGGGTTTCCCCACTTCAGTATAAGTTGTACCGCTACTACCTTGACCACTTCACTGGTAAGTCTTTATATTTTTTCTTAAGTGATGTAGATATACAGTGATTATAGAAGAAAATACTGTATATGTTAAAGAAATGGTGTGGTGTGATTTTTGCTCTTGTAGGACATTAAAAATAGTCTCAGAAATCTGCATATTTATTGGTGAAGATTATTTATTTGACAGTTTTCATGGACACATCTTATTTCTTTCCAGAGCTCTAGTTTAGTATTGCGCTTATGTGTTCCTGTGTTAAATTATTTAAATTGTTAGATATTATTTTTTTCATTCATAGTGTTCGTAATTGTCTTAATGATGACCTGGCAGATGTGTGACACTTACTTATCATGTAACTCATCCAACTCACTAAATCATTAAAGAAATTAAGATCATATTAAAAAATGATCATCATCATTTCAGTAATGGTGTTTTACAAAAACAGTCTCTTCATTAAAACTGGGCGTTTCACAGATGTTCGACCATCTGAAGTAGATGCATGTTTGTTTTTCCAGGTGTGGGTTCCATGACAGACAGAGCACATGTGAAGACCGGAGCAAACCTGTTCAAAGACTTTCAGGTGCTCGGCCGAATTTGGACTCATCCCTGGTGCCTTCAGCTCAGCCACATCAGCAGAGAAAACAAGGTACAGAAAAACCATGAGTGCATGTTGATTCCTTATTCCTGTGTTGATAATGTCAAGTGATTTTAACCGGACTTAAATTACAGGGATACTTTAAAAAGAAGAAACAACATAAAGCTCTGCTAAGAAAGGAAGAAACCGCTGTGGCTGAGAGGTAAGGCTTGTTATGTTCATAATCACACTCTGCCTTACCAAATTATTATCTCTTCATTTGTTTCCTGTGAGAGCTTCTTGTCCCGATGTGCTTTTGAAAGCCATGTTCAATTGCCAATGTTGGAGCCGTCTCACTTGTGTTTAAAGGAAACAGGATGCATTGAAGCACATGTACATATGTAAAGTTGTATATTCCTGTAAATGTAGGTTGATAAACGTGCAAAAAGTAGGTATCGTGTAGATTAGTGGCAGACAAGTGTACTTTCTGAAGCCACTTGTATACTTTTTATACACTTTTCTTATTTTAATATAGTGGACTGAGAGAGAACGGAGGGAACAAAGATGACAGCAGTGGCGTTTCTACAGGCGCTCCAGCAGGGGAAGGTATTAAAACTCTATCTGTCAGTAATTCTCCACCCCTGTAGCATGCACAATAATCTTGCCCTGTGTTATATTCTGTGTTATATTCTGTGTAGGAGAGAAAGCAACCATCAGCTCGATGTCTCAAAGTCGAGAAGCGTGCTGGTTCAAGAATCTGGTGTCTGAAAGGGACGCGAAAATCCTGGAGCACTCTGGGAAGATGGTGCTCTTGTTTGAGATCCTCAGAATGGCTGAAGACCTGGAAGATAAAGTGTATGTTTCTTTTCTGAACTGAACCACATTATAAACACTGTAAGTAGTCTGTCTAGATGCTGATTCGACATCACACCTAACCAAATCCATCTTTGCATCTTTAGGCTTGTGTTCAGTCAGTCCTTGATTTCATTAGACCTGATTGAGAATTTCCTGGAGGCTTCTCACCATGCCAGAGACCCATCATCATTGAAAGGTGTTCTGTTTATGGCAAAGAAAATATGAATGCATTTTGGAAATGTCTAATATTACTTCACTTTTAATTTTTGTGCTTCATTGTTCTTACAGCGGGCAGCTGGATTAAAAACATTGATTACTATCGTCTTGATGGTTCCACCAATGCTCCGTTGAGGAAGAAATGGGCAGATCAGTTCAATAATACTGCCAATGTCCGGTACAGATTACCTGTTATTTCTATCTTTGATTATACTGTATTTATTTGACCATTATTTAACCAGATGTGTCAATTAAGAGCCAATTCTCATCTACAAGGACGACCTGGCTATTATGATAGAATGTCTGATTGTATTTTTCGTATCTTTGCTTTAGCGGCAGATTGTTTCTTATCTCAACGAGAGCCGGATCACTTGGCATCAACCTCGTTGCTGCCAACAGGGTCATCATCTTTGATGCCTCATGGAATCCCTCATATGACGTACAGAGCATATACAGGGTGTACCGCTTTGGTCAGCTCAAACAAGTGTTTGTGTACCGCTTCTTGGCTCAGGTAAGCTCACTGGTCTTCATTAGTAATATCACCTAAATGTGAGAAAATGTGGTCATTCTGATAGTCAACGTTACTGTTTAGTGATGCTGGGCAATATATCGGATGAACCCATATAGTTGTTTTAATTTACCATATAGTATGAATTTTTCATATACTTTTGTATAGCTGAAACAACTGCTGTTACTCATTTGTTTCCTGTGCAATATAACATTTGAGAAGTATCTTTGAATACATAAATATTGTATCGTTATACAACTATAAAGAAGCAATGTTAATGTTGTTGGCATATCTTTTATATTTTTACTACGTCGTTGTTTGCACAAAACAACTGATTCCTTCATATATTGTATCATTTAATGGACCAAGACAACCATATAGCAAACAAAGCCCTCAGTATCTACACAATGACATTAAAAGATGGCTCTCTACTGCTGCTCGCAGCTCATAGACAACCTATGCAACCTATGATTAGAGGTCATAACCTTAAAGGGTTACATATCAAGAAGGTTGGCAACGACTGCCTGAAGTTCTGTGCAATATCCTAGGCCTTAATATTAAGAATATAAAGATGGAAAGAGTGAAGGTTAAAGACTGATGACTTCTAGATTACATTCTGAAAACATTTTCATACATTTTCAATCCAGGAACAAAAACATAATTTCTCTTGGAGCAGCTGTATTCTGACTGAACCTATAAACCTTTCAGTCCTGTTTATTATTGTGGTCATTTGCACCTCCAGGGCACCATGGAGGAGAAGATCTATGATCGTCAGGTGACCAAGCAGTCTTTGTCCTATCGTGTGGTGGACCAGCAACAGATTGAGAGGCACTTTACCCTTTTTGAACTGACTGAACTTTACATATTCGAGCCAGACCTGCTGGATGACCCAATCTCTAAGAAAAGCAAAAGAACCACCTCTGTTTTGCCAAAGGTGACGTCACCATCTTTATTTTTTAGGTTTCTGCCACAAAACTATAATACACAGCTGTCTGAGAAAGGCTTATACTGAGTATTTCTGGGTATTTAATGACTGTCTGTATCTGTTTCTCAGGATAGAGTCTTGGCACAGCTATTACTAACCTGTAAAGATCAGATAGTGTCTTTCCACGAGCATGAATCTCTGCTGGACCATAAACAAGAGGAGGAGCTCAGTGAGGCAGAACGCAAAGATGCCTGGGCTGAGTATGAGGCTGAGGTAAAGAGCTGTACACTGCAAAGCAGAAATGATCAGGACTCCATTTGGTGAAATTGCATGCCCTAGACTTTCTGCACTGTGTTTTACATTATCATTCTGTGTGTTTACTGTATGTAAATGTGTGTTTTTTTTTCTCAGTCAAACACAGCCAGTCTTCTACTCAGCTCCAGCCAGGAGACCTTGAATATGAAGACAAATGAACAGCTATTGGTATGAATAAATATCATTTTCTAAAACCTTTTTGTAGAACTGCTGCTGGGTACGTGTGTGTTTTATTTAACATGTTACATAAAAATGTCTTCGCAGGAATTGCTTAACAAGAGCAGAATGAATGTATCGGAGGCGTTCCTGTCGCTGCAGAGGATGAGGTCTCACACTTACGAGGACTACATGTCACGAGTGGTGAGTGACCTTAAGGTCTCTTTGCTAAATCAAGGACATTCAGACAGAAAAAAAAAATAACTACGGTTATTTGGGTGGAATTGATCTTTTCAATTTAAAGCAAAAAAAGTCAAACAGTTTTTGTACAAAACAAGCAATTCGATTACATGTTCCACTAATTTATAGACATATTAACAGAAACATATCGGCAGTTCAATCCATAATGAAAAATAATTTAGAAGTCACTCTAATATGTACGTAATCCTTTGTCACAATATGTGTAATTCCATGTAGAAATATGTATATATGTTGTGAAATAGTACATTTTCTTTCGGTTAATTGGTTGCAATTTAAGTAATAATATGAACAGACAGGAATATCCACTTTGGAATAATCAAATAACACATACACTGGTTCAGGTACACTGATGCAAAAATAATGTAAAAATCCAGTATTACCATAAAGCAACACTGCACACAATGGTTTAATACAACAAGGGGATTTTTAATGGAGAATCAATGAGAGAACCAATATTAATGTTTATATTGTCTCAGGACATAACTAAGAAATGAACAGTTTCTTTTTTTAAGATTTTCAGAATATAAATCAGCAAACCATTCTCACAAATTCACTATATAATCACTCATACAAACATCAACACAAATCTCTATCCATCCCATACATAAATAATCTATAAAAGAAAGTTGGTAAAGGTCAAAACTTTTTTTTCCTGCTCTACAGGAAATGTTACTTTGTGGTTGAGCCTTGAGCAGTGAGCTTTAGCTGTGTGCTCTTGGTTAAATGCATGGCAGCACATTATTTGTCAGATAACAATGCAAATGGTTCATAAACTCCAACCTAATGTTACATATTACCTTCTACCTTCTCTACTTTATGTTACAGCGGCAACAGTATCCTCAGCTGCCGGAGACTTTGGTTATGACCAAAGCTCAGATTTGGAAAGTGTGTGACGAGAAGGAGCAGGAACGTAGACAGGCCTTTTATCGAGACGTTCTCACACAGCAGCAATCAGTAAGTCATTTCTACACGTGTGTGTGTGTGTGTGTATCTGTACATCTATATGCCAATAGCCAATTCTCATGTTTCAATCATATCCTCCCCATAGCTCACGCTCAGCATTCAGGCCATACTGAACAGTCGAAGAAACCAAGCAATGCCGACCACTGTGACCAACGTGAACCAGCCGGGACAGGCTTGAACAAGAGAATTGTGTTTTGATAGGGAATAAAAAGATGCCTTTGTTCTTCCTCACACTACAAGGACCTTATTTTATTTCATATTGAATGTATGTTTTACCAGTATGGAAAGAGAGGAGCGTACTAAGGACCAATGCCACAACATAACAGAATCTTATATTATAGAATTAGGGTTTCAGGTACTCCGTTATAATTATGTTCAGGTGGACTGACAGTTTTGTTCTGTAACACACTGAGCACTTTAACTACACAAGGTATGTAGTTAGGTTGTGCAAATACCTTTACAAATGGTTGTAGCTGCTTCATACCAAAAATATGGTGTAGAGTCTGAATCAATTTGATGGTTTCCACACTGGATGTTTACCGTACATGCCTTACTATTTTACTCTAGTATCATTTTATATGTTTGGTACCAGTTGTTATAATAAATGAATAAAATAACAGAAATGGGAAGTGTTATCTCTTCATGGTTTTACAAAAAATGTCCCTTAGGAAATGTTTGTTGTGAAGGAGACCTGTAGGAAGAGACAAGACAATGATATATATGTAACTTTATGCAAAGAATAGAAATAATTCCTTTCTCTTCCTCTTTTCAAGAATATCCTCTAAAATCATAAGTATTTTCTGCACATAGCTTAGATATTGTGAATATATGTATCTTGCCACAGTGTGCACTCTTTCTTCATGACATAAACCAACACTAGGTGTTCATGTCTCCCTCCTGAGGATCCCAGTAGAAACGGAGCAGCTGTTCATTCAGACAGCGAGTTGTTCCCCAGAGAGGAAGGCTCCCTGCCCAGAAGGTTATTTGTTAATTAATGAAAGCAAGCCAGCTGCAGTGGTGGAAACCCTTCAAGGTTTCCCACAGGCTCCACTATAGCTGACACTAGAGCAAAGGAAAATGGTATGTAAAAAAAACAAAACTGTAAGGATCACAAAAAAGGCTTTTACACAGAGGATACGTTTGTTATAAATTATATTTTTAGGTGGTACAAAAAGGCATCAGACTGGGGAAAAAGTGAGTAACACACACACTTACAGCGGTTTCATACAAAATTTGGCAGTTTTACTATCATAAAAAAGGCGTCAGTGTTCATACGGTACAGTATGGATTAGTGTACACAAATACCAACACAGTCAATCCAAAACAGTGTGATGATGAGCATTGTTCCCTTACACAAATTGGGATTTATGGGATGTAACATCTAATGGAAAGTTGGTGCACTTAGGTTCAAACAGTAGAAAATGTTTAATGCAGTATGCGGATCAGTTAATTAAAAAGTCAAACTATAAAAATGCACTGTAGTTTAAAGTCGAGCAGGAAAGAGAACATACATTACAACATGCAGATGGAAAATACAGACTTTGGCTGGAATGACATTTAAACACCAAATCCTACGACAAGCATGCAGTCAGTCATGTCCTCTAGTTGCTTGTTGCCCTTCAGAGTAAACAAGATTGAGTGTGTCCCAGCATGCACTGGGTGGAAGAGACAAAAGTCCATCACAGGTTTAACAGTCTATGGTTATGGATGCTTCTGTTTAACTTCAATGTGTTTATAAAAAGGTAGAGATGATGCACACAGGGAGAAAATTCATTTTTAGATAACCAACCATTTAAAAAAAAAAGGATCTGGAGGATGAAAGAACACAACCCATACTGTCAATCATAACATCACATTTTTTTTAAAAAGGAAAGAAAACATCAACAAGTACTGCCACATTTTACATCCATGTAACTAGATGGTGTAAAAAAGAAAGGATGACACTACACTCGACAGTCGTCTTTTAAATTATTAATAAAAAACTTGGCATATTAAAAAAATTATAATTTTAGTCCACAAAAAAGTAGTCTTTCACAGTGATGATGGCTGTAGTTCCCTGAAGTCCTGGAAGGCTGATCCTCCAGAGGGACTTGTAGTCTCTTAAACGCTTCACGTGTCCCTCAGACTGTGCACAGTACACAAAGAAAGAAAACAAGATGGCCTGAGCTCCAAGCTGTGCAGTCGTCAGGTAACATATGCAGCAGGTTGTGCAGTGGTTGTTAGTGCCCTGTATCCAGGTCCCTCATGTATTCCTGAAGTGCCTGCAGCCTGGCATCGATCTCCGACAGCTCAGCACCAGTATCTACGGAGCACTCTGGGGTTGTAAAATCAGAATAAGATGTTGTAATGTGTGGATTTTAACCCAATTAAAATCATTCTACTGCAGCAACAATGTAAAAGACTTGTGAGGAGTTACCTTTGTCTTTGATTCTGTGTGATGGAGTACTGCATAGTGGTTTCCTGGTCAGAAGGCTTCCTCTAGACTAGAAACCGATACAACGCACATTAAAAAGATAAGGCGATAAGTGATATTTCATGTTTAATTATTGTCAAGAAAGCCCAAAATTAACAATGAACTGATTTTACAAACAAGTTTTGCTTGTTCAGTCAAAGCTTCATATATTTAGCTTATTCCTCTTTTCAAGGCGATTTGTTGACGGTAAGAAAAACACAATAACAAACCCAACCATATACTTTAAAAAACAAAACAAATGAGAGAGCAGCAATTAACAGTGTCCCAGTTACATTAATTAGCATGTCACTCACCACGCTGGGTCCATTGTAAGTCTGTTTTCTTCCTCTGTAAACACACACACAAAAAAGCAGACGTTCAAATAATCCGCTAAAACAACGGACAATTCAAAACACCTGAATCTGAGGTAGTCCAATCACCTGAACAGAGTTTTGGCCATTTCCTCCATATCCACTAACGAGCTTTCAGAGGAGTTCCTGCTCCCTCTCCGCTCCACAGATAAACTCCTGCCTCTGCTGCCAGACCGGGACATCTGAGGATAGGCCTCTCTGGAACGTGAACGGCCCCTCTCGGGGACAATGGGTGACGTCAGCATGTCTCTACGTACCTTCCTCTGTCTGACACAGAAAACTGGGTTAAAACTGTTGTTCGGAGCAGATGCAAACACTGGCGTGCTGTCAGAGGACATTGCAGGAAAATTAATGGAAACCAACTTTTTGACTTCTGCCTCTTTCAGCCTTCGCTGTCTGTCCTGGATATAAGCAGTCGGGTCAAAGCGGGGTCCGCGTGAACCTTTAAGAGAGCAGGTGGGGTTATTGAGATCAAACACAGAATCACATTTAGAATATTAGAAAAAACATCAAACTACATCACGAGCAGAGCCGGTACCGGTGGGAGATGGTGACGGCCTGGGTATGCGAGCGCGTGGTCCCGAGGAGTCTGCTCTTCTTCCTCTTTCCTCTGACCTTTGCCCTCTTTCCTCCATCCGTTCTCTGGAACCCGAGCGAGCCCTGACCGTGCCGTACCCCGTCCTCCTCTCGCGGGAGAGCGAGCGATAGACCTCCCCGTCAACCCGAGAGCTGATGTGAGCAGACACAGGAGTCACTCTGCTGCAGACACACAAAAAGGGGCGTGCACTAAGTAGGTCAATAAAACTCAGCCTGTATATGTTCACTCCAGATTGTACGTGAATGAATGAAAGAGACAGAAAGTAAAGATATAGTACACGCTTAGATTGTCTAACCCTCTCCGTAGTAACGCCAGTTCATTGGTGAGACTCTTGACACGAACGCGGAGAGCGCACTCTGAAGCTCTCAGCTCCTCCAACTAGCCAACACAGAGGACAAAAAGGTTAAAACCAGCACAGTAACAGAAGGCCGGCCGGTTGAATACTCTGAGGAGCAGAGGAGGTGCACCTGTTCACACAGGAGACGCTGCTCCTGGCATCTCTTGCTCGCTGAGCGTTGACTTTTGGCCCTCTCCTTTACAAGCTGCTCCTCCAGCGTCCTCACCACATCTCTGACCCTCCAGTCCTCTTGTCCAGGTGAGGAACCGCTTCCACCGATCTGCAGCCGCTCCAGGACCTTAGCCATGGCCTCCTTCTCTTCTTTCACCAGAGCCAGCCTTGAAAACAGTAGGAGACATCAAAAAGTGTCCTACATCGTATTGGTCACGGTGACGCAGATCAGGTGCAACCTACTCTGCTCGTAGCCGCTGTACTTCTAGCTCTGCAGATTTGTTAACTCCCTGAGAGGTGACAGTGCTGAGCTCAGCCCGCAGAGCTCTGACTTCCTTCTGCAGGGCAGCTGGGTCAGGTTTACCCACATAGGGCAGCGGTAAAGGGTAATGTATCCTACAAATAGAAGACAGTCAGCAAATCACAACCGTTATTACCTCTGACGTAACCAAAACACTAAGAAACACAATGTAACGTATGAGACAAACCTGTCAAACTCCACAGTGTATATGAGGATTAGATATCTTTTGGCAGTGAGAGCAGACGACTGCTGATGGCCGCGAGGTCGACTGACCACTCCTGCCTTCCTGTTGCGTAGCAGCTCCAGGTCAGCGTAGGTCAGGAGGTCAAGTGTAACAGAATCACTCGTCTGCAGAAACAGCTCAAGTTAACTGCGCAGCATCAGAAATAAAACAGACTTCATGGCCACCAAGTGGAAATTACTTCACTTACAAACTCAAACTAAACAGCAACAATCTGAATAGCTGAATCTGTTTGTACTGGATGTGTATGACAGTTCAGTTGAGACCAATGTCCACTTGTATCTCTTATTTTCCTCCAGGCTCTCTGTTCCTGTGTATTAATGAAGAGGAGAGGAGGAATGACACAGCTCGGGATAACTGTGCATTTTTCACTCAAGTGGAAACACTGAACTCGAATGAACGAGCCTCGCTTTAGCTCACACAGCCCTGAGCGAATCTGTGTCGGTTCACATCTTTCTAGTGACTTTGTAACATTTGTGCCATCTCTACATTTCTTTCCCCCCATTGAAGTGCACCTTCAAACACACCTTTCTAACAGCTGATTCCAGCATGCTACAGAAAATGGGAAACTGTTTGAAGTTGCCAGTTTTGCGAGTGAGGTCCTCAATGTCTGAAAAAAAAAAAGAATAAAAGAGTGTGAGTTAGACTATTTGTGCCTGTGATCAGAATCTGAATTTTGTTTA
>NW_023339763.1:16821272-16823650 GCF_004916995.1 Morone saxatilis | reverse complement strand
TTGATGAATATATTGATGAATATAGTCATCATTACTGTGGCTTCCACCTCACACACACCGCGGGGGGCGGTAGCGAGCCGACCGAGGGCATTTTAAAAGGTGTCATCGTTTTTATTGGAAAAAGTTGTGGTTGGAGGGTCAAACCACAGCGGGGGGCGCGGCGGAAGGGTCCGGTCATGTTTTACGAGGTGAGTTATGAACCGTGTCCCTCTGTTGTTGTTGTTGTTGTTGTTGTTGCTGCGTTACGGGGCTGGGAGATTTCGCGCTTGACTCCACTTTCTCCGGTGCTGAGTGAGAGAGACGAGCCGCGGTAAACCTCATCTTTCTCGGTAACGTTAGCTGCGAGCTCGGCGGGGTTGTTCAGATAGTTTCACGTCGAGTTTAGAAGAGCTCGGCCGTGTCGGTGACTGCGGGTTTCTGAATGAAACTGACGCCGCTCTACGTTAACGTCTCCGGTAACCCACCGTCGTTAGCTGAGGTCAGCTAGCACCGTAAACGGTAGTTAACGTAGTCAGCGCCGGTTTAACTAACGTTAGACCTGCAGCTAGTTAACCAACCATCCCCATGGAAACCAAACAACTAGTTAACGTTACCTTTGGTTGCTGTGGCGATCCTTAACGAGGTTAGTTGTCAGCACATAGCTGCTCGTCGAGGGGAGAAACTAAAACGCAGCGTTAGCTCGGTGAGGAGAGGAACAGCTGTCTGCTCGACTGGTGAGTTGGTTCAGTACGGTCGTGAACTGTCTGTGAGCCACCGGCACCGGCACCGTGCGGACGGGACAGGGCGGGTCAACAACCGGGAACCGTTAAATTCTTCTTCTTCTTCTCTCTGCGCTGCTGACTCTTCCTCGACCGGAGTTTGTGACGGAGGCTCGACGTGTGTCCGGTGTGTCGCTGCCCTCCACCGGTAGAGAGCGGACCTGCACTCAATGTGAGGGGAAAAGGGATTTATCAAGTCATTATAATGAGAGACCTTCATCAAAATAAAACAATTAAATTAGAACAGGCCTGTGTGTTGTTTCCTCATTAGTGAATGTGACAATGGACCAAATGGATGCTGTCATTGAAGACTACTTTAGACATTCATGATTCACAAATCGGGAGTTTTGAGCGGTTTTGGAGGATCACATGATATTAAACTAAGTCTCCGGACCCGAGAGAGGAAGCTACAAAAGAATCAGCTCTGGCAGAGAAGAAATAAGACAGATGTAGCTGAAGTAGCATCCTTCATTGAGCAGTAGTTACAAGGAACCGTGTCTGATGGATGGGACCAGTGTACGGTGTTACGGTACTGAGAACTATCTAACCACACTTTATGTGGACATCTACTGTTTTCAGTCACAGCGTCTATTAAATAACCTGCGGTAATACGAGGCTCATTGTTGGTTTTGTATGCTTCCAGCCATATCATTTTTCTTCTATGCAACCACTGATAAACAACACCACAATCTTAAACTCATTACTATTTCATTTCTGTCAGCACATACTGTGGAATATGTTTACATTTACTTTGTATATAGGCTCTTATTATCTTATTATATCTCTCCTACCTATACATACATTTCTATTCTATATATTGTGTTAGATATTGTAGTATAAGTATTATTTATATTCTTTAACATGTGTGAGTCGAACAACTGTAACAAACAAATTTCCCCCGGGGATCAAAAAGGTATATTTGATTCTGATAATACATTTCTCAATACTCTTTTGAAAAGTAGTGTAATTACTTTACTTATTACTCCCTGCCAGCAGTAATTAGTTACACTACTAGTTACTTATTATTACTTTTCTGCTACTCTACAGAAAATTGGTGATTGTTTCCTTTCTCCACAAAATTCTTTTAAAATAATTAAAATCCAGTTTTGTTTGTTAAAGTCAAAGTAATTTAAATGTTTCCATCAAACTCACATCAGTGGAGGGTGACAACAAAAGTAATATTGTAACTAATATTGTAACTGTAATATTATTACTGAAATGTATGAGTAATTAGTTACACTACTAGTTACTGAGAAAAGTAATATTATTACTAGTAATGAGTTACTGCTGGTAGAAGTATAACAATGTCAGTTTTACTTTATCAGTGAAAGTCCTGCATTCAAAGAGCGTTAAACAAAATACACAACAATATTACTTAAGTACAAACGTCTCAGTGTAGTCAGGAAAATGTATTCAAGTATTAATTATGTATTAAAAGTACTCAAATATTGCCCCTGTGAAAGTTATACTGTTCTATCATTACATTATCATTACTCAAACTTTATTGTTGACGTCGGTTGAGGTGGAGGTAATATTTAACTATTTCATCCACTAATGATTATTGATTTATTATTGATTAATCTGCTGATTACTTTTAGTTCGGTTTGTAAAAAGAAAAAT
>NW_023339763.1:16780350-16821249 GCF_004916995.1 Morone saxatilis | reverse complement strand
AATTACCGGACCAAAGTGACACAGTGCTTGTTTTTCACCAACCAAAAGTCTAAACCTCACAATTATCAGTAAAATAAAACACTTTTCTGTCATTTGACTAATTGATATTTTCTAAACGCATCACCTGCTGTGTAGGTAAAACCAGGATCTGCAAAGTAACTATAGTAGCTGGAGCTGTCAAATATAAAAGGTACAATATTTATAGAGTTTTTCTGAAACCGACCTGTATTGGAAATTCCTAGGATACTGATAAAATGTAAATAAATGTAAAATAAATGACGTGGTGTCAGGTATCAAGGAGTATGTGTGTGCACCAGCCCGATACCACATCATTTATTAGCCCCGAAACAGGACGCAGCTGGTTCCCAGCAGAGTGTGACACCTTTCTGGTACTCGGCCAATATGCAAAGTTCAGGTATCGGAATCCAATCGAATTAATGGAAAAAATGATATCGGAGCATCTCTAAATATGTTCCTCCAGAATGTAGTGGAGAAGAAGTATAAAGTAACGTCTAAGTGAACTACATTTACCTTTTTAAAATGTAGTGTAGTGGTAGATATCATTTATAACAATGTGATAAACAGACAAACCCAAGCATCTCTTCATAATTGTGAAGCTGTTACCAGTGAACGACTTTAGTATATTAACATTATATTAGTAGACACATTTTACTCCACTCGACAAACTGATTTTACATAATTATACACTACATTTTTAACATCATTTCAAAACCTGGAACCAACTTCCATGTTGTAATCGTCGGTATCTGTGTGTTCAGCCGTCCACTGTTGGGTTAAGCTGTTAATGGTGGGTTTCAGTAGAAAACAAGCGCCTCCTGTAAATGTTTGATAAACCTGTTGCATAAGATCAGAGCCGACTCTGTCCTCTGCGAGTCTTCACTCAGTCTGTTTCCACGGAGACGTTGTTCATCCATTAGGTCTGAAGTCTGAGGTCTGAGGTCCCTGCTGCCTTTCTGAGGCACAAAAACACAGGCAGAGGAGAGTGACCTGAAGTGTGTGTGTGTGTGTGTGTGTGTGTGTGTGTGTATGTGTGTGCGCTAAAGAATGACAGGCTGAGGTTTTTTTGGTCTTCCGATGCAGAACTCCGCATGGAAAACGCACAAAATCTGCGGGACTTCATCTCTCCTTCCTATGACTCCCAAGAAACCTCAGCAGTGGCTGCAAGTGGTCGGACATGCAGGTTTGTTTGTGCACTCTCACATGTCTTTTATTTTGCTCCTGAGCTAAAAAAAAAAAAATCACAGGGGTAAGTAATGTAGTAAATATTACTTTCTGCTGAGTGTTCCTTTCCTTTGCTTCGTCTTCGCAGGGAGCTTTCATGTTGGGGATTATGGTACACTGCTGAAGAGGTTTTGTAAGGGGGAGCAACAATGCTACCTCAGGCTGATGGAGGACGCTCTGAGTCCCTTTGTTCCAGCCTACCACGGTGTGGTGCAGCGGGACGAGCAGGATTACAACATGATGGATAACTTGCTGACCCATTTCAGCACACCTGCCATCATGGACTGCAAGATGGGCAGTCGGTGAGTTTTAACAGGGCAGTTTTTGTCACTGAGAGCAGTTGAATGGGGCATATTTGAAGAAAACATAATTATTTAGTCATAAAATCGGCATAAGAAAATCATAAATAGTGTTTTAAATAGACCATCAACTTATTTACAATGCTCAGTTCAGGCTCACACATTTAGAGGCTGAATACAACACCTGTAAATTTACACGTTAGCATCTTAAAGCAAAATGTTTCTCTTTGAAGCTTTGTTTTTTCACAGTAAAAGTAACCCTTTCATATGCTCTAGTCACAATAAAGACCACAAGGCTCTGTCCTTCACAGCACATACCTCGAGGAGGAGCTGCTGATGGCCCGAGAACGCCCCCAGCCTCGTAACGACATGTACGAGAAGATGGTGGCTGTGGACCCAGAGGCCCCGACAGTTCAGGAGCGAACCCAGCAGGCAGTGCTGAAAACCAGGTACATGCAGTGGAGGGAGACGCTGAGCTCCACAACAACTCTGGGTTTCCGTATCGAAGGATTCAGGGTAAGCTCCGAGGTTCTGGTCAAAGATGGTTGTGTCAGGTCATTCATTCATGCTCCTACTCTATGTTCATAGTCTGATAGCTGCAGATTCTGCATTATAACGCTGTGAAATGTTCATTTCTTGTGCAGAAGGCAAATGAAGAATGTCACACAAACTTCAAAAGGACCAAAAGCAGAGATCAAGTGATGGAAGCACTTAACAACTTTGTTGAGTCCAATACACACATTGTGGTGAGTGTGACCTTCACCGGCTTTCATTTACTCATAACAGTTTTTCCTTTCCTCTTGTAAGTCTTGTCTCTTTCCTTTCAGTGGGGCTATCTGAGACGGTTGAAGCAATTGCGGCAGGTCTTGGAGACGTCAGACTTCTTCAGAGCACATGAGGTTGGATGTGTTTGTTAAACTGTGTGGTAGATGTTCAAATCTATGTTTCCCATTGTTGTTGGACGGTGTAGGCAGGCTCAGGCTGATAAGCACATTTGAGCAGTTGTTTAGCCTTTTTTTAACAGCTGTTTCCCTGCAGGTTGTGGGCAGTTCTTTACTGTTTGTACACGACTGGACAGGCCAAACAGGAGTCTGGATGATTGACTTTGGAAAGACCGTGGCCTTGCCGCCACACCTCACCGTGGACCACCGCACTCCCTGGGTAGAGGGCAATCGTGAAGATGGCTATCTGTGGGGTCTGGACAACCTCATTGACATACTGGCCAATATGCTGCCGCTGACCTGAACGCCACTCAAAATGTGTGGAAATGTACTCTCAGTCCTTCCTTCACCACTCATAAGTGAATGACTGCAGATGAACTGGTTTCTGAAATGGTTATTGTGGGAATGAACTGAAAATAGGAAGGCGTAAAAAAAAAAAATGGAGGATGTGATTGATTATAATAACACATTTGCAAGATGTGTTATCAAGTAAATACTTTGCAGAACAGATTTATTTTCATTAAATCAGTCCCTCAATATAATTTAACGCAGATTCAATCAATCCCTGTGAATTCTGCGCAACCGCAACCAATAACCGCAACTTTTCCCCCGCAAATTTGACCAATAATTGTAGTTTCCCACACAAAACAGCGAGCCCTACGCCACCAAACTCACTTCCTTGTTTCTTGTCGTGAAGATGCAGACCAGGCAGACATGTACAACACAGATGTCTCATATTTGCCCCCAGAATCCTGAGCGTTTAGTTAAGGTTACTTGGAAAACTCATTGTGATTTTATTCTAACTGGAACAAGTTGCCTCAGATTTTTAATGAATTGTAAAATTTTAAAAAACAAAACAACTATTGTTCAATTTACAATTTTCACTTTCTCTCACAATTTCATAGCAAAAAATACCATCGTAAGTTTTTAGAAAAGATCCTGTGAAATCAGGCAATCCCCAAAAAGGCCCAAGCAATCCTGGAGCCACTAGTAAATTAGGCGCACAACACGGCTCAAAAGGGCACTGGAGATTTGTGGACTCTCTGAGCAACCTGAGCCTTTTAAAGTTTGACCACTACATAGACCTACAATACTAAGATTACCTTGTAAGATCCAAACACAGTCTCAGTTTTCAGCCTCAGCAGGTCTGACTCGACTGTTTTGTGATGACCTGCTCATTATTTTAGTAAAAACATGACACTAGCAATTATAAGCCAATAATATGGCTGCCACCTCTGACTTGAGATGATCAGTAATGTCACACTGTGTCATTAAATTGGTGCTAAAATGATGATGCTGAGAAGTGGACTTTTTTTTCTCCTGCATTTCTTTCCTTTAATTTGTTTGCCACTATTATAATATTATTTGATACGTTTAAAAATGTTTTATTTGAATGTAGTTTACATAAATATGGTTGGGAAATAATTTCACCATTTATGTACTTGAGTCTTAATTTCACCGTTAAGAAAACTACTTCAGTGGAGTCCAGATACATGTTAATATCTGAGACCAATATTAGTACATACATACATAGTGATTTATGGAGTCAACGGTTTAATTTCCACATTGGATTTTATATTATTGTCTTGTTTTTGTATTTTTAATCAACAGCTGGGAAATGTTTTTAGTTATGCTAGCAGCTCTAGGGATGGTAATGTTGGTTGGTCAATCCACCATTTTGTTCCAGACTGACCTATCTGAAGATAAAGCCTAATGACCCATGATCCCCTGACGTTGCCTCTAGCACCATGATGGGGTTGACATTTACGAGAAATGTCTGGACACCTATTGGACTGACATGTTTGGTTTTACCTAGCGCCATCAAGAGGTCAACATTTTAATTTGTCCTTTACTTTATACCTGCAAAACTAACGACAATCCCATCATCCTCAGCTCTAGCGCCATCAAGAGGTCAACATACATCACAGGTCGCTACCCTATGCCCCTATTCAATGTACAGTGTTTTTACTTTTATCAATTTAAACACCATTGACTACAGTTCATGATATTAAAAGCCACATTTTCAGATCAGTTTAGTTTTAATGAACTCTCCTTATTTATTCTTCCTGCATCTGACAGGAAATCTCTCGTAGAAATGTACATCTTTTTGTCTGAGTACTGGTTACTAAACCTCATGAAAACCAGGTGTTTTTATCCTCTTCTGAGGCGTGAAGGTTGATGGTATTTCAAGCACTGTTCATCATTGAAAACATCAACATCAACCAATTATAATTTTCCAATTTCTTCATTCATACATGACAACTGATCAAATAGTCTAAATGAAACTGCTTGACAAATTGCAGTTTGACTTTAGATGAAAATTAGCCTTTTGGTTATATTAGCAATGTCCCTAAATCAACCAAAAAGACATATGTGTTAGTACATTGCATTTTAAGATGACTAAATAAAATTGTGTAATTCATTGTTAATTCTGTGCAAACATGTTGAGACTTTGTGTGTTACAGCACAAACTTAAGCTCAGCATCTCTTTCATGAAGTCATTTTATAGTTCAGTCATTGGTTATTGTTAAACGTATTGTACAGTAATTCCACTGAGAAAGTAGTGCATTGATGGATTCATGCAGTACCTACATACATATACAATCATTAAAATAAGTCAAAGTGATAGACATGCAGTGCTGTAAACCCGAACACATCAGAATATTAAACTGAAGTTCAACACCTGATAGAGGACTGACTGGAGAGATAAAGGCAGATGTGCTCTCTCTTCCACACCTGTCCACTCCTGTCATTCAGCCATCAGACGGCAGGCAGAGGAAACCCCTGCCCTTACCTGCAGCGCCAGACGAGATTAAAGGAATAAACAGACAGAGAAACTGAGAGTCATGCTCAACAAGTCCTCCCACACAGTCTGCAGCAACTACAAAAAGCTCTCTGAGAGGATCTGGAAGCTGCACAGTGCAACCACAGTGGGATCTGAGCAAACCCCACTGGAGCACTTTTGAGCTGAGTGCCTTGCTCAAGGGTACATCAGTGGTGGTATTTATAGAGGGACAAGCTCTTCTCTTAGTTAACACCTAATTAAACTAATTAAATGTATCCATCTGAATTAGCAGGCTTCTGGTGATGCTTTGTAATGTTAGGGTAACTGCTAAATATTAGTTTCAGTAGCAGAGGAGAATCAAGGTTGGTGCTATACTTCACTCAAGAGATGAAACACCTTTTTCCAAGCTTGGTAGATGTAACCGAGTGATTAAAGGACCAATTATTCAAAGCAAACCCTTTGTCACTTGTAGCTCTTTAAGGTGGAGTTAAATTGAGGTGAATTGAAGGCTTGAAAAAGAAGAATAGTGATTTCTTTTTTTTTTTTTCAAATGAGGAGATGACAGCACCAGTGAGGGTGTGCTCACAGATGTAGGGGGTGGGCTAAGGGATGATGATGTCAGTGTGAGACAGATGAAACATCAGACAGCCTTTCAGTTTGCACGAAAAAACTCAAGAGGCTTCTTCTCGCTGATCATTGTTCAGCACATCCATGGAACGGGCACAGCAGACCAGCAGCGCTCAGGGAACGGACACTAATGTCAACGAGACCAGGTACTACGTGAGGTTTTTTTTTACTTTAAACTTTAAGTATTTACTCTGGGTAACATCATGTATCATAAACTGCTACAGACTAAAATTATTTCATGAATTTAGTGTTTTACTATCATGAACGTCTTTACAATTAATTGATTTAACCAAATCTTTGCATGTTTTCAGTCAAATTGTTTGTGGTTGAAAATGTTTTGTATTAATAGGGGAAAAATAAAACATATACAGTTATTCCAAATTGAATAATAAAATATTTACATTGTAGTGAACATACTAATACATTCTTTTTGTTTTCTTACAGGCTGTGTTCTTTTTAGATGCATCATTTCTCTCCTAAGTGATCAAAGCAGCCCCCAGTAACCTCCTCTAAGAGATGTTTTTTCTGTCCTGTACGATCTTAGAGCCAAATGCATTGCAGTAAACCAAAAGTGCTTTATATAGCCAGTGCATGTATGTTGTGTGGTGGGTGATGCACGCAACACATACTGTGAGTGTGTGACTTGGCAGGACTGGTGGAGGTGGTGCATGTTGTTGCAGTGGTGTATTTGTGCTGCTGCTGTGCTCATGGCTCAGAGGAGGGCTGCTGGTGGCTGCTGCTGCCCCAGGGCGCCCATGAACGAAGACAATGCCCGTTTCTGCCTTCTAGCTGGGCTCATCCTCCTCTACTTATTGTGTGGGGCAGCCATCTTCTCAGCCCTGGAACACCCCTTTGAGCTGCGCGCCCGCCGCCTCTGGAAACAGCAGCTGGACAACTTTACCCAGCGATATAGGGTGAACCTGGGTGCCTTGCACACTCTGCTGCGTCAGTACGAGGAGGCAAACGGAGCTGGGATCAGGGTGGACACATTGAGACCCCGCTGGGACTTTTCTGGAGCTTTCTACTTTGTGGGCACGGTGGTCTCCACTATTGGTAAGTTTTTTTTTTGAGATGCTAATTTAAAAGTTCTTAGATGATCCGTATGAGATACCAACTCTAAAATGATACTGTTTCTGAACCTTGACCTTTTATTTTGTGTTTCTCTACTCCAGGCTTCGGTATGACCACACCAGCGACCATAGCTGGAAAAATATTCTTAATCTTCTATGGTCTCATTGGCTGTGCTGCCACCATCCTCTTCTTTAACCTCTTCCTAGAGAGGATCATCACAATGTTAGCTTACATCATGCGCTGGTGTCATGAGCGTCGGCTGAGGTGTGCTGGAGTTGGGGTCGTGTCAAGCAGGGAGGAGTCGTCTGGTGAGGAGGATAGCCTGGAAGGCTGGAAACCGTCTGTCTATTATGTGATGCTGATCCTGGGCGTGGCATCGGTTGTGATTGCGTGCAGTGCCTCCACTTTGTACAGCTCCATGGAGAACTGGAGCTATGTGGATTCTCTCTACTTCTGTTTTGTGGCCTTCAGCACCATCGGCTTCGGGGACCTGGTGAGCAGTCAGAGACAGCAGTATGAGTCTCAGGAAGCCTACCGGCTTGGGAACTGCCTTTTCATCTTAATGGGGGTCTGTTGTATCTACTCACTTTTTAATGTCATTTCCATTATCATCAAGCAAACTCTCAACTGGATCGTGGGTAAGCTGGTTTGTTCGGGGCGCCATCAGCCCTGCTCTTGCTCTACACCTGGCGGCTGGTGGCTCTGCTGCCCCTGCCTCCAGAACAAAAATCACAACCAAAGGCGTCTGCCTGCACACCTCAGGCAAAAACGCATAAAACGCAACACTGTGCAGCCCATCTCGTCCCACTGCCCTACAGGAAGACACCGGTACACGGAGGGCTCGGTGGACACAGTGTGTGACAGTGAGACGGATGCAGGTGCAGTGGCCGTTGGCCGTCGTCTGTCAGGAGAGATGATCTCTGTCAATGAGTTCATGGTGTCCAATAAGGTGTCTCTGGCACTGCTGCAGAAGCAGCTGAGCGAAACTGCTCATCAGGGCCCGCGGCAGAGCTACGGCCATCAAAACGGATTCTCTGGTGGTGTGGGGGCCTTGGCCATTATGAATAATCGCCTACAGGAAACCAGTGTGGACAGGTAGCACCACTAGGAGGTTCTTATTGTGTACATTGTTTTGGATTCTCTACGGTATACTGAAGCTCCGAAGTCAATCATTTGTCCTCTCAGTATGACAAAACCAAATTCTGAGAATAGAATAATTTCCCTCTGATTAGCACCTTTGGGCAGTTTCAGTGGAAGTCTATGCAGATAATACCAGACCTCCAGCATGGACTGGACATCAAATAATTTATTACATTTTGTTATTTGCAGAGAAAGAGAGCAAAAAAGACGAATGCAATTTAAAGAATTCAACATCGCTGCGAAGAGGGGTCTGATGTCCTGAAGTGATTGGCTCATACAAAAGCAATCAGATGAAAGAAGCAGTGAAGGACCACTTAAAGGGGCCTGCTGATTTGAGAGTGCTGCACATGTCCCCTGAGCTCCTCAATCAACGAGAGGTGGTAGTCAGTTTTAGTGAACATACAGACATAAACACGATCTCCTCTTAGATAACTAGGTGCATATATAAAACATTTGAATTGTGATTTGTATCTAAACAGAGCTTCTCAAAACCACTACAGGAGCTCACAAGTACCGACAAAGAGACATTTTAATTTGTTGATTGCTCACAAGTCGCCCATCTTGTTCCATCAGTGCACGTCATTGAAATTCAATGTAATCATGAAAGAGCGCTGAGATCCAGTGTTTTCAAAAGAGCACATCTAATCAAACGTGGCCTGTAGAGGACGTCCTTATGTCAATAAGTGCTGCACAGATAGTCGCAGGATCACATCAACAGAGTGGAGAGCGGAAATACAGGCTCTCCTTGGCTAGCTGGAGGAGATTCTTTACTATGCAAGGAAAGCCAGTTTAATCCATTCTGTATCATCTATGTGGCAGATTGTCATCAGCGCTCGGGATGATGAGAAAAGCTTCCTCCTTAGAGATCCTACAAGAGACAAAGTCATCCATTTTCTTCTAGTGGTCACACTTGATGTGTTCACTGTTACTAACTTCAAACCAATTTGAAAAATAGCTCTTTAGTGAGCTATTGTGGGTAAAAAAAACACTGCACGTCGTCAGTCAAATATTCTTTATTTAGTTTTAAAACAATCATGACTCTTAACATGTAATGTTTATACACAGTAAATTACTCACTGAAATAATTTAACGATGCAGTATGATGCAGATAAAATGACCCATCCTGAAACTGACCTGTCCTGATGCTGTTTGTTTTATCAACTATATAAAAGATGAATAAGGCATCACAGTACATATGATTCAACTTATGGAAAAAACACATTTCACATACACTGTATTGAAGAATGTGTTTAGAAATATGGTTAATATATAAAGAGAACCGCAAAAAAAAAAAAGTGTACATGTTAAACTTATTCATGTAAAATATATTGTGATCAGTCCGTAAATATAGATTTTAGGGTATTTGGCCAATTGTTACTTTGAGTTCAATTATTAGTCACAATCAAACCGCGACATGCTTTATAGCTCTCTAAAATAATATATCAAATTATTTTAAGAAGTAAACTTATTCCAGTAATCTCTCCAGCCCAGTGCATTTTGCTCTACATGTTTAATATAAAACAAAAAGGAAAACACCTCTTCAAAAAGAGTTTAAATTATGTGTGAAATGTATTTTTTCATGTGTATGTGTATGTGTCGAGATTTAATTAGTAGAATTAAATATTTAATCAGTGTTTATTTGCCTGTCACTTTTGACCACGAGGGGAAAAGATAAATTTGTGCATTCCCATCAGCTGGCCAGCTGTTAGCACTGTTAGCGCTGTTAGCACTGTTAGCACTACCTGTTGAAAAACAAACTGATATGTTAGCTGCATGCTAGCTTTTGACTAGCACTGATAACGTTTCGGTCAACACATTTTTCCTTCCTGCATAGGGAAGGCAAACTGAACAACTTCATACAATAAACTTTTTTATCATTTATATTATTATATCTATTCTTAACATCATCTTTAAAATATAACCCTACATATACTCATGTTCCTTATTTTATCCAATGAAACTTTACAATCTCACAGTTGGCTGTTATTCATTTTTACAGATCATTTGTATCTGTATCTTCTGTTCGCTGAATATGAGGCAGAAGTTTGTTGCTGGATTAGTATCTCTGAGTAAGTTTTACAAAATGTCCTTCTTGTATAAATATAAAATGTATCAGGCTTTATCTATTTTTGCATTGTATTTGTTTTGACAAGATGCTGCTTACTGGCACGATGCAAACAAACGTTTGTGTCTGTTAATCATCTCCCTTTTTGTCAAATTGCACACATGAAGAAAACAGTTTTAATACTGACATTAATTACAGTCCCTCCATGGATCCTTGGAGACAAATCCTGCTGGGCTTCTCAGGAGCCTCCAAGGCCCTGGAAGGACACACACAGAGAAAATAATGGTGAATGTACTGTGCACAGTGAAGGAAGTAACATGTTCTGAAGGTTAGAATGGGACGGATGTGTAGAGTTTGTACTCACATTTGGCAGTGTGGGGTTGTGTGTCTCTCTTTGTTGATAGTAAGCGGAAATAATGCAGTTCCTTCTGTAACACACAGAAGTAACATGGTGTCATTTCACAATACAGGGTATAGATGCACACACACACACACACACACACAAATATAAACACTCATTTTCATTTCTTACTTGCTCTGTATGCCTCCACCTGGTGGTAATCCAGGGATGACAGTGGATGCGAGGACTGTGAGGACGGACAGCAGATCAGGTTCCTCCCCTCTGGCACACAGCTCATCATAAATCTCTGTCAGATATTAAAACAAAAACAAACATATAAGAACATTTGGAAAGTTTCTGGCAATTAGTTCATACACGCATCAAAAATGGTCAAAACAAAATACAATTGAAATTTGAAAATGGCTAAATAATCTGCAAAACTACCGGCAGGCGGCCCCTATAAGGCTGCCTGCCCTCATAAACCAGGTACAAGAGTTTCATCTTAGTGTGATAAAACCTCAAGAAAACAAGAAAAGTGTTAGGACTTCACCTAGAAACCATGACAAAAACAGGTCTCAAATGCCTGATTTGCCTAAAAATACCTAATGACAGTACATTGCTCACAGCATCCCTTCTGTATCATTTATACCCACACACCTGCTACTTTGGACTCCAGCAGGTCCTCCAGTTCGGCCTCCTGGTGTAATGCCTCTGCTGACAGCTGGGGGGCTCCAGGGAAGCACAGCAGGATGATGCTGATGTTGTCCAAGCTGCCCTGTGGAGAGAAGTGGCATCAACAGAGGTGAGTAATAATAGCTGTCTGACCTTACAGATGTCAACATATCAAACATTATTTCATCCTGGCCGGTTTTAGAAATAGATCATTTTCACCTCAAGGTGCGTGTGCCAGGTTCACAAAGATGCAGTGGAGCAGGAAAATGTAAATGGAGTGTGGAAGAAGCAGTGACATTTTGAGGTCATTGTGTATATCCAAGCTGTTACATAACAGAGTGACATTATGGACCTAACGGCCAAACAGAGTGCAGCATGGATGCACATGTGGCGTGTGTTTATCCTGATATATTTCTTTGACTCTACAGAAAACATAAACAATAAACCCAGTTTCTTTTATTAATTGCCTTGAGATCTGTAAACCCTGGTTTTTAATAGGGTGCGTTTAATGAGGGATACATTTGTTTCACTTATTAGGGTAGAATATATGCATCAATTAAAATATGGACAACACAATAAAGCTTTTCTGTTGTTGTTAAATCTAGCAGCTATAATGAGTGGAGCTGGCTGTAGTGGAATAATTATTCTGAAATTATTCTTTATGTAAAAGGGCGGTACAATTTGCAATATGTTCTTGAACATCAACCTTCAACCACCTGACACTCTCAGAGTGAGAGTGGCTGAAATAAGTCCCCATAGGAACCCAGAATAATCCCATATAACCTGCTCTGACACCTCTGCAGTCTATTTTAAGGTGGTCTGTCACATTATTATACCATGAACAGCAGCCACAGTTTAAATTAGCCTGAACCAAACCCCTAGCAGAAATCCGGGCTACTTTTTCATTCTAAATGTAGACTATTACAGCCAAAGATGTTATTTCTCTGGTTCCCTTTAAGTGACTAATATGTGAAAGGAGGCGCTTATAATGACAAACCTACAATCACCTCACTAATCTCACCTAGAACTGAAGCTTCTTGCATTTTATTGTTTTGTTTTCTGGTGCGTAACTACTGTTTACGTTCTCACTGCCGTCATTTTCAGTCACTACCTGTACAACAACAAATGCCTGACAAAGTAAAGTGACTAGCTAGTTGAGGAAAGTGGAACATCTAGCTACAGAGCTAGATATCTTTCTCAGGAGATGGTGGAGAGCAAAATATTCATCATTGGGTGGGTAGAAACACAGCTCCAAACAAATAGTAACACTGTAATATCTGCTGAATGACAAGATAAGAAACTGTTTGCTAACAATTTTGCCATATTGACTTAAAAGGTGACAATATTTCAATATCGCTTTGCACAGATTTCACCAACTTCAACTTCCAAATTACTGGATTTTCTCAGTTTCATTGCAGTGCCAGCAACCACACGTTTATACAAACAGAAGGGCAATATTAAAAAAATGAATAAAACCATGATAAGATCTGCACCTAGTAAACTTTAAACCATGTATCTTTATGAACAAGTCATTTAGAAAAGACTTAATCAGAAAGAAATAATCAGACCAACAAGTCCTCAGACTATTTAAGAAAAATGAGGGGATCCAGCACAGACCTCTGTGGAACTGCACACTCTTTAAACAGCAAGATATTATGATTATTGTAATATATGTAATCTACCAACTCTACAAAATGTTCCTCGTGTAGCACCTGTCAATTCAAAGCAGTTGGATAGAAAAGTTAGAAAAATAAGAAAAGATGTAACTGGAGTGAAAGCCTGAGTGAAAGTCAAAGAGACTGATTGTGATTGACTAGGTTTATGTACTATTAATCAAATAGAAACTGTCCTTGAGTTACCTTCATAAAGCTGAGCTCTTTTCTCTTCATAAAGTGCCATGACCCCGGCATCCTTCAGATTAAGCCAAACCAACTCAACACAGCCACAGTTTAAGGGATTATGTTATTACATAAAATCCGCAGCCCATTGAAAATTATGTAACACAGTTTTACACTTAATTGTGTTTTCTTTTTATAATCAGTTAAAAGGATTTGCCATTTAAACGACTGAACATGCAGAAATGTATAAGTTCCTGGATCACGTTGTAGTTATAAAGGATTAAGATAACATGTATGCTGGTTTTAACCAGCAGGTTCTGACCTTATAGAGACAGAGGTCAATGACTTGAGTGCAGACATCCCTCAGGTCAGTGCAGACACGCAGCCGGTTGTGGATGAAGGCGCACAGCTCCTCGTTGCTGATGGTGTCCCACACCCCGTCGCAAGCGAGCACCAGGAACTCATCTGCTGGTGAGCGTTCCACCACGCTCACCTCTGGCTCTGGTGACACCATCTGCTGACTGGGTGTCCGGTTCTCTGCCCCCTTATAGCTGAAGTCCCCCAGAGCACGGGACACTGCCAGGGAGCCGTTGATCCTTTGGATGGTCACAGAGCCGCCTGCACTCTCTATACGCTCTTTCTCCAGAGGGCAGTAAGGTTTGTGGTCCTCAGTGGAGAAGCAAACCTGGCCAGACCGGCACAGCATGGCCCTTGAGTCACCACAGTTGGCAAAATAGATGTAATATGGCGAGATGAGAGTGGCCACCACAGTGGTACCACCCCTCTCCCAGCCTTCTCGACGGGCCACAGAGTGCAGGTGCTTGTCTGTGTGCAGGAAGCCCTCGATGATGGCTCCTTTCACCTTTTCAGGGTCGTCCTCTGGTCCTATTCCCCCTGTGTGCACAAACAGATACTATGTTGGAGTACTGGTTTTTGAATCTGGCATTCCATAAAAGCACATCAATATATACAATAGGATAGATATTTGCAGAATACAATGAGAAATTATCAGTCATGATATTGACGTCTGATAACAAGGAAAAATCATCTGTCTTTCATGGTAATTGTAAGTGTCTCTTCTCGATGAAGACAAAGGATAACAATACTCCACATATTTTATCTTTATTATTATTATTTTCATTCATGCATTTTCAGTTGCATTTCTTTTACCTGTAGCCAGGATATGACCCAGAAGGTGCTGGGAGCAGTGCTGTGCCACGGTGCTGCCTGCATGACCATCGAACACGGCGAAGAAGTTCCAGTCGGCCAGCTCTCCACCCAGCTGTGGCACACAGTTGTGGAAGTCCTCCATGTTGGCCCTCCAGCCCTGCATGCTTCCTAGGGCATAGGTGAGGCCCCAGCGGGCACAGCCCTCCTCTGCAAGCTTGTCTAGGACCGGCCGGTCCAGGTAGGGGCTGGGGATGACCTCCTCCTTCTCCCCTTCCCCTGGCTGCTCTCCTTCTGCTGCTCCTCCACGGCCCCCTTTAAAGAAAGAGCTGACCCTCTTCTCCGTCTCTTTCACCAGCTGCCGCATAAACGCAGGCATCTCCACGCTGCCCTTCCTGGCTGTCCTCATGGCTCTTGTGTACAGCTGATGTGAGGAGAATCTTCTTTTATCCCTGCCCTGGTGTTTGTGGCTGGGACGGAGGGCTGAGATGGGCCTGATGGTGGGCCTGTGCAGTGTCTGCGTAGCCCTGCTGCTCCAGGGCTCAGAGCATGGCTGCCTGAGCTGATGGATGTTCTCAGTGCTGGCTGCTCACCCCCCTCTCTCTGCTCATCTCCTTCGTCTCCTCTCTCCTCTCCCTCTCTGGAGACCTCACTGATCAGCGCTCTCTCCTCCACTCATCCTTCCTCTCCGCCTTGTTTGGTCTCTCCTCTGTGCTGATGTGATTTCACCTTCTCCCTCGCTTTTTCATCGCACTTCCCTCTTTCACCAGCTCTCCCCTTGCCTTGTTATTTTCCCCTGTCTCCGCTGTGATTGGCTGGCTATTTGTGTGCACCAATCCCTGCCTGGCTGGCATCGCCACAGTCATGTCTGAGCTCACCCTCTCTCACCGTCCTCCTATCTGCAGCTCGGCCCCTCCCACATCTTTGATAATCTCAACCTTTGATCGGTTGGGATTATGAGCTGCTACTGCTGTGGATTACAGGATTGTCGGCCATTTAGCAAACAGTGTGTGACTGACTGTGGGAAGAACAGAGAGACGGGAAAGAAAGCTTGTTTTCATTGTAAACACAGATGATCCCTTTAAACTGATCTTTACATTTTAGACATTAAACATGATGACAGTGCATGTACTGTACCTGCGCTCATCACCAATTAAAACTTGACATCAGAGCTCCATTTATTCTTTAATTATGATTGGATCTAAAATGTCCACAATGTAATAAAATATTTTGCTTCTCATGACCCTGGACATCCTGTGCACTTAACATGGATTTGTATTGATATATAACTGTATATATATGATATATTATTATTATGTTTATATTATTTGATCAAATCTGTATGTTTTCTATCGTAATGGAGAAAATTAGAGGTTTGTAACTATACCAGTTAAGATAAATAGGCAAAGATTGCAGCATCTCTTAATTTATTATTTTATTTTGAAGCAGAAATGGGATTATGGTCTTGATTATGCACGTCACCATGACATGACTTAGAGCTGTTTTGTTTGGCACATTCCCTGAATAACTGCTTAAATCTGTGGAGTCAGCCAGGATCAAATCGCTTGCTCTGTAATTCTGCACCTGTACTTTGATTTCGGGAGCCGTCAGGCATGGAAAAGGATGGAAAAACTGGTTTAAATGAATCAAACTCACTTGTCATAATGATGTTAAAACACCTTGTTACAGAATACAATTCATTCATTTTCTTTCTTATCATTTTCTGGGTCTTTTTATGCCTTTAAGTTTGACAGGTACAATTTAAGAGATGGACAGGAAAGGGGAGGGAGAGAGGGGGGGTGACATACAGCAAAGGGCTGTTGGTTAGAATCGAACCTGGGCTGCTGCTGTAAGGACTTCAGTTTTAGTATATGGAGCACACGCTCTACCAGGGTACCCCTACTATACAGGTTTGTGTGTGCTCCAAATACCCAGGTGATACATGAACATGGTATATACCTACACCTGCAAAAGTGGCAAAATTATACATGAGTCAGCTGTACATGAGTCTGTACATGAGTCTGAGCTGACACGTCAGACTAAAGCGAAATTGAAGGAATTCCAGCAAACCAATGTGAAGGACATACTATTAACAGTACACAAATAGTGCTCATATTTATCCCCCTCATTAGTCTGTACCATACTATTGTACCTGTAATAACAATAATCTGGATTTTACTGCAGTAGACATACACAATTCTCACATAATGAACCATGCAGAGAAAAATGTCTGTGTATCTGGCTTGTATTTAAAGTGTGATATGCTGTGTTCTCTAGTTATGATTCAAGCTCTATTATAAATTCATTAGTTTGTTATGAAAGCTGCAGTATACAGCTGGAGGAGATAGCAGCCAGCTGACACTGGCTGTGTTCTTATTAATCCTGATTGGTGATGAATTTGACATTAAAAGCTGCTTCTCACTGACGTAGCTGCAAAGCGAAGGCCTCTGGGTGCAGGTCGGCCTCCAACTGACTGAAGAACCATGACAGTCTCTGAAAGCTGAGGGACATGTACATGCTGATGTCTCAGGTTCCCAATTTGAGTGTGAGTGTGTGAGTGTGTGTGCGTGTGTGTGAATCCAAACAGGGGGTATCCAATACAGGATAAAATTAGGCCAGCCAGGCCTTATATTGCTGACGGAGCTGGGGTGGCCAAAAAAAGCCTGGGGTGCAAGCCAACAGTGGAAGCGCAAGGAAGAGAGCAGAGCAAGCAGGATCGCCGCTGAAATGGCCACCAAACGTAAGGAAATAAATTGTGACAGCTTAAAGTAAAGGGAATGAGAGCAGACACGGAGCTGGTCAGAGTCCAGCTGTCAGGTTGAGAAGGAAGATAGAATTAATTTTTTCCCCCTCTGCTGGGCAGGTGTGAATACAGACAGGATGACCTGTCACATACTGAGTGCAGCATGTCTTTCATTTAGTGGACAGACGGACAGAATGGGGCTCATCTAAATGAGACCCTATTGCTGATTGAATGTTGTTGTTTGTTTCATTCTTAAAGGTCCAAATTGTCCCATAAGGGAAGATTGATAGCAGTTTTTCTTGTCAGGGCTATTTTCCATATTACATTTTACAATTTCTATTATGATTAGAATACGAGTTAGATTATGGTTCTGCCATGCTTGGAAAATGACTTCATAGGTCTAACAGCACAAGTATGAGTCTCTGTTTCTGCCAGTGTCTTAATGTGCCATTAAATAAGAAAACAGCTGATTATGAGAACAAAATGCTGTTTAGTATTGTAGTACAGTGTTTGTGTGTGTAAATGCCTGACAAATTGTTGTGGTGTGTGTCTGTGTGTGTATTTGTGGCATCCTGAGCGTTTGTTTTAATCAGATAATTACCTTGAGATTAACACTGGAGTTAGGAGGCTCATTTGATGTTTCGGTGGTTGAAGATCTAATATCATAATGTGACTCATTATTATTCCTTTATTTATTATTCATTCAGAAATGTGCAAAGTGTGTTATTAAAAGCAACACATTCATTCTGAGACATCTTGAAATAGCTTTCTTTTTGGCAAGAAAATAGATGAACTGCCTTGGTTGTCCTTGTTTTGAATGTAAAGCAAGATTTTCCCACAAGTTAGTCCAAGGAATGCTAACATTGTAAAGATTAGCACATGTTGTTGATGGTTTTATTTTTTCCTCTCCATAATGTACTGTATCTTTTTGTCATCCTGTTTCTAACTTTTCTCATGCCAGATATTCCAAATAGAAAAAGCTGTTTGTTTCTTGGAACATACAGCCAAACAGCCAACAGGCACGTTTAGTGGTTTAGTTGCTGTTTAAACTCATATGTTGTTCAAAAAGAGGGTACGACTGTTCCAAAAATCTATGTTCTTAAAGTATTAACTCACTGCCCATTTTGCCTCTCATATAACTAAAATGGCTCGGGCACAGACGCACTCATGTGCGCCACATTTCCATCAGCACCAGCAGGTTTGTTTGTAATAAACAGAGGAAGATAGAAGATGATCTGGGTCATTTAAATGAGGAGTGATTTTGCAGTGGTGTCACTTTCACAGAGTTAAAGTCTGAGACTCTCTAAAGCCCACAGCAACATGTGATATACCATTCAAATACAGAACTATAAGAGTTCAGTCTTTCATGGCAGTTTGTATTATCTCTATTTGTTTAAATTAAGTTTAAAAAACAAAAGAATATTTTGGTATGTGCAAATCTGTGGCGGCATGGCACTTGCTCTCCACGATACCAGAATAGTGACAGAAGGTGGCACATGCATGTTATTTTAATGAGAAGGTTATTTATGACTGCTTTGTTTGTCCCAGGTTTTATAATCCAATATGGTCCCAAATGTTTTACTTAGAAAATGACTGACAGTGCTTTCCTCACTATCAGTCATCTCCACTGCAATTTAGTTCACTTCTCTTCACCCCTCTGTCATCTATTGAAGAGCTCATTTTCTGTGTGTCTTCTTGCGTAGTTATGGATCTGGTGTATTGGCGGAGCGTGAGGAGGACTGCTGTGGTGTTCACAGGCCTGGTGATCGGTCTGGCCAGTATGTTCCAGCTCAGTGTTATCACCGTGCTCTCCCACGTATGTCTGGGTGCCATGTGTGTCACCTTCCCCCTCCGTCTCTACTATAAACTCCTGGAGCTGCTGCGCTGGAACCCCGGGGTCCACCCCTTCCAGTAAGTCTGCCAACGTTGATTTAGACATTGTTGGTTTGTTTTTTCCAACTTCAAGCCCACACTGAATGCTGCTACACTTGTATACTTCTATATGTCTTGAAACTTTTAATGATGTTAAACTTGTGGAAATGGAGGACGTCATTCTTTTGTATCACTTCAGCATGAACACAACTCTTTCTGTTCTTAAGGTTCTGTATGTGTGCCTCTGTCCCCAGGTCGTATCTGGATAATGACGCCTCTCTGACAGATAAGGAGACAGTGATGCTGGTAGAGGAAGTGGTGCTACTGATTGCATTTGCCTTCACAGAGATCAAACGCCTGCTTTTCATCGACAGCATGATTGACTCTATTAAGGTTTGAGTGTGTGTGATGATAAAATAATGACACAAACACCAACTAAAATATAAAAAAACTCACAAAACTACCTGCTATGACAACACTGGGCAGGCAGTGTATTGTAAGCTTGAGTTAAGCTTAAGTGACTGTGAGCAGTTTCACAGCTGCATAGTGTTGATTCACAGTGGGATCGGCAGTAACAATCCCTTCACGTCACAGGAACTCTTTTGTTTTTTTTCTGTGCTTTTTCTCTCAGTTTGTTGTTCTCCTGTATCTGCTGACCTATGTCGGTGTCCAAATCAATGGACTGACGCTGGTTATAACCGGTGAGTTCTTCCAAAAACGACTCATGAGTGTTGTCCAAAGGTCTGGTTAGGTTAAGGCAACACAATTTGTAACTAAAAATGGTTCGTTCTAAGGTAACAAAAAAAGCGATTCTTATTTTCAGGTGATTAATTAAATATTATATTCTATTTCTGCCAATATAGCCTCCTAAATGTTACACACTGGACCTTTGGTAACAGAAATAATTTCTCCTTGTCTTGGTTTAACAGCGGTCATCACCATTTTCTCCATTCCTCTGTTGTACAAAAAGCAGCAGGTGAGGGTTTCATTTTTTTCCACTGAACCTTTTGATAATATTACAAAACTGACTAACAAAAACATGTGTTAAAGAACTAGAAGTCAGACATAGAAATGCTTTGAATGCACTGACCTATCTGTCATTTTGGTGACAGGTGCGGCTGAGGAGGATGGTTAGAGCGGTTAAAGCTTTTGTGAAGAGAATTAAAAACATGTAAGTAACCTGCTCTTTATATAATGTTTTCTTATGTAATCTTAATTATCATGATAAAACAATATGATCATTGTCTCTTGTCTCTTTGTCTTTGTTGTGTTGCAGGTGCTTCAGTCTGTATGATTCAGTGAGACCCTCTCCTGCCTCTGAACCTGCCCCAAAACCTACACCTGCAGCTGCACCTGCCCCCAAACAGAAAGCCAAGTCCAAGTAACTTGTTGGTCTCATGTTGAAAGCACCAAGGATTTGGGATTTGGAAAATGTTGGAATGGTACATCCTCCGTGGGGCTGCTGGAGGGGCAGCTCATTTTCATTTCTCCACCATGATGTTTGTTTATGGGAGCACGATTTAATCGATCCTGACAGCTGAAACAAAGCTTCCATTCAATCAAGGACAGGGAGTGGAAGTGCATGAGGAGAAGAATTTTATTTACTGAGATGCTTTCTGTGGGCAGCATTTAATGTAACCAGTTCACACAGTCATCTACTCCAAGCAGGGACAGCACAGAATATCCCTGTTGTTGTTTTTTTCTTTGATAACAGGTCTATTTTTACACAACCAGTGAGCACTGTGTTCCTGTTGAGCTGCAGAATTATTCATAACGAAGCAGTGAAGCATTATTGCTGCTTTCATTATTTAGCATAATGTATTGTTGGCTGGGTAGAATCAAACTGACATGAAGATCACCCGCCATTAATTAAGATTAATGGTTTTGCGCTTGCTACATAACCTACGTAACCTAAGTATTAGAAAAAGCTTTTAAAGCAGCAGCTCCTTACAACTTTTGTGAGACTTATATGAGAAATAATAAGAGCAGTATCCTCTGCTCTCCATGCTAATTGCATTTAATGAGGTACAAACAGTCACTTCCTGCTGCTCTTGAGGCCTTCAAGTGATTAAAGGTACAAAGTGTACAAAGCAACTCTTAACAAGTGACAGCAACCTTAGCCGTCCGACAGTAACTCAACTGAATTGGGATTCATGGCACAAAGGATGATGCTTTATGGCACAATACAGCAGTAATTTCTATTTTGCAGATAAGAGAAAACTTTTTTGGCTGTTATATATGAACCAATAGTTTAAACTTACAATAACAGTTTTTTAGAGGCTGTGGAAACAAGATGTGAACACAACATTTAAATATCATCACTTTTTAAATTGATATAGTGAACTTGTTAGTAATCAGTTACACATCCAACAGGCACAGAGCAACATCAGCATTCATTTAGAGTTGTGTTTGTGTCCACCTGTTGAATATAAGTCCAATATTCACTCCATTTTTAGAGAGAGAGCTGCCGACAAATGCTCTCCGCTATGTTCACCAGCTGGTCATTAACTTTGTCTGTCAGCTGTTTGGTGCTAAGCAGACAGGGTACAGAGGGGTTTTAAAGTGTTTTAACATGAAAACAACGGATGCAGCTGCAAACCAGGCTTGAGAGCAGTGAGAGTGAACCAAAATAGCCAGCTGTAGGCCAGAAAACCAAAATAATGAGCTGAAAGATGCTATTCTCAAGAGCTGAGGGGGAATGAGTTGAGTCGGGTGATGGGAGTTTGTCACTAGGAATGTCTTCTTTCACAGTAGTTATTTAATCCACTGTTACTATAAAAATATTGATTATAGCTGCTTTAAGTTTGCCAGAATGTATTTGTCTATTTTTTTATTTGTAATGGGGCAATGGAACAAGAAATGCTCACCTTTGGATTGGCTCTTATATCTAACATAACTATAACTAACTAGACAACTTTAACTATTTTCATGTGGACACACCACCTCCACCCTATTTCAGTCTGTGTGAACCAGTTGCACTATAAGCTGTCTTCAGAGGACATTTCAGTAGATAAAACTACAATCTACAGATTTTATACCATTTATAAAGTATCATCATCAGGTATTAGACAAAAAGTTAGTTACTTAAATAATAGGATAGGATTGAGACACAAAATTTTGAGGCCTTGTCTCACTCCCAAAAATAAAACCAACAAATGAAGCAGCGTCGCAACATGCTGCTGACAGCTTGTGAAGAGAAAAGTGCTTGAGGGGCAGTTTGACAAGGAAGTGGAGGTCACTTTCATTACAATACAAAAATATCCACTTTAAGAAACCATTAAATTCCATTACTCTTCTGTTTCCAGTGCAGTTTCAGGAATTTAATGGACATCCTGAAGGTAGAATAATGGAGATCACTCCTATAGCATCTCAAGAACTTTCTCTTTGATAGTTTTGTCAGTCTGTAATATAACAATTTAATACTTGCAGCGAGGATCTGATGTTTGTCTGGCACAACTTTATGTCATCACTTTCCAGATCAACCAAACTAATCAAAAATGTGGTCCTTGTTTGTTTCCCACAAAGACATCACCATAAAATTACACAAAACAATTTGTTAAAGTATCAGTATTTTGAACAAAAGTAACAGTTCTCTATGAGTTAATTTACACAATTTAAACAAGCGACACTTCAGTTGTTACCCCCGACATGGGTAGTTGCACTTGTTAACTTGCTGTGCATTATGTGGACATTCAAACTTGGCCTGATTTCCTCCAACACTAGTTAGTAAATTGTCACTCCCATAAACGGTGACATCAGCGGAAAGACCAACAAAAATAGATTAGGGTTGGGTGTGTATCAATGGTGGCTTGTTAAAAATGTCCCGGTGCTTTAATTGACATGACGGCGAGTAGATAATGACAAAAGTTTTAATTCTGAGAGAACTATTCCTTTATTCTGACAACTGAATGGTTTTAGCTGCCAAATCTGAGCCAGTAAACTGTAAGCAGTTATTTCAGTGCAGCTGTTTAGCCGGCGAGCTGCTGTTAGTGTATTAGATTGATGCTGATAAACCACATGGTGCTCACTAGTGGTCAGTGTTTCAGAACTTAAAACGCAGCTGCACTCATACTAACATGTCTTAATGAACTGAAGTTATTTACTGTAATTTAACATTATGATCTTCAGACACCTGCTTATAGGGCAGGCAAAGAGGCCTTTGGTACTTTCAGTATGAAAAATAAATGTCAGTTACCACAAAGATTTTCTCACTTACTTTAGGTGGAATCTAGATCTGCATATAGTTTTAGTTTATTTTGCCCTGAAAACACTTTATTTTTGACTCAAAACCTGAAATCATGAAACCAAAAACTCTGAAATGTGTGAGAAAATTAATTTGGGTGAACCGACCTTTTAAAGATACACCCGTGCAACAGCTTACCATAGTAACAGCTGATATCGCTTCAAAAATTAAATATTTGTATCAATATAATATCCTTTTTATGGCCTAGTTTTGGCTGTTGATGTGGAATTGGCATCATTGTGATATTTTTCTATGTCACCTAATATAACTGTAAAATGTGCAACAAAATAAAAGTGTAATCATGATATCCCTAGAAAAATGCTTTACGTGAGGCACGACAGGGCTTAACCTAGATTGTTTGTTCTCTTATGGATGTCACTTTTATCTTTTGTTTTAGATTTACTTATTTCTATAGGTATTTATAATTTTTTATTGTTATTTCCTGTTGTTATGTTGCTCCCCAATAAAAGGTTATTTACTAAAAATGAAGGTAAGATTGCTTGGCACTCTGTTCCTCCAATTTAAATCTTAATCACTTTGTCACCTTGTTACTTGTGTTAACTCAATCATGTGAAAGCACATGTGTTACTAATAACATTAACAATGGCTCTGTTCTACTCAAGTGTCCCAGTAATTCAGGCCAAGGCCACAGTGAGCCAGTGTGCACAATACCAGGACTCTGAAACTGAAGCATCTACATAGAATCCAGCAATTAATTAATATTATTTATTTAAACCTTTACTTTTCTTACTGTGACACGTCAAAATGCCTTCTGTGAAAAAAGGCTTATTTAAAGAGAAGCCAACCATTAAAGTTAAAAAATGCAACACTGCATGCATATTTATTGTCTTTACAATTATATATTGTTTTTATCTTGAATTATGTTTAACAAGTGTGTTGTTGTCTTAAGTTTGTAAATTAATACAACAAAGAAATTAGTCAGATTTCTCTCAGTGCTTCCCTTTTTACCTGCTAGTTAATGTAATGTGACTTTCCATATATAAAAAGATCTTTGCTTAGTTTGTTTTGAAGTTATATTAGAATTACATGGCTCCTCCACTCTAAAATGTAGACACATCAGCAACTTTAAATACAGTGAGGTTCTCATCGACAGAGAGCAGCCAAGGGTCATATTTACTTTCTATACTCAGTGATGGTAATAAACTCACCACCAGCGGCTGCACTGACATATTTGACCACTAGGTGTTGCTCTTGGAGAGTGTCAGCTACGCCCCTTCACCAGAGGATGGAGAAACCCAGAGCATCAACTGATCTAAAGAAATAAATGACAAACATTTCAACCATCAGTGTGGTGTCAGTACAGTGTGAGCTTCGGCTCTACAAACACTGCATCAGCTACACTGAATGGCCCCGATAATAAAAACAGCTCCTCTGTCTGTTATAAGAAACACAGTGGATACAATGTGACTGTGACCTTGAGATGAATTTCCCTCAAACACGTCAATTCAAACTCTCTCTCAAACCTTCAAGGACTTCTTCTCTTGTTTTCACATGCAGTGACTCAGAGCTTCCATCTCTTTACTTTCAGGAGGTTATTAAACATCTTCATCTATTACACAGCTGTCTGTTTCTACACACAGTGAGAATAGATTATTTTTACAACAACATGCATTTTTAATACATAAATCAAACAAAACAGTTTACGACCATCTAATCTAGAAATGTAAACACTACAGTATACTATATACTGAGAGGGAATACCCCCAAAATGTCAATATGGCACTTTAAACAGTTAGGCCTCCAGATTATTATGATAAAACTCAGACATATTGTACAGGACTGTGAAGTATGTAATCCACTTTAACTTCAACAAACAGTGAATACGCAGCGCAGACTCCCCGCCACACGGTTTCTGAGTCAGTTTACACGTAACAAGTGCATTTCTCTACAGTAAAAAATACTGACATCAGTGATGTCTCACTTTACTGTTTCCCTGATTAGTTCAAGGTTACAACTCTACATAATTACACTGGCACAGAGGCTACGTTTAAATTTTACACATATACAAATCTACAGTTTCTGCTGCCAAAAAGCATTGTGTCATAACATTACAACAGAAAATCACAGAACTGGGACAGAAATACCTTAATTAATCCCTTCATGGTCTGTGTTGCAGTTAGTACATTTGGTCTCAGTGGACCTCAGCGGTTCGGATCTGACGTGGTTTGGTCTAGTGATATGCCTGAGAATAGAGTCTCAGATGTACTCTCTGACAGGGGGGAAGAGGGAAACCGTGTTTGGATTTTTGTGGATAATTACGACCTTCAGTCGTTTTCTACCTACAGCTGCTCATGTACAGTATACTGCACGAGCTGATTAGGAGGCAGATAATGTGAGTTTTGCTCTTTAAAGCACCGACTAAGTGATATCAAACGCTAAATACTTGTAAATACAGGATATTTGCAAAACAGAAATAACAAAAAAAAAAAAAGAATAAAAGGACCAGTTCGACAATACGACTCTGATGTCTGTTCAGTAAATATGAAGCTAGCGCCAGCAGGTGGTAAGGTTAGCTTAGCATGAAGATTGGAAGCAGGAGGAAACGGCTATCCGGGTTCAACCCAAAGGTTAAAATAAAATCATGTCACCTCTAAAGCTCACAAATCAATATGTTGTTCATTTAAATTATGATTGATGACTAATCATTGATCACATGATTAATTTGTACATACAAACTGAATTGTAAAAACACAGTTTGTGGATTTACGGGCGCAGTGACTTCCAGGAGTCTTGTCATCACTGTGAGGTTGCCAGGCAACCAGCAGAGATACAAGTAAATATAAAATGTTGTTTCCAGTCTTTGTGCCAAGCTAAGCTGTAGCTTCATATCTGACAAACCAGAGTCGTATCGATCTTCTCATCAAACTGCATCACCCAAAATGTTGAACTACTCCTATATGACAAATAACATTTAACAATGTTAAGTAAAAGGTGTGAAAACTCCTTGTGAAGAGAGCCGTTGCCCTCTAATGCTGCCAGCTGTTTCCTCCTCTGGATTGACGGCTCAGTGCATCAGGTGAAGCCTGTACACTCCATGTTACTCAGACAGAGTGAATGACTGTCAGGTGCTTGGTGGGCTGTGTTCAGGATGTCTGTCACACATAGTGTTCCCGGTGGTTGATGTACACCCGATCTGTCCCACTCTGATGACACACCCACTCCAGGCGGGACGGCTGCTGGGTGGGGCTTTGTATTCCTGGTGGTCCTGACCTTGTTGTGGGTGGGTGCTGCCCATCAGTCAGCTCGTACTGGCGCTCCGCCCTGCGAGTCTGCAGGGTTAAACAAAAGATTAACCTTCTCATGTGATTTCTTCGCATCGGACAGTCATGTTGAGCGTTAGAAAAAACAGGAATAGTTTTTTTCCTTCAGCCTCTTTCTGGGTGAGACTAAAAAAAGTACAGGCTTATGAAAGCTTGGGCTGAGAGCACAAATTAAAATTTAAACGACCCTACATATTAAATGAGTACAGCCATTAGGCCTCCTGCTTAATAAACACAGAGAATGACATTGGTCAGCATCTAGGATGTTATTACTTCCTGTTGGGACCCAGCACTCATCAATAGCTAACCCAGTGTTAGTCTTTGTGCTGTAGTGATACATGATGATTCAGATACACCTAAATGTGGTCATGAAAAGGGAGTGGGGGTTTACCTGACAGAGCCAGGCCACTTGTGATGCGTGGACACCCAGAGGAACAGCCGGTGCTCTCCCGCAGTAGGGAGGGGGCGGCTTGTGTGTTGGAGGAAGGTCAATCCTTCAGAGACAGAAAAAGAGAAACCACAATGAAGAGAGATTTTAGTTTTCCAGAACAGACAGATGCCTTAAAAGAGAAAACTGTAATTAGACGGAAGCAGCATAAAGCAATTAGTTTAGTGGTGCAAATTCAATTATTGGAAAAGATTTGAGCGGGGCTGCCTAAGGGAACACCTTTTGAGTCAAATGTTGCTTTCTCTGAGACAATCACCCTGGTGATGTCACAGTGATGTAATCTGGGTTATACTGGGTTGGGCCTTGACATTATATACATTTTTATAGAGAGTGGAGTTTTAAAAAAGTGGGAATTTACCAAGCAGAGGATTAAAAAGAAGATGCTATTGAGTTGCATTATGGGAGATGTAGGATCCAGCATTTTTGCAGCTTGCCCCACTCTAGGGAATAAAAGAATATTTCAGCCTCTGCTGCATCGATTTTGAGCTTCATGGAGGTACAATACTAAATCACTGGAGTGTCCCTTTAGGCAGTGGTATCCAGTGATACTAATGCCATCATGTCTAAATCAACAGGGTTTAGGATATTTGACAACATGGGTTTAAGGGTGATTGACTTTCATACGTGGCAGTAAACTGGAAGATTTTTGACAGCTGTTCTGAAATCCCTCATTGTTGCGAGTTCCTCTCAACCACAAGAGTCATTTTCTCATTTATTGAAATCCTCCACCACAAAACTTGAACCTAGAAACTGACCTTGACCATTCATAAAATGGTGTCATGACAGACATTGATTTTCTAACACTGTATATCACTCGACGCTGCTCTTCTCTTTCATACTTGGGATGAGAGGCGGTAAGAGATTATAGTAAGTGCTCTCAGTGACACGCTTCGTGTGTGATGAAGGAGAGGGATGAGGCCTGCATCCACCTGCCCCCCCCGTCATCCCACTGGGACTCCCAGCCACGGTCACACTTAAGATGCTAAGTTTGTCGTGGCATTGACCACAGACCAACACACGGCTAGATGCACCGTCCTGTAGTGTCAGCGTAGTGATGCGGGGAGCACACACATGCACAAATGTTAGTTGCCGATGTTCTGACAGTCAGCGGTGTCTGGAGGAGGGCCTTCATCGTCACTGTTTTAGACTAAAACTCAGTCTGAGGAATGCACAGCAAATGTCTTTCAAATTCCCTAAAAGAGGGTGCTGTCACTGAAATTAGGATGCAACATTTTACGGAGGACAGTATGTTTTGAGTGAGGAAAGGAATGTCAATGAGTGCTTTTAGTAGTAGAATACAATAGCTGAGGAAAAAGTGAAATAATCCAAAAGCCTTTAGTGTAACAATAACACAAAGTATGACCATTCTCTGATGATCAATTCTTCCTTTTGTGCTCCGCCATTATAAGCTCCAAACAGTTTCAGTTCCTTTTTCATACATCATTGCCGACATGAAATTTGTATTTTGGGAGGATTAACCAGGAATAACATTTACTCAGCAGCCTTCCTTAAGAGATGACTTGCTACATGCATGTAACTGTGTTTCCCTGGAGTGAGCATGCTCAATGACACACTAACAGGGATGGATGAGGGGATCAATCTGCAACCTTGCAGATATGGTCCACAGGTTCATAAAAATGTAATAATGTAAGGGGATAGTGAAGAGATTGGACGCATTGGACGCATAAAGTACAGCTTTGTGTTGCTATGTGGACTTAAATATTGCATAGAATTGAAACAAACCCTCACAGTTTCATCCATGTGCACTAAAACACAAAGAAGATCCTGCACAGGACTGTAATTTACAAACTGTTACTATCAGATCATAGACAACAGAGACAGATAAAACAAAGATCACACAAACCATTTAATGTCAGTCACAAGACTCTGGCAGAGTGCGACCCAGCTCCTGCTGTATATAAGTTATTCTTCTTTGCTCTAACATTAACATGAGTGCTGGTGCACTATAGGAACAGACTGAACAAAATAGGACAAGGGCTTGCTGCCAAGACAGCAATTATCTGCCACCCCTCAACCTTGTCCTGCAGCCTCCCTGCTCCAGGGCGCGCACCATTGCAGCACTCTCCACAGGAGTAAGTAGCAACTCCCTGAACCCACCGATGGGCTACAGTCAACCTCACAAGGTATCCTGTCATTAATTAACCAGCCGAGTGTGTTCTGTGGCATGAAATATTTGTCAGACTTACACTTTGTCTGTGAAGGCCGGGGGCGGGGCCTTGCGAGCAGTGAGGATCACGATGATGAAGACAGCGATGAGAAAGAGAGCAAGGACTGCACCCATCACAGCTCCGGCCACGGCGATAGAGTTTGACCTCTCAGCCTGAGACTGGTCTGAGAGAGAGCAGAGATAGGCTTTCAGTGTATTACAAAGACAGTAACATCAACATGAAAGTAGGTACAAGGCACAGAGTCAAAGGCCTGCTGTAAATGAGCTGAAGCTCATAATGTTTAGTTTTTGTAGCACGGATATTTGTTTTTTTATTTAACAAGGAAATACTGTTGCAAACAATTCAGACGTTGCAGATGACTTCTGTAGACCTTTTTTAAGTAAAAGCTTCAAAAGAGGGGTATTTAGTGACGTATTTTTATCTTATAGAACAAAATGTGAAATGATGGAAAAACTTGTTTCAGGCATCCAAATAAAAGCCTATACAAAAAACACACACAGACAAGCAAAAATGCTAACTCATCTCCAGGTTTTAGGACTGCAGCAGCTCCAGCAGACAAAGAATGTTACAGTTCATGTTTTGTTTATTTGTATTTTGGGAGGGTGTGTGTATGTTTGTGGTCTGACAATTAACATTTTAAACCTGCAACACGTAAGAGCTTTGTTAGCTAGAGCACAGTTTGTTCTGAAGAGCACAAACATGCTCTGAGTGTGTCCTCTGTCCGCCTTGTTACTCTGGAGAGGAAAGGTTTGACATTTGTTAGAAGAAAGGGGATAGAAAGATGTAAATGCCAAAAGAAAAGGAAGCATATAAGCCTGTAAAACCAAGTGACTGGAAAATATTAATGCTGAGGCCATGTCAAAAATATGCACAAAGGGAAATAAAAATGTCATATTCTTCTATCATATTTTATTAAAAAATACATTTTATATAAAAATGGAGCTTGATGAGACACATTGACGTGGTGAAAAGTGGTCAAATCTCAAAGGTGCACACACACCACACAATAAAACAGTGGCTATACTCTAAACTCACTTATTGCCTGTCAAAGGCTCAAGACTTAAAGCAACATTGTTTATTATCTTCTTTACCTGTAGGGGGAAACATTGACATAAATACACATCTGTCTGCAGGTCTTAATTATTGTAGGTGTACAAGTCTGAAACTGACTCAACAGCTGGAGAATCTGCAACTTGATTAAACAGATCGAGTTAAAGGAAACTTTATTTTGGGAAATATAAAAAAATGTAATATAATAGAAACTCTGCTTACTCACTCACTTGCTGAGAGTAAGTGAGAGGATTGATACCACTCTCATTGCTGTCCATTGAATGTAAAGCTATAGTCAGCGGGCCGTTAGCTTAGCTTAGCTTAGTCTCCAACTCCAGGAAGTCACCGCCGCAGCCGCACACCATAGGAGAAAACCACAATCCCGCCACCCATGCAACTGCAGTATTTCCGCTTCTGTTTTTGTACACAACAAACAAGATAAAATGTTTTAATTAGTGAGTTTTAGAAGTGCTGGATGGTGGATTTTATTACCTTTTGACAGAGCCAGGCTAGCGGTTTCCCCCGTCTTTATGCTAAGCTAAGCTAACCACATGTTGGCTGTAGCTTCATATTTACCGTACATTCATGAATGTGGCGCTAACTCTCATCAAGAAGGTGAACATTTCCCAACTATTTAAATTTGTTAAACAAGTCCCACTTTAAAACACTCCAAACTACTGCCAGTACATTAGCTTTTTGAATGGATGTTTCCTTTATGTGACTAAATCCGTATTAGATAATATGTATGTTCAGATTAACTAATATGTATAATAGGAGGGTGGCAGCAGTTTAATCCTGCATCGTATATCTTCACCTCCCTCCATCCATCCTTGTCTCTGTATTGTCCTTCCTCTGTCTTTTGTGTGTGTCGAGCTCTAGATGTTGATGTAATGTCTGCAGAATTAGCTTTGTTTGACCATATGCTTGCATACGCTCCATGTTGTCCAGTGAGGGGATTAGGATTAATTGTGATTAAGCAAGCTTTGACCAATCAGCAGTAATGTGTAAAACTGTGATTGTGGGACATTGAAGGAACTGGAGGACAAAAGGTGACGGGTGGAAAAAAAGAAAAACCCAAGTGTGTGATGGTCAATTCCAGTTGATTTAGCTGTTGAGGTGGGAGGGGGGGGGATCAATAATGTGCTGAGATGAGAATCCTAAATAACAGTTCAATTATGATGCAGATTGAACAAGCTGGGACTCATGAGCTCGCCCCTGAAAGCCACTTCTTCCTCCTTTTACCCCCTCCCCCTCTTCCCACTTCTCCCTTCATGCCGTCCTCTACCAGTTAATAGCCGTTCGATTACCTTTGATGGCTGCTGAACTATGACAAGAGCTTCTTGAGCTGATCAAAACGCCTTTAAAAATGCAGTTCATCAAACTGTCTGCTGTAATTCCTAGTGACATTTTCACAGACATTCATGATGGAAGGAATAAAAAGTGCTTTAAACCTGCAACGCATAAAGCACCTTAAGTTGTCTTTAATTCAGGAGTATACCTCGTTTATTAAACATGAATCAAAATTATTTGGGATAAATATATTCATGCATCGTCTGTTTTTCCTCCATTTAAACATTTCATTGGTCCAAATATCATCCCTTCTGGAGGGGCTTAGATTAGTGGTGTTAGTGGGGGATCAACTGTCCCCAAACTGGGATCTGGCTCCGGTGCAAGGCTCTTTCTGTCTCTCTTACTTCCACACACACACACACACACACACACACACACACACAAAACCGCTGCGAAGCCAGGAAAAGTGCATGCCGATGCTGTGCGAGGTCAGTGTAGCAGACAGGCTCATCATGAATTAAACAGTGCACCTTGGTGGCATGGGGCGGGAACGGAGGGACGGCAAGGCAACCTCCCACCCCCACCCATCTTTAAACCTTAATAGCAGGTTCAAGGGGTCATGCTGTTGCCCAGACAAGAGAGCCCTCAGGGAGCAGATGTTGGAGTAGTAGTGGGGGTGGGGTGGGGGGGTTAGAGCAGTAGGTGGTCTGTCATTTTTCTCTCTGACATCTATTTCAATATTTTCAGCTCAATGATGGTGACAATTTGTTAATATCAAAGTCTCTCTCTCTCTTACACAGTGCTGCATCCCTCTACGCTGCCTGAGACGTTCGCTCACTCCTTTGTGGATTGTGAAAAGTATCCTAGGAAACTGTTGTGTATCGCAGGCGAGAAACAAACCCACTGATCTCCTACACGAGCGTCTCAAACAAACTCCGGCATCGCTTGGCTGACATCATTACTACTGAGCCCGCTTCACTTTGGTAAAGCTCCACCATGTATTCTCAGACTGAGCATGCCCCGTTTCAAGGTCAGAAAGACAGCAACTGCTGTGACCATGATAAGATCTGCGGAAGACAGAGAGGTCAGCTGAAATAAAGACTTTTAGAGCAAGTGTGTCTTGAGGACCTGGAGTCCGAGCTAAACAGTGTCAAGGTCACATCTGCGTGATATGTCCTTATAGCCAGAGGAGCTCTCTGTAGTGCAGCGGGGCGTAATGGGCCATTTTCAATTCCAGTGGCTAATTCTCCCTTTCTGCTCTGCCTTTCACAGCAGCACAGTTAAACTCTAAGCTCCACGCAGCCCCCCTTGCATCCCTCTCTCCCTCCGCTTTCTGTGGCCAGGTAGAGCTTGTAGGAAGACAGCCTCCCATCAGCAGCTCTAGATGAGCTTGTTGCCATGGGGACAGTCAATGGGCTGGAGAGTGGGGACTTTGGGCCAGACATAAACACTCAGCATTTAATTTTACCAGCTGGTAGACAGTGGGAGAAAAGACACAGAGGGGGGGGTGAATTCACAAAGGAGATGAGCTATAGGGAAGAGTGAGGGCCTTTCTGTCCTGAAAACAAAGCAAACTAGGACTGAAGGAGAGAGCGAAGGAGGTGCTGGATCTCCCCCGACTACAGAAATACCAGTGGCGAAGAACACTATCAAAGCCTTCTTGGATACTAGAGAGTAATGAAGATAAGCTGAAGTGAGGAAACATGAATTACATCATGTGCGGCGTCCCACATGTGCGCACTGGATTGGGGTGGGTATCGCAGCATTATGCGTTAGGGAGCTAGAGATGATGTCATTTATAGAAGCACAAAGAGGAGCAGAGACTGAGCAGTCTGAGTAATGGCTTAAAAAACCTCCAGAGAAAATAACTCACAGGTGCTAAGGTGCTTTATTGAACTAAAGTATCTCAAAAAGATTGACAAAATAATGCTCCACTGTTGTCACAGACATAAATATTTTTTTTTTTCTCCTTCCAGAAACTTACATTTTCTCCAGTATATACAAAAACATGACCACAAGGTGCTTTTCATCGACAATGTGAGACTGAAGTTAATTCTTCACTCGTTTGAACAACAGTGCTTCTACAGAAACCAAAACCCCTGACAGATACCTGTGAAGTAGAGATCATTTAACTCATTTTACATCAAAATTCATTCAAGCTTTGTATTTTTGTGTGTGTGTGTTTTAATGCCTCTAGGTTTGCAAATATACTGTGTCGTGAACTGTCCATGGTGACCAGGGCAGAAAAGTGAATATGGCACTATGGAGTCTTCCTAACACACCAATATGCTGCGACAAATCAAAACAAATAAATCTCACAAAACAACAAAACATGTTCTTACATCCATAAGTAAACAATAATAAGAAAACACTTAAATTTCTTCTTCTAGGCATCTAAGGCACTAGTGTATTTCTCAACCCAAAGTGAAGGATATTTCTCAAGGTAAAGATATTGATGACTGATCTCTATACAAAATGTCACAGTACAAAAGAACTTCATTAATCCAGGGGTGCAGACTGACGAGTCAAGCAAAAATAGTATATTGATTAGTGGAATTTCTGTCTTAGTGCATAGAGGCAAACACATGGAGGGGGTCTGGCTGCTGCACTTCCTGTTATTCTCTGCATTTATGTGAAAGGTACCGGAAACGCAGAATGAAAAAGGCATCAGCAGCATGCCCACCCTCAAAACGTTTAATTCAACAATCTAAACAGCGATTGATATGCTCTCATTAAAGGGTCAGTTCACCCAAATTAAGAAACACACATTGTCACTTACATGTATGTATGTGCAGATAGTTTGGGATTTATTAACCCAGGTTCGTAGATATGTGTCTCTCAGATTTCAACCTCCACCCCACTACAATAAAAGGTGGATAGAAAGTTTGTTTGTGAAGCTCATGACACTGAAAAACTGCATGACGGCAATTTTACAGGATCATCTCTTTACAGACACATTGTTCTGGTTAGTTAAGGTGCTCCACACTGTAAATGTTTTATCCCTGGAACTACATTCTACCAAAGAAATTGTGTTTTAGGCAAGAGGAAACTGTAGTAGAAATCTGTTAATGTATTTGGAGTGAACTGAAACTTAAGTAGTTGTTGGAATTAGAAGCTTTTGACTTATGGAAATAAATTAGTTCTAGTGTACCGCACAGCGTTTGAAATGAGTTGAAATTACATGAATTGCAGTACAGGGGTCATATTCTCTGCTTGCAAGTTACAGTGGCACATTATCAAATCTCACTGAGAACTGCAGCCTATTCACTGCACAAAATTCACACCCTGACAAATAATTAGCGAGGGTTCATACGGATGTAACTAATTCCCATTTTGATGACTGTTACTGTAATATTAAAGTGGCCTACAGCATCTTTTCACTTCTACTTCAGGCTACAAGACCTTGTATACAACAGTGATACGTTAGTCATTTATATAAGCTTATAATCAGTTGTTAGCTAGTCAGCAATACTTATGTGAGACACTGTCATCATATTTATACATACAAGTTAAACAAATATTTGGCATCCGGCAGCAAATATTGTATATGTGACCATACTAAGTTGGCATGTATTCACAAACACTAGTGTACATGAAAGAAACTGTTGGATCTCCTCCATGCTGTCTGGTAAATAGGTGCATGTGCCAAAAATACTTAAGATTGTATCTGTGTGTACCTGATCACGTTCAAAAACTGAAATGTATCTTCTATAATAAAATCCTCCTCCATAATAAAACACATTCTCCTCAGTTCAGTCACAGTACTTGGTGTGTCCTGCTTTACCGTTTGAGAGTCTTGATTAGCAATGAAATGTGTCTGGTTACAAGAGAATGCAGATTTTAGTGTAAATCCAGCCATTAGAAAAAAAAAAAAAGAAAAAAGAAGAGCACAGGTGCATCATTTTATAGCCACTATATAATTATGAGACCTAAAGAAGATTTAATTATCAGTGCAACTAAATATTGTCTGTCCCATGGCTGCTAAAAAGATAAGTGGAGGTTTTGATAACCACAGGTGACAGTGGCAGCACTTTAATCACATCATGTATATTTTACTGTGGTAATAATAATAATAATAATAAATGCTAGATCTAAAGAAAACTGGTGAACATGATTAGAGCGTGCAGTTGCACACACGGAGTAAGTAACAGAAAGCCTATTAAAGGCCTTAGATTGTAATTGTGACACAGTCATGTCTAGTTTCTAAAGATTACTCAGAGAAGTGAAATGAGTCCATCGGAGGTTATTTGTAGTAGAGTGTACTGGCTGCACTCTTGAATGATTTCTTTGTGTAACAAAATACTTTGTGAGTAGGAGGCCAGTGTATGGTGGCTGCCATACTGTAGCCTGCTTCTGACAATGCCCCTGCTAATAGCTCTCTTTAACCTCCAAGAGCCCTGGTTTGGTGCCAGAGTGCAAATTCTCAAACACATCCGTTATAACATTATTATGACAGGAGAATGTGTTTGTGGTTAACTGAAGAGGACAACTAACCTGAAATGATACCCAAAATCAGTAAGTTACACAAATGTTAAAAAGGTTGAACAGATGTAACATTATTCCAGCTTATTTAAACTTGCAGAATTTTGTAGCACATTTGCATATCAAGGCTTGACTGTCTGTTGTTACAGTGGACGGAGCCTCGTTCACGCAGACCTCCCTGCTTGCCCTTTGTGCATCCTTCCCTCCTGGGGATAAGAGATGAGCCGAGGACATGAGTAGAAATGCTCTTAAGGTTCCCACCACTCTAAGCCATCAGTTTTAAAGGACATAACTAGGACATCAGTGGTCAAGTCCTCAAGCTCACAAGTTTCCCATCGAGTTACATAAAGGGTAGACATTTTACTAGAAAATAAATGATGTCGTTGTCCATTATAAAGTTTTGCAAAAGGCAGTGCAATACGATTCATGAGCATTAATCAGTGTGTCATCAATCATAAAGGAATTGTTTTTTTAAATTAGCCTATTCACCTCTGCTGTGTCCTACGTATGAGTTTTGGGAAAAAGGACCTGTGACCATCTGAACTTCATGGATTTATTTCTAGTCATATTCAGAGGTCACAGATTTTGTGTATAAGTGTAAGCAATAAGTACCGCATAGCCTGAGAGGGCTCATTTTGTAGAAGAAAAAACAAAACCCAAACAACTTTCTTCTACACCAATCAAGTGTGATCAGTTAGCCCCCGGGGCTTCCACCCAACCAAAAGACAGTGATGCTAGATCAGTTGGCAGTCCATGTAGTAAGGCAGAGACAGGACATACATCATGAGCTTTAGTTAGTCTCTACACACAAACTAGTGACATGCCCACTTCTGTAGGCATGCAGATGTTGACTGTCAACGCGGCCGTGCAGTCCACAGTCAGTCCACATCAAGAACAGAAACATTATAACTCAAGTGTCGACCAGGACGCTTGAACAAAACAAGGGAACAACAGAATTGAGATTAGTAGAAGTGTGCATGTGCGTACAGAAGAGAAATTATTTGTTTCTTCCTAATATAATAAAGGAAACCCTCTGGCTCCTGCAGGACCAGGTAGCTTGTCAAACGTACCACTCCCTACGTGAGATGACAGACCCGTCTTTATGAGAGACATAGTCACCCTCGGGCCCACTATCGTAGCAGTCATCTGACACGTAGGGGGAGCCGTTTCCCTGTGGTTTAGGTGAATGAGGGTATCTGGCACATCTGGCCTGCCGCGGACTAGAATACTGTGTGTGTTCGCGGTGGTGATTCTGCTGTTGGCTGCTCTCCCTCATTGCCCTGGTGTAGCCATTAGAGGGATATTCCTCTCCGTTGTAGTTGCTATGGTGACGGCGGTCACGCTCATGTTTGAGCTGGCGGTCACCCCACTCCTCTCGGTCATGGTCCTGATGGTGGGAGCTGCTGCCTGCTTTGGTAGGGTGGAGCTCATGCTGCGTGGGCGCTTTCTGGAGGTCATTGGGGCCCAGGTAGTGCTTGGTGTAGTAGTTCCCGTGGAAGGTCTGCTGTTTCCGTAGGTAACACACACCAACCAGAGACAGAAGTAGTAGCAGGAACAAGGCCCCGCCCACAGCCCCACCCACTATGGAACCAAGATTACTCTCAGGAAGGGCCTCGAGTGTGGGGAAGCTGAGGAGGACATGCCCCTTTTCATCCACTAAGGTGGAGGAGGCAGAGCCAGTAAGGACAGGAGCAGTAATGGTGGAAGGCATGGTGGGAGGATCTAATGGAGGGAAGGAGGGTGAGAGGGGAGTAGAGGGTGGAAGGGAGAGATGAACAGACAGAGAAGCAGAGAATGTCAATGCCAACTACATCAGCATTTTGCTACGTAGGGATAGGTTGACAACTAAACTACCACACATACTAAACTATGGAGTACGTGCATGCAGCAGCCTCGGGTTAGCGCTTCATTCTAATCTAATGCTTCAGAACTTGTGGCTGCAGTCTTCGATTATTCACCAATTATTGTATACAAGTAAAACATGAAAAACTGAAATACATCCCCATAAAAAAATATAATTTGGTATAATGGGCTGACACAACTGACACATCAGAGGATGGACCAAGCAGAGTTCGAGCAGTGCTACCATTAAGATAAAGAGCACCACATCCCTGGCAAGGTTTTTATGACTGTCACCACAAGACAGTGTGTAATACTCTCCAAAGACAAAACCCACAAATCACAGTTAATTATAGACCTGAAATGGCTCATACATTTTGGTTAAAGATTCAAGAGAATACTTAGTATTCCTTGGTCAAAGTAGGCCACGTTGTCACCAGTTCAATAATTTAACAATTAACATGTAAAAAATCTTTAGATATCCCTTACTGATTGTTGTTCTGTATTAGCATCTGTGTGTCTTGCTAACAAAATCTTATTTTAGTACAGTTTCAGGTATTTAAGAGCGAACCAAAGGCTACTGAAGAAATTGAAGATTACTGAATAGAGTATATTGTACACTACAACAGTGAAGGAACAACAAAAACCTGTCTTTCAATCCTTTAACTGAAAATGTATTGTACTTCTTCTGGCTGCCAGAGGCAGTGCTTTCCACCTGGATATTCAATCATGCACACAGTCAAGTACTTAAGTCAACAAAGTCACTTGTAACCTAGGTGATGTATGCCAAGGTTTCTATAAAGGCCTGAACACTCCTGTAATGTTTCATCTCCATCTTGTCACAGTTGCTCAAGCAGATCATATTTCCAGGGCAGTAATAGTTCTGTGAAACTGTTGACACTTCTAAGTCTCATCACTTACTGTAGTAGGCAGGCTACAGGTTTTTTGACCTAAAGAGGCTGCAAACAGATTTCAGCTTTGGGAGGGTATTACTTGTTCATTCTCAACTGGTAGCTTAGGAGGGTCTTCCCTTGGGGACATGCCACATTTTAGGATTGTGTATTGTATCAAAAGGCCAGAGATGTGTTGTCACAACCACCTTTAAAGCTTCATAAGCACAGCTTTGTAACTGGTGAGTAAGTCATTTCTTGCTTTGTTAGCAGATGAGCTTCATCTGTGTAACACATTACCCTAAACCCTCTATCTGCAACTGTCAAGTAAATATATCAGTGTCAGATATCATTTTGGGTGACTGAAATGGCTTAAACAAAAGGTGGTGTGGTCAGGATCCTGGGGTCACTATATGCAGATAGGGTAATTGGAGACAAGGTGGACATATCTGTTGAAGAAATAAAAAGGAAATTGCAATGGGTGACCAGAAGACTAGAAACCCACTGTAATGTTATCCAGCACAACAGTTATGATTAGGGCTGTGTGTGTGTATTAGAACACCAACCTTAAAATGAACTGGATTAGGGGTGATGCCCACAAAACAGAAAAGCCAAAAGACATAATCAGAAGGAGCTGAAGTAATGGAAAGAATCTGAGTCTAAAAGCTTTAATGGTGCTGCAAAATTGCTCTGCCACTTTAACCTCGGTGCCAAGCCAGATGTGTGGAAAAGATTCACATCTTAGAGATGACAAACATGAACCTGAAGGTTTGTAGCATATGAATCGTAAAACTCCCAAGCAGAGGCAGTGAACTGACATGTGTGAGCACAACCACAGAAACACATACAACGGAGAGTATACCAACACGCGTAAGCTCGCACACACACCCGTACAGGTCCTCTCAAAGGAAAATGAAATATGGATGATAAATAATAAATAGGAGTTGAAAAGAACTAGTTAATGTTTTATGAATCTGGGACATCATCTCACAGTCAGGCTGCAGGCTTTTGCCTCTTACTGCATGACACATGCAGAAATAAAAGAAACACAGAAAGGAAGAGAGAAAGATGTAAAAGAAAATCCCATCATAATCAGAACTCCATTCAGGAAGAGAGCCTCCATAGACAAGACAGATTTTGTGAAACCAGAGGAACATGCTCCTCATACACAAAGTGAAAGAGACACGACATACTTAGATGTACAAGTATGTACAAGCCAAGAGGACAGAGCAGAAGCAGAGCACTGTGGTCTAAAGAGGCCTTAAATATTTGCAGCTGTTTGGCACTGGAACTCCCCTTTTGAACATCTGGAGACCCAATGTTAATCAAGGCTAATCAGCATGCAATTAAGACTAAATGAAAGGGTCAAATATTATCAGTGCCAACACACTGTACCACACTTGATAGACTGTCGGTACGTACAGAATGGGCGAGAGTGATACAGTGTCACATTTCAGCTTGAAGGACAATGTCACAGGCAGTGATGATACCCTCTATGACGTGCGTGCACTGTGCTTCCTAAGGGAAGAGCAGGCAATAGGAGTCAGCTGTGTTCTGGTGTGTACAGTCCACTCACCTTGTATGAGAATACGCACATCCCGACTGCGGAGGTTAATGTCATTGGCAACCTCACACCTGTAAACTCCAGAGTCATTCCGCTGGAGGGGACGCAGGAAGAGCAAAGTGCTGTTCATTATTTCCACCCCTTCTGGCATTTCACTGTCCAATCTATGATACACAAGAGAGAAACATTTAGACACACAGACACACCTACACAACTATCCAGATATGTAATCCTGTACATGTGATAAATAATTGAATTGTGACTTGAAGGTTTTTGGATGAGTTAAAGATATTTAAAAATATTTTAAAAGTAAGGCAAGTAAGAACTTTACTTTTCCGTTGCTAATCTTCTAGTTAGCCTTCAGTAGTGTGTCTTTCAAGTTTACTACAACTCAGCGTTTCGGCCTACTTGGTCCATTTTAACACATAAGACAAAAGGGCGATGTCATACACACATACCTGATCCATCTGAAGTGATGAGCCGGTGGGTTTGCGTTGGCCTTGCACATCATTTGAACATTTTCCCGTCCCACATACCAGTCTCCATCATAGCCCACAACTGAGATATCAGGAGCAACTACAAAGAGAGAAAAACAACAACAGCCACAAATGATTGAGATATCACTACAAACTGGCCAGAAACCTGACAAACACTGTTCAACCAAGTTAGATTTTCATATTCTAAAAATATTTCTGCTACATGGAATTTGCATCAGCATACACATCCAAGATGACCATTTTCCTAGGCTGTGTGCAGCATTATATGGAGTCTGAGGTCGGTTATGGCCTAGAGACATGAGCCTGTGTCCTCTAAATACGCAC
>NW_023339763.1:16775322-16780250 GCF_004916995.1 Morone saxatilis | reverse complement strand
GTGTTTGGTAATCAAAGACATACAGTACACATTATCAACACTAAACGCCAACCATGGGCCCAGTTATGAGACTTTTGACAGCATTTTAACAGACATCTATACTTATCTAGTTCCTCTATGAGTTTGCATTTGTTTCACACTAAGCGACTTTTACTACAGCGTTCAGGGTAATCTTCCATGACTAAATGTTCGCTTACTTTTACTTTTTTGCTGTGTCATAGCATAAAATCCTTAGCCGTTACCATCTGTCACAAAACAGTAAGTCAGATCAAAGTTAAATGCATCTGTCAACCAAAAAAGATTTTCAAAGAGGTCATTTTACCCCTTTCACTGGTCTATTTGCAGTTGGTACACAGAGACCCATTTGTACCCCACAAAGTACAGATATGTACTCTGACATACTGTATATGGGGGCTTACTGACAGAAAACATTTTCACTTTTGACAGCTTAGGGCCACACAGGGACATGTGCTGACATAGAAATGAAATACAGACTTTGAAAAACCAAAGAAAACACCAAGGACAGCCTTTCTTAAACAGCATGCATGGACTGTCCTTGATTTCATGTCTGTCAATTCAGCTGTTTTCTAAAGTGAACGGTTGCTGAAGTGCTTCAAATAAATCAAATGTCAACACTAACGAGGCCAAACATAACTAACTGCTGTTGGAAATCAAATACCTTCAGTTTTAATGCTGTCCTCCTCGCTAAATAGTGTGTTTAAATGTTCAAGGAAAGTAAAGGAAGGGAGCAAGGAAACAGCTGCTGTGTTTGTCCCCCTTCACTGGACAGGTGGGAACCTTGTCTAGGACCTCAAAGATTTACTCTATTTTATAGTGTAGACTCTACTGCAACCTCTGATCATTCACTTTATGCCTGCAGGGTTATTCTGGCCTGATCGGTCTAAAAGATTTAAGAAAACATTTTTGGTGGTTGTTTCACTGATGTGTTTCAAAATACCTAATGAAAGTCTTACACTGCACATTGAGCTGGTAGGGGATCCTGAAGTCACTCTTCAGAGCCGGGTGGCGGACCACACAGGTGAGTGTGTGGCCCTGGATGTGACGTGTGGGCTGCCAGAGGTAGCGCACTTGTGTGCTGGTTGTGCCGTTGACCTCATCAAATAGTTGCACTTCTGACTGGCCAAAAAGGTTGGATTCCCAGGACACCTCAGCAGGGGGCCGGGCCCGCTCAGCAATACAGGTGGCCACTACAGTATCATTGCCACCATCGATCAGGGCAGTGGAACCCGCAGACACATAGACCTTTGGCTCCACTGTGATAGAAAAGAGACAAAAAAGTTGTTGGCACATTAGAATTTCAAGAACCATGAGGTCACTTCACTGAGTTAATTTCAGTGTTTATCAAGACCAGTTTTCTTTTACTGCATTCTCTCCACTTATTTCACTGCACTACAACCCAATCCTAATCTACATTATTAGCAGCTCAAGCCACCCCTGTGATCTTTCTGTGAAAAGGGATTGAGTGAGTACACACAGGCACCGAGTTTGTGTATCGGCAGTGAAAACCTGTGATCCAAATGTAAACAAAAAGGGTAATTGCTTCAACCAAATTCTAAACACAGGATTGGAACCTGCTGTAGCTTACAGGTCCTTTAATACATGTACTAATATCAATATCCACAGTTTGACATTGTGGCTGCAATTGCCAATTATATTTATAATCAAAAAAATGATTAGTTATTTTCTTAGTCTTAATCATTTAGTATCCATCACAATTTACTTGTTTTGTTCAACCAACAGTTGGACTGTACTTGACATCACACACAGGAACACCACATTCTCAGAGTTGTGGACTTGTTAGGCAGAAGAACACGTGTGTAAATGTACATTCACACTTACCGAGTACATTGACAGTAGTTGTGGCTTGAGTGTTTCCCAGAGGAAATGTGGCAACCTTACAGGTATAGATCCCGACGTCAGAAAAGCCCACATTTTCCAGTACGATGGTGGCGTCATGAGAAGAGGGCGAGCGAAAATACAAGCGTTGAATATACTCTGGCGGGATGGAGATGCCATACAGTGGGTTGTACACAGCCACTGTGACAGATCCTGAAGGCAGATGGCGCTCCCACGAACTCTGAGTAAGAGTAAGGTTTGCGCCCACCTCCACCCTGCACTCTAATGTCACATTCTTCCCCAACACAGCGTTCACCCTCTGAGGCACCACCACCTGACTGCACCACACACCTGTTAAAGAGACGCACAAAAACAAGAACTTTACCACATACAATCATTTGCTAACAGGTTTGAATAATTTATCACCAGTAATAAGACACTTACACTACACTTCTGATAGTCAGAACTAAATCTTTAAAATGCATTATGATATATTTTGAAGCATAATCCTTTTAGCCTAATTTCTACTGTGGTTATTATTTTCCACTTATCCAGGTCCCATCCTTCAAAGTGAGAAGTTCACCAATCGCAAAAAAATAACTTGCTGTTGAATGTTACCAACATTAGCTATTTTAAGACCTTTAAAAGAACTGAACTGTTAAGCTTTTATTAAACCACTACTTTTAAATGACACATACAAATTCCACTTTGTTTAGATATTAGAGCTGAAACAATTAGGCGATCAATAGAAACTGAATTGTCAATCATTGTTGCAGTTTAATCAAACAAAAATGGCAAACACTCTCTGGTTCAATCTAGGGATGCAACTGATAATTACTTTAATTAGTTCTGGGATTAATTGACTAACCATTGGGTATATAAAATATATTCAAATATTCAGTTTTCTGTCACACAAAACATGGATGAATAAATGTAATTAGTACATTATAAAATGACAAACAAGAAATCAATTATCACATTTTTTGCCAATTATTTTCTGCTGATCAACTAACTTATCAATCAAGTAATTGCTGCAGCTTTAGTTCAAGCTTCTCAAACATTAAGAGTTGCTCTTTTTCTGTTTTTTATATCATTTTAAATTGAAAATCTTTGGGTTCTGGACTGGTCAGACTACAGACAGCTACAGATCTCACTTTGCGCTCCTTTACCTTGTGTTGGAACTTTTTAAACATTTCATTAATTTAAGGATGAACTCAATCTAAAAATAATGAACAGAATAATGTACGATGAAAAACACTGCTTGCTGCAGGCCTAACTGATATGGCAGACAATTAACTTTTTCTGGTTAAAAGGAAACACATTGGTTTATTTGACTCAATGGCACAGATTACGTTTTCTATTTTAAAATGTCAGACGGGATTATGAGAGTGGACGAGTCATCGATCTAATATTGAATGACGAATCAAGAGTATTTCTGGTGTTACCTCTGACGTCAGTCATTAAAACAATTACATATCTGTCCAAGTTCAGTACCATCTGACATCTGCGGGTATCAGACTGGAATCAAAGCTTGATACCACCACAGCAGGCGTTGGGCTTTTCAACAAATAAAACACAGCTGACTGTGTGACTGAGTGTCCCATTGATGAATTTGTTTTGTCTCTATATAGCTTTCCTCCTCCTGACCTGAATTCAGGAATTAAAAGCAGGCTGTCTTGTATGTCCTTTGTCCAAATATAACCAACCCATGCACTCTGTCACCTGCACTTGTCAGAAACGTGGCGTGCCTGAAAAGCAGAGAGCTCAACGTCGTGTTAAGGAGAGTCAAAGAGATGTGAAGAGAACAGACTGGCGAGAAAAAAAAAAAAAAGACGATGGGAAGAGATATGCTAACACGAGGATGACATCATCACTGAGAGGAAAAAGAGGGCTGAGAGTGAGGAGAGGCGAGAGCAAAGTCACGTACGAAACACAAGTGAGAGGAAATGTATCACGAGGATCCTGCTAAACAAAAAAACACAGGAATCACGTTACCGATTTAGAAAAGACAATATAATGCTGCTCGACTGCCAAAGCCCTCAACCAGATCACTAATTGCAACAAGCTGCCAGCAGGAAGACATCATCATAAATCAAAACCTGCTGCGCTGCTTGGCAACTGACTGCAAATATTCTATTGTTGTTTTGCCAAATACCGCTCTTTCTCTGGCCAATCTCACTTGAAAAGGCCATGTCCTCAAATATTAGTACTGTAGAAGTTTCCCTACCCCTAAAGTATGAAGTACAAATGTCTATTTTTAAAATCTGTTCCTGCTGATAGATTCAAGTTTGAATTTGTGAGAAGACGAGACTTACTGTACCTGACAGTTTTCATTAATGTTTAATTTGAATGTTACTGGTTCAGTGGTTTATTATAAAGGTCAGTTTTTAGGGATTCCACACAATAAAAATAAAAACCCGATAGATGAGACGGCATAAAATTGTAATATATAGTAAATATTTGTTAATACACTTGAAAAACACAAATGTAATAAATTGACACAGCAAACTTTGTTTTCTCTTGTTCAGCAACATGTTCTATATGTTGGTCTAGATGGAGGTGTAAAGACACATTAAGCCAAATGTTCAATTGTCGTGGTTATCAAATCTTGATAGCACATTTCTAGTAGGTATCATGAGTCATCGTATTGCTCAGAGAGAGTAGAGGCAGCAGATTTCAGTGCAACAGTGGGGAGACAGTCAGCTGTGGAAGCACTATTCCTGAATTTTTGTGCTATTTAGGTCTATGCAATGGCTTCAGTTCACACTAAAATACATGTTTACACACACACACACACACTATTGATAGCAAAAACTCAGCATTAAATTCAAACTTTAAGCATTAAAGGATTCACACTAATAAGTGATCCATTACTAATGTGCTTCCAGTGGAAGTGATGGAGGACAAATTCCACATTCCTCGTTCTGTACAGAAATACATAATAAGCTAATATGAGAGTTCAGCATCGGAGTTAGCCAGATCAAGTGGATATCGTCCAAACTTGCTGTTTTTATACAGAATTCCCTCTTTGTGTTTCACAGCACTGTGGAAACACAAAGAGGGAATTCTGT
>NW_023339763.1:16770955-16775222 GCF_004916995.1 Morone saxatilis | reverse complement strand
ATGTGCAGACCCAAACCAAAACCAAACAATGCACTTAGCTAAGGTTCCTACTTAAGAGGTAAGTCTTTAATAAAAACATGTTTCAAATACATAGATTCATTTTTAAAAAGGCTCCTTTTCAAAAACAGCTGGTCACTTTTGCTTGAGAGAGTATTTGGTGCAGCACAACGGTGTATGTGGGATTGAGTCAAAATAAACTAATGAAGGAACATGTCACCCAGTGCAACAGTGTGGCTCAGTGATGTTTTTTAATAGTTTCTGGAAAACAATGGAGCTCTATGACACAGAGGAATAAGATATATCAGGCTTTGATACACACACAACACTAATTAGTACATTCATTGTTGGTTTGAGTCCGCACATGGGATTTTTGGCAATGAGATTAATTTAGAACATGAACATGAACATGTACATACATATATATATATAGGGCAGACTGTTTACTGTATACTATATCAGAGTACATTTTCATAAAAACTCAACAACTAAGTTCTTGAGAAATGTTTTCTTTGTCAACTCCGTGTGGTGATTCATGTAAAATGCTTATATTGAGATATTTGTTTCACTTCAATATATAAAGTCTTACAGACAAACTGTTTCTCCAGCACCATGGACAGCACCTTAAAAAAATCATTACAGTTCTGTGTATTTGCTCTTTATTGCCCATTTAGCAAATGCTCCTGACATATCAAATGAAAGTATTGAGCTTTTTCCTCCATATATATGTAAGTAGTGCAGTTACTACTTACTTTATAGGATGACATTTTATAGGCATGCAGGTGTCTTCTACTCCAGATCAACGTGGAGGTGTGAGTATGGCTGGTAACATCTTTTGGGTTATTCAGTGTTTCAAACATTTTACTTTGCTCAGAGCAGTAAATCATAATGCTAGAAATAGTAATAACACAATAAGACAATAATAATGTCATTGCCGTATCTAGGTGGCTACGTGTGGCCTCAAAACTACATATTTCTTATGTTTATGAAGTGCTTCACATGGCTTGGGTGTCATGATATGTATTAATGCAGATCATTTTTCTTTTCATCCTGCCATTCACTCCTCTCACGCATACTCACTCATAGTTTCTTTGCTGTCATCATATGGGTCTGTTAATTGATATCAGCTGGTCTCATCTATCCAATAGCACAGCGACAAACTTTCTTTGTTAGCCTATCATCTTGTGGCTGTCTTTTCAAATATGATTCTCTCTCTAAGCCCTCAGTTCACTGCCATTGTGTATGCCCCTCCACCTCCCCGTCACCACCCAGCCTTCGCAGATTCATCAGCTTCTCCATTACCTCAGCTTCCTCAGCCATCAGCCTCAGCAGAGTCATCAGTCACCACCACCAGCAGTGTCTCTTGCTGCCGTTCAGAGCAAGCTGTTCCATCAGTTGTTAAAATAAATATTATCTTATCTATGATCTATATTCAGCGGAATATTAATGCAGATATAATTATATAATTATATCTATATATATATATAGATATAATTATTTTTTTCATGTTTAAAGAAGAAACAAACTACATTTATGACTCAGACAGACGGAGCAACAGCTGTGCTAATGATGTACTTTATTCCTTAACTTTATGCAGTTGTAGCAACAAACAAAGTCTCATCATCCTGATATTGTATTCTGCAGCTTGATCCTTTATCAGGTAAAGACAGACAAATATTTTACATGTTCATTTATTCAAAATGACATTACAAAAACTTTAAACAGTGAAATTTGAATGCAGCTTGAGCAGTAAAACACTGGCTAAAGTAACAGTGTGTAAGTGTGTGTGTGTGACACTCGCCCACAGTAACAGTGATTTCCTGTCAGCTTGCAGCATCACAACAGGATGAATCCTTGTTACTGACAGCAACACGTCACTATCATTTTCAATAACGGTCTTTATGTCTGTCTGTCTGCCGGCTGACTGACAGAAACTCCAACCAGCTTTACAGTGCTGAGAGATGACACTGACCTGCATGCAAACACACGTACACAGAGAGAGAGTTCATGTTGAATTGTCACATATAATCATACCGGTACAATCATAGTGTTACTGATAAAGACTCCTGGTCTTAAAGTCAAGGTTAAGTCCAAAGGTTTCCTTAGATAAGCTTGTAGAGTCCAACACAAAGATCAAAAGAGGAGGAGAACAAACACTGAAGAGATAAGCTGATAAATCAGGATACAACTTAAAATATTTTGTTAAATTAACAGGATGTTCAGCGTTTTCATACCTGATCAAAACACATTTCTGATTATTTGGGATGTGTGTTGGATTATTCTCATACTTCAACACTACCTCTTTTTTTCATTTAAAAAAAAATCAGCACTTAGGTCAGTGGATTTTCAGGCATTAAATTAGTGATATTAACTGTATAATCAACCAGCAAGCGAAGAGTTCATGAAGTCACTGGCCAAGAAATAACAATGTCTCATTTTGTACAGATTAAACAAACCAGTTGTAATGTGTCCAAATGCATGTTTAATTAAAATTAATGATAATAGATATGGTAATCTTATCATCATTTAACTAGAAATATATTAGTATTTTTACTCAAACAGTTTAATTGATCAATTTCCTGTTGATTGACCGATTGATCAATCAGCTGCTCCTATTTAATATGTAAACCTAAGACTTCCTCCTCTAATAAAAACATCAGTATTCCCTGTTGCCTGCAGCCTCATTAACAAAGCACAGAAACATGGTGACACTTAGTTTTAGTAGCTTCTGCACTCTTTTCATTTACACTCAATCAACTGTATTGATCTGAGACCCGTGATTCACCATCCATGACTACAGAATCACGTCCTGTGCATATTCACACACACACACACACACACACACACACACACACAGTAGAAAACAGATTATAGATATCCTGGCATCAAGGACACATTGCTCCCCGGGGACACGCTGCTGCTCGTTCTCACTTTAGTCAATATTACCTTCACATGCACCACTTATGTGGCAGCAAGTGTATTAATGTGTGTGTTTTGCCAGAGGGCAGCGTGGCTTGTTGAAAGTGGAAATCAGAACATAAATGTGATGGTGTTAGGGTAAAAGTGGCAGAGCCAGCTGCGCAGAGTAGGACTGGGAAGGATTGAAGGGTCATTTGACAGTGAACTTTTTGCACATAGACATTTTACCGTCTTTATCGACATGCACGGGGTGATGCAAATACGCATTTCTGGCCGACTGCAAAGGGCAGTAATGCAAAAGTGTAGCAACGCAAACATTTCTGCCAAATGAAAAGAACAACCTCAGCTGTGTGATGTCTTGTAGTGACACAAGATTGTGTAAATCAATCTTTAAGAGGACACTGGAACACTTATGGGACAGTATTTAACATGTTTGTTAGATCTGCATTTTCTCTGATATTACCATCACATTTAATGACGGTGAAATGTGAACGGATCACAAATAATGATCAATATTATAGAAAATTAACAGTCTGTGCTAAGTGTTTCTCTTTTTAAAAAAAAGGTCCAGTGTGTAACATTTAGGAGACATATTGTCAGAAATGGAATATAATATTATTTCATTAGTGTATAAACACCTGAAAATAAGAATCGTTGTGTTTTCATTACCTTAGTATGTTGAACCACCTTGTTTCTACAGTAGCCCAGAATGGACAAACCAAACACTTTCAAATTCTAATATTAAATTAAGCGATCAATACACGAGCATAATGTAAAAATGTGGTCTTCTTTTAAACTATGAGGTTTAGTAGAATTTCCTTGAATTATTTTAATGATTTATGTGCACACAACCAATCGCAGGCCAAAACATTGTTACATTTATTTTATTCATCTACATTATTTTAATTATAAAAGCCAGAAGTGGCACCAAACAAAGAGCCATCGGGGAGCCAAACGAGCCAGCTCTTATTGCTGAGCTGAGCCAAATCACTGAATTCCCATCACTACTATTTATGTTATAAGGCATGCAAATGTGTAAATGGTTTAATCTGAGCCAGTCTGATCAGTCCTTGTAAAGGATCCAAATGGATGCTAGCGTTGCTCCATGCGTCAGCGTGCTTTAATGTTTTTTTTGCCCCCTAGTGTTCAGAAATAAGATTAAAGCGGCTTTAATAAAACATTAAACATTAATTAGTGTTTGTTTCCCTTTAAAACCTAGATGTTATTAGCTGTGAGGGTGTGTTCATCCATTTCGCATTCAAAAGGCACAAAGTCACACTCCTCATTGAAATGTACAGCAGACTTAAACTGAAGCTCGATAAATGGTCCGTCTCTGGTCCCGAACCTGAAC
>NW_023339763.1:16728364-16770932 GCF_004916995.1 Morone saxatilis | reverse complement strand
AGTCAGTTCAGGACTTTGGGATCCCGGTAATAACAGAACATGCAGCACATTAATAATGTGGTCGAGGGTCTCTGGGTCAAGTCTCTAACAAAAGAGTTACAGATGTGTTTGTGGGTTCAGCTTTAATGTAGGAGCCCAGATCTTCTCTTCTCTGCACACTGTCCAAGAGAGACCCTCTACAGCGTAAAACAGCGGTTTAGTGCTGGGTAACACAGCAGCCATTTTGACATTAAATATTAGGGTAAACACAGGTGTCAATGGTATTAATTAAGGTTCGGTTCCATTCAGATCAATCAGAGTCAAGGGGGGAGCTGCTGTGAATGCTGCTCACTGTAAAGCCTCTGCTACACTAAATGGAACGGACACTTAATTAGTATCATCGTTAGCACCTGTGATTATTACCTCACTATTTCATGTCAAAATGGCTGCAGTTTTAAAGCTGCTATTGATTTAGAAAACTCTCCGAGATAAAGGCAGTGAAGAGACACAAAACCTTGTTGTAATGTAACACAATCCAGTAGGGGCGTGAAGATGAACTCACCATTCATTACAATTCACTTTGCTCGCAATAAAAAATAAAAAGAGAGAGACTGAAGACAAATTACGACTGAAAAAGATTCAGACAAAAATCTAAAACATTTATTTTCTCTTAATTTATTAGAGAATAATTTAAATTGAAAAATAATCCTGTTTTTATTTCTGAGTTAAGGTATAAACTGAAGTCTTGAGCCTTGATAGCACGATTAATATCACAATCGTCTCATTAATTTAAATCTTTACATATTTGTATCACTGTCTTATGATATATATCTTTATATATGTAATCACTGAAACTAAATCTAGAGACATTTTGTGAGAGCTGAGTTGTAAGAGTGAAGCGGACTCTACAGTGATATTAGGAGTCCCTTTCTTACCTTTAGATAAAGCAAGAGAAATATGATAAGAGAAACAGCGTGGGGGACAAAGTGCGTCTGCGCCTGGTTCCCTCATTGGTGAGTAAAGATATACCATTAAACTACTGATCGAGAACAGCAGACAGGGAGTCTCTAGTCTGGTTTTGTGCATCACAAGCTTTTTCATTATACATGCATTATATATAAAACAAGTTTCCTAATCATTAATGTTAATTATCAACATCTAACTTTTGTTCTTTTTTAGTAGAGGAAAGGGAGTTTGTAGAAAAGCTGCCTGTGGGCAATACTACTGCTTTCTTTTAAAACACAGAATAATAATAATGTCCTGCTGTGAGAGTTGATATGAGGATTCAGTTTCATGATAAAGTTAGAGATAAACTAGTATCACTGTTTTCTCTTCTTTAGGATGCATTACAGCAGCACTTGGGCACTGAGCACAAAGTTGTCTGTTTCAGGGTGGAGTTAGTTATATTTCCCACCCCTTGATTAAAGCATAATGAGCTCAGGATCCATCCAGCACATGGTGTCTGACCCCCACCCCGACCTGGGGAGGGGGCTGCTGACATTTAGTCTTCTCTGCGGACACAAATGAAGTTCCTCAACATTTTCCCAAAGACGGCTGTCGTGACTCGCAGCACAGCACCGTGTTACTTTAAGTTTCTGGAGCTAATATGGCTGCCAGTGAATCTGCAAACACCAGAGTGTAGGTTAGGTGATATATACACATTAGGTATATGTCTCACTGATGATCACTGCCCCGGCCCCTCGGCGGTATATGGACTGTTTCTATGGCATCGCCGGGTCGCACCATCATCCTCGGTGGCGGCGCTGGCTAGCTACCGCTCCGACGCGTTGAAGTGAACTTGTAAAGCAACTTTCCTTTGGTGTTTAAATGCCACCTGCTACACTTACTACACTTCCAACTTTAAATAATCCACACTTAAAACACACGCCGGGGGCGAGTTTTGCCGCCGGGTTCGCTCAGGCGGTCGGCTCCTTTCACAAAACTTCTGTGCGCCGTTAGTGGAACAAATGAAACTGCCGGACAGAAAACAAAACAAAAAAAAAACCCGGACTCACCTGTGATACTGCACAAAAGGTGAAATAACGCGACCCCGCCTTGCCGTCCGAGGTAACTCCGATGAGAAGGCGGTAACATCTTCAAAAGCAGCGCAGTCTCCTGCCACAGGACCCGACCGTAGGCTGCATGCCAATTTAACGGTATGTGCAGAGGAACCTCCTCAGCAACAACTCCGAACTGCATGTGGACTGTACCATCTGCTCGGCCCGGAGCGGGGGGGCCGGGAGCTCACCTGACAATGGAAGCAAACGGCCACTTGTCGAGATCCCACAGCAACATCCCCCCCCTGGAAGAATGATCCATGTGTATACACATTACGTCACCTCTGTTGATAACCCCGACATACATTGATCAATTAAATCACTTTTATTGTTCAGTGGCTCTGCCGGTTGCTCACTGTAAATACACTGTTTCACCGCGGGGAGGAAGGATGTATATTCGGTATGTTTTGTTTGACAGTGAGCAGGATATTTTAAAATTATTTAACAGATTTGAATACATTTTGGTGGAAAGTTGGGTCAGTTAATCGTGGATAACTGGTTCATTTTTTGTGCAGATGAGGACATGATGTGAACATATAAAAAAAAGCAACATTTCTCTTACAAAGCTCCTTTTTTCTTGTCTGCTTGGTCCAACCATAGACTGTAATATAGGCCACGCCCGTTTACGCCTACATATTTTCCGCCATTTTTAATTTATGGCAAGAACAAATTATTCTTTCACTACTTTGACTGACCCGGCAAAAAAGTTACACATTTATTTTCTGGTATCATATAACATGTTCCTCCTATAAGACAACTGTAAAAAAAAAAAAAAAAAAGGCTTAATTCTTCCTTGAGTGAGTCCAACTGTAACCATACTTTTTAACAGCATTTCGCCCTCAGGTGGCGCTATAGCAACACACCTTAATGCCATGTCTACTTATGGCCACATATGACTCACAATAGGCCTTTTTTTAATAATGTGTCTGTAGTATTCAGGAGTTCGTGGTGGTAGATATTTCGATATGCTATCACTAAATTATCTGGTCTAGTTCTTCTTAAAATGAGTATATGGTTTAATTTTCTCTATGGACACTTGAATTGGTGATACCAGTTGAATTTCTAAAGTGACACTAAAAGGTTGTTGAGATTTTTAAACATTTGCTTTTGGTGGACAGTCATGGCTGCGTGGATCTGTCACACGTAGACATATGTAGTTGCTGCTCATAGCCAGTCAACAAGTTAATCTTTGCAAAGCAAATGTGAGTGAGATGAGATGGGGGTTGGGGGGGCAGCACCCCCTTCTGCTGACAGAAAGCTAACCAGGTCAGTGCTTTAATTTGAGTCTCAGTGCTGTCCTCTGGAGAGCCACAAGGGATACAATTACTCTCCCACCATCCCATTCTGCAACTCCCTAGCGCCAACGTTTGGGAGTGTGCGCGCGAGCATGTATTTTCTTTAATCTACCTCGTAGTGGGTAAAATGAGTGCATTCAATATTCCCATTGTTCTTAAGTTCAGTCTGAAATGTTGCCTTGAGTGCAGTGCAACAACATGAAAGCTATATGTTACACTGACAAAGAATTTATGATGAGGGAGAGAGAAGTGCAGACTAAAAAACTGTAATTTAATTTAGGGGCTTGTTCTAAAATCATAGTCATATTATATTTTGTACAAGTCTCCCACTGACTTTTCCACCAGCCCTCCTCATGGAGCGGTAGACTTTTCCATTAGGCATGATTTAGACATGATGAGCCCCACTATTATATCATGTTTTTGTTTTTTCGCTCTTTGTTTTATATTTCCCTTTTCCTTCATCAGCCGCCAGTTTTTGAAATTGAACTTCCATTTCTGTGTAATGCCTCGTGAGTATTCGTAGACGTCGCCAAATCAACAAACTTAGTCAATCGTTTTATTACCACCGGGGTTTCCAGCTAATGAATTTATGGGTAGTGGACAAAATAACATAAACAAATGTGCAATCCATTACAAAAGCTTTGAAATAAATACCACATACGTGGCAGTACAGTGAGGTGTCCATTCAGCAATTTCTTCCTCTTTCCTATTGCTGGTGATGTTATTGTATAGGCATTATATATATAAGTGTATAAGTTAACCCCCCTGTATGTATAACTATGACTGACTTCACTTCACTCTTACAGACTTAACAAAATCCAACACAATACTTGCGGGCTACTGCACTGGTTTGCATTATATTGTGTATGCATTCTTGGTATTTATTTCCCATCCACTGTGCAAAGTTTCCACAGACTTGTAAAAAAGTTGGTTTTGTCATTGTCATTATTCTCAAGTGATATTTTGATAGAACATTTTCCAATATAATAGTTGTTTTTACTTGCATGTAACCCAAAATTACTCAAGAGACATTGTTTAAACAATTTTGTCTGAAAAATTCCTTGTGGCTTTTCCCTCAGATCACATCTCAGTTCATTGGCAAACGGCAGAGATAAGCTTTCTGTCTTTCTGTACCTTCTCTTGTTCGGATATAATTCTCTTCTCTGGATGCACCATGTGAGCACCATTTCTTGTCGAAAGAGTGATACATAACCTGTGTGACCAGCAGTAAAACTGAGGCTGTACTAAAGAAACTTTAAACCAGTATTAAACCAAAGCCACAGACTCCATTTTCTTGGTTGAAGATGTGAAGTATTTTTGAGATCATGATAACAACATTTCCCTCCTGCTCTTGCTTTAAACTAAAGCTGCTCTCTGTCACCAGGTACTTTGTCTCTCTGGAATGTTTTTCAACCCTTCAAGTGCTCTTTCATGAAGGCCAGAGAGGTACTGAGAGGGCTTCAGGATTGTGGCGGAGTAAAGATCGGTTAAATTAGTCCACCTCCCGCTCAGACGCTTCTTTTATTCTGCGGGTCAGCACCTCCCTCCCTGTTTACCCACATAAATTGGTCTCTCTCTGCTTTCTGTCTCCATCCATTCTCCTACACAAGTGTCCATCTGGACTGTGAGAAAGAGCATGGGACTGGAATTTCATCAATAATGTCACAAGTTACTGTGATAACCTCATACAAGTTCCCTCAGGGGCTATATGCTTACATATTAAAGACTTAAAAAGGTGACACATGCTTACATATTAAAAAGTAAACGTACACATTGTGGCAGTTGCAGTCACAGGCTGCACTATTGAACTATTTACAAACCAAAAGTGACATCTGCTGGCTGAAAGGATGAACTCTTCACGTGCAGATTCAGACTTTACATCATGCTTTGGAAACATGTCTTTTTATCTTATAAAATCTCTCTTGTAATTGGTCATAATTTAATTACTTTAGTCCAATCTTTATGAATTATGTCACATATTGTATGTTTACCACATCTGAGGCAGTCAAAGTTGGTGAGACATGGCGACTTTTTGAACTATTGTTATCAAAAGCTAAAGTAATATGTTGTATTGCATTGATATTTGTGATGGGTATAAAATGTATTTCATCTTTCAGAAATGCTCATAGAAGACATTGGAACATCACGCTTTATCTTTATATTGATAATATTGTTATTACATTCTGTGTATTAGTGTGTAATTCTGTTTTGGTCAAATATCGCCATATTGTCTTGTTGGTTTTTGTTTATTATATCAAAAGAGCAGAGCGATAATAATGATTATTCACTGAAACAGTGTGTCCTACTTTGTAGTGACATTTTCATAGAATTTCCTATATAGAAAATAAATGTATAATTTTGGAAGCACATGAAATTAGATTCTAGATACACTTTGTGGAGTTATCAGCATGTTTTGTATATTCACTTTTACCATACAAAAAGCTAAAATGTTCAACCCCTGATTATAATTGTATTGCGCTAGCAAACAAATGTCAAATATTTATTTACAGTTGTGGCTCACATTAGATGTGCATTATATTTATATTTCAGAAGCAGCAAACAGTGCAGGTAAAACTGAGAAACCTCAAGCAATTAAAGATTTCTGAGCTTTTTATTACAAAATGTTCATTATAAGATGCTTATTTTTTTCTCTAATGACACAACTTTGAAGGAACTTATGACAGTTTTTATTTTATTTTACCATGACTGATACGACAGAACAACACAACCATCAAGTACATCATACACAAGTTTTATATTAGGGTTTATGTATCAATATGGTGTCTCTCACATAAAAGATAACATAGCTTGAAACAGACGTTAATGTCAATGATGTTAATTATACATCTCATCATATTAATGACTAATTACATGATTTAATCATTCTAAAAGGGTGATTTACTTTTAAACGTGTATATTTTAAGAGATTAGCATAAAATGTACAAGTCACAGAGTTAATTAGAATTTTATGAAACATATTTAACACAACAATATGTAATCATTTCTTACAGTGGATTATGAAATATGTCACTTTATTACTGTGTACACACTTGGTTGATGTCTTATATTTACATTAATATCACCAAAAGGATGAAACTCACTTCTATTCAGTATTTTAATAGTGATTAAAAAGATGCTGCACTTCACCACAAAAATGCATATTGAGGAGACAGTAGTGGTTTTAGACAGTAATTCTCAGCTTACTTACTAGCTTATTTACAGCTCTGTGAGAAAATAATTGCTCTATAGTGCAGGGTGTAGTATGACCTAAAATCAGTATACAGTATGTTTAATCATCTAAACAAAAAAGATTTTAAAGACATTTTAATTCTGACTTGAATCTGATCAGATTTCTCATAAACCTCTTCATTTACTAAAGTAAATCACAGGAAGAAATCAAGGCTTAGGAAATGGTCTAACAGTGGTTTTGAGGCCAAAGGTAAAATAGTATTTAAAGGCATGTCTGAAGGTCTGATCTCTGAGGCCGTAAATGAGTGGGCTCAAACACCTAGGGAAAATAATAAGACCTACAAAGAGGGCATAGTTAATATGAATGACCATAGCATGATCTACGTTCCACATGCCACTGGAGTTGATCATATTAAACACAGCAGAGGTGAGACACAGGCATAACTGAAACAGATGCAACAGCACAGTCTTATGGGCCTTGCTGGCATTATGGACATTAGAAGAGGCTGACTTCACAGTGATCATGATTGCAATGTATGTAAAGATGATAATCAAACTCACTAAAACAAAATACAAAATGGTGAAGAGCTTGTTTAAAATTGAATAAATTGGTAGCTGAAAGATGCTGTTTCTGGTGCAGGTCCTTGGCACAGTGAAGCTTGTGTTCTCGAGACTAACAAACAGGCAAAGCTGGGTGAACGAGTCTAATGAGGCCACTGTCCACATAACAACAATGACCACCCCCGTCGTCCTGGTGGTGGCAATATCAGCGTGCCTCAATGGGAAACATATCGCAACATACCTCTCTACAGACATCACAGCAAGGTTGAGCGGTGACATTTTAACAGTGATGCCTGCAAACAGAGTGACAAAAATACAAACATAGCTGATCATTTTGACCATGGTCACAGCAAAAATGTACAGCAGCATCGTCACCAGAAGGTGCACAGTGTCGGTGGCGAGCAAATGACCAAACAGGATATAACGAGAGGATTCCAGGATGAGAGGCTTCCTCAGCAAGGCAAACAGCATGACGCCATTTATATACAGAAAGAGAAAACATGGCAGCATCAACAAAGCTTTGAAAGATGACTGAAACAGCATCCCCTGCATGACTTCTGTGGTGTTATTCATGGCAGCAGCTTCACGCAATGTCTGAAAAGGCATGGCACACAAACACATCCGACTGATCCTTAATTTACATTATGAATAGTCCCAAATCTGTTTGGGATTAAACTGTCACAGAAGATCTTAAATAAGCATATTGGCTTGAAACAACAGATAAAAATACTATTAATTAATTAATTACTATTATTAATTATTAAAACAATAATTAGACAACAACACAAATATTTCAGAACTACATCTTTGAATTCATGATAAATAGATGTAACACATTACTTACTGTACATGTTACTGGTTTGGTTTGACTTCATTATGAAGTTCTGGTGGATAAATCTTAGGAATAAATCAGCCTCCCGCCCATCATGACCTTTTTATAGGCAGTCTGTGCCTTGACATCATCACCACCACAACCAGTCAGAGCTCTTATGTTTTCTTTGAGATAGTTTGAGAAGTTGTGTGCCACTGGAGCAGGAAATATGAACTTTTTCCCCCATTCACAGTAGCATAAACAAACTGTATATTGCTTCTGCTTTGTAGAAATTCAGTGGGGGTATTTCTAAATGGCTATTTGTGACCAATGACCACCTGAAGAGCTCCTGTATAACCCAAAATGGATTTCAAACTATTATATATATATATATATATATATACAACTACAGTATACTGTCCAAACAGCCTATTAAAATCTGTAGGCTCACTATACTTCAGGACATTAGTAAACGAGTGAGCGGAGCCCCCCCCCCCCCGTAGAAATCGAACGTCAGTTCAAGCACATCTCCACATTCACTCCACATTCACTCCATTCACAACAGACCATGTATTCTGTAAGCGTTGTGTTGAAGGAGTTTTTCTGTTTACTGTTCAGTAAAAAAAAAAAAACACCTGTGGTAGATGAATGTTTTAGATGGAGTAGTAAATGTATACAGTTTGTTTAGGGGTTGTTTAGTGATTTTATGGTAGGGGGATGACTTGAATCTGGTCACAGTCACACGGTCAGATCAAAGGACCATTTGTGTTGAAGACCTTAAACGTTTACATGTGATTTACAGCAGTACTGTAAATAGGATACCAGATGTGTTTTTGTTTGGATGTACTGAAAGGTCGAGAGAGAACATCTATACTGTGGTCTTCTCTGCATGCTCCACGAGTAAAGGAACTTGATTCATCACACTGAGTTCATAATTCTTCAGAAAACTAGCAACTCCCAATATTGTGGAAGGATTTCTCCTACACACCCCAAACAGATAGAAACAGCCAAGCGTCTTTCAAGAGTTAGGCAATTAATTGCACTTCCATAATTAAGGTAACATGAATATTTATTCATACTGTATATACTGTATCATTTTTGTGCACTTTTGGAGTCTTTGTCTCGCACCTCATTTCCTCAGAACTCAGACTGGATTTACAGATGGCTGAAAGAGCTCCGAGTCTCTGAAACCCTCTCCATAATCCGATAAGTGTTCAGTTTATTCACATCATTTTTAACTCCTCCTGTCCTAAAAGCATCTGCATTTGTCATGTTTCTCCGCTCATTTATTCAGGTTTTTACTTTAATTTGTCACCTGCAGGCTTGGGGAGTAACGGATTCCATTGTTTCCATTTTCTTTTCAAAGATTATATTGTTCTGTTGTGTTATAGAAAACACTTACATCAATTATTCTCATTTCTATTTGCATAGGCCTATTTGGTTTTGAAGTTAATCCAAAAGTAACGTCAATTAATCAGGTTAGATTACTTTAATATTGTGACACTTGGATTAGGTTACTGACTACATTTTTTAACATGTAATTAGTAATTGTATCCGATAACATTTTTTAAGTAGCCTAACCTGGCCATGAAGCTCTGGTAGCTCTGAGTAACTGGAGATACTTCCACTTGACAGAAAAGAGTAGTGAGTAGATCTTTATTTTCCAGATCCATGCATAGGCATCTCCTGCTTTCTTAGTATCATCAAGTTTTTGTAAAACAGAATCAACTCGACGTAAGGTAGTTAGGTAGTTATGATATGATAATTATTTTTTGTTTTATAACACCAACATCCATTCCTTGTGAAGATATAAGTTTTTTAGTTTTTTTTTAGTTTTAGTTAGTTTCCAGAGTGAGTTTGCTTGTTTCAGTTTAAATGATGATATGTGGGCTATTTGTCGGGGGCAAGATTTAAGACATTCAGAATAGGTATTACAATAAAAACAGTCATCCCTGTATCAATAATAAGAACCAGTGCCTCCTCATGGTTGTTGTGATTGACATAAACTAAAACTATTGACATAAACTAAAAAAGACCTTATTTTAGATGGTTTTATAAGAAGACCATATTGTTTCAGTTGGTTTTCATTTCAGTCTAGTTTTTATTTTCATGTCAGCTAACTAATAGTGTGTCCTGTAGCCTGCATTTTAAATACTGGCCTGAAGTCTGAGTCAATTGCAGTGCATTTGTTAAACCCTCACTGTGGTTCATATATGTTAAAAAAAACAAAAGAATCTGGCATTCTGCATCCAGATTTTGATTGTATCATAATTTCCCTGACATACAATAGTACTTGAGTCCCTATACGATTATTTAGTCTTTGGCATCTGGCGAGGCTGCGGCTAACAGCTGAGGGACTGTATAATGCCCTGTGTTGTTTTTCCATTGATTCCTAATTTAATTTAGCAGATTTAACACTGGCCTGACACTCCACTCTCCTCAAGCAACCTGGTGCAAATTCAGCTGGAAATGGCTATTGCACAAATAACTGGACGCTAATTATGATGAAAATGTGTTGGTGAAAATTTTAATTTCAGTTGGCCTGCTGGTCGTGCCAAAGAAAAAGCTGATGTTGTAACCTAGACCAAAATTGGTTTATCCTCTGCAAAGTACGAACAGACTCAGCTCTACATTGTCAGTCTTGGCATTAGATTGATCACACTAAGTTCCTTTGTTAGTTCTAATACACCAAAGTGATACATTTCAATCTCCTGGCAACCATGAATGTTTATGTTAAATGTCATTGCATACTGCAGTCCATGTAGTTGAGATACACGATACAGGACTGTGCGTTCCAGACCGACCAAAGTGTTGCTAAAAAGGTTGTATGGTTATAGTAAAATGGTAACTGTATCTGAGTCTTCTTTTATTAATAAACAAACCAGTAGCTCTTGTCTGTTATTTGTTCTGACCAGCACCTTTTACCCTTACGTCACCATGTCTGTACAGTTTTTCAGTAGCACAGTGGAGATCTCCTCCACCTTTAAGAGGCTAGAGTTTTGTGGTTGACAGATAAGTACTGAACAAAACTTAAGTTTCCTTGTGGCAGATTTGTTTTACCAAATTAAAGATAAACAAGGTTTTAAGAACCAATGATCGATCAATTTTAACTGTGAAACTGTATAGTTATCTGGCTTATACACACAGTAATTCAAAAGAAACTGGTACAGATACAGTTACTATACAGGTAAAAAATACAGAATTTCATTTCATTGTTGACACTGTGTGAGGTATTGATCTGTGCCACTGTAGTGGATTATATTATTTAACAATGTTATGTTGTCCACTACTGTAAATCCTGCATTTTTCTGCTTTAGCTTCATCTACTACATCAACTACATGATATTAGGCCCAAAATGATGAAACCAAAGAATGTCTGTTAGGACTACCGGTGTACAACCTGTCAGCATTGTTTACAGAGTGATATCTAATAATGATCTCAGTGACTGTAATCCTTTGGAGGACAGTCAGCAATAACACATTAATAATTCAAATATTTACATTGCACATCATTGCAATATATTTCCAGTGTGTTGGTCCATGGAGGGACAATTAAAACTGAATTTCATTCCCTGGAGTAAACCAGGCACACAAAGAAAAACATGTCACCTTCGTCATAAAGTTTAGAAAACTACAACCTTGTTTTTGTTTGTTTTTCCACGTCGGTTTCTGCTGCGCCCTGAATTTATGTTAACCAACTGTAGGGCAACAGGTATGGTTTCCCTTATTTAGGATGCTTTGAAGAAATGCTTTAGACAACGGCATGTTGCTGATGTTTGAAAGCTGTGGATAAAGCTAGAATTCTGGACATAACATGTAGGATATAACAAATACTGCGTTTTAATCAGATGTTGACATGAAAACATTAGTTTAAGTTAGAGGATCATTATTTAAAGCTAAGGGGTGAACACTTGTGGTTATTGAATGTCCATTATAACATTACTGCATTATATGAAAACACTTTTTTATTAAGTAATATATAATAATATAACCCATAATTTAAGGGAATATGATTCTAATAAATTAGTACAATAGCAAAACTGAATTTATAATTGTTATATACTGAAATGTGCAGTAATGTTTAAAAAGGGCCATATCTTACACTAACTTGTTTAGAATAATAAAGGTTTATATTCATAACATCAGTCGGCTGGTTGTGTGAAAGAGCTTTTCCTTCATTCGTTCGTTGTTTTCAACATCCAAGGCCCGAAAAGCAGTGACTGTCATGTGTACATTGTTCAGTGGAAAAGAAAAAATAAACATAACATAAAGTATCTTTATGGATTATATTGATGCCGAATTGACAAGAAGACTGTGGCATGACGCACTTTATCTTGTGCTTCGAGAGTTACGTTTCGTTATAGACAAGCACTGTTAAAATGTCATATTTAAGGGGAGTTTAGTGCAATATATTTATTCAAAGTACAGAACACAATTAAAATCAATATATATATCTTTATATACAATTGTGAATAAACAGATTTATAATGAAAGAAGAGCTTTATTGGTCATGATTAAAATAAAATAAAAAATAAATAAAAAAAGGAGAGAAATGGGAAATGAGGAAGGCCTGGGCCTTAGTTTTGCCTAAATTACCCTCTGGTGACTGCAGAGACTGTGTGTCTACTTGAGCAGAATACTTTTAAACAGCAGTGACTGCGTGTGAGCTGGGCTTCATCTTTTGCTTTGGAAACAAAAGTCCTGCGTTCCAATCACATTCAAACATTGCTTATGTCCAGTGTGTTTCTGGGAGTTATAACAGGTGTTATCATCTGGGTGCTGCAAACAGGAATTGCAGCATGACTAAGAGTATAAGGAGATAACTACAATAAATACTAATTTGATTTCACCATACAGTTGCCACTTATCCTATCAACTACCACATTTAAAATGATCATGATGTCCTTTTAATACACATACCAAATATACAAGTACATTTATTACAGCATCCATCTTTAATCATTGTTTGAATTCAAACATTACAAACACATATTCACAATGATGCAGTCACTCAAATTAAAACATTAAACAAAAGAGAGCATTACAGTTCAGAGATTTAAAAAAAAAGATATTGTAAAGGAAAGGTACAATCAAATCCCAGTGTCTTAAAATAAGAATAAGGCAAAGCTGAAAGGCAAAACATCTATATAACAAAAGCAACATAACAAAAGCATAATAATAATAATAATAATAATAATGTTATATTTTCCTTAATTTGCTGTTAAATTGTACGAGGATGTGGATGAATCTTGAAACATTTCTTCTGTGGCTGCTGGCTATATAGACTGAAAACTGGAAATTAGCTGTGGAAAGATTATTACACAATTATTACACCAACATTTCTGCTATTCAGTGTCCTTTAATTCTGCACAAAACAATGTCAAATTATTATGCTACATATAATGTTGTACGTTGTATGCATTCAGTCCACTTACCACAGGAATCCTTCCTTAAACTCTGTGAATTTGTGCCGAACCATAAATGTTGCTAGAGCATCTGCTACCTATAGCAACATATGAGAGAGGACTGATTTAACAAAGCAGCAGCAAACTGAATCTGGATCAATCATACAGTTATTTGGACAATGCCCACAGCGTACAGGTAAACAGCTCTTACTTTCTCAGGTGCGTCCTCATGGACAGCATGACCACACTGAGGGAGGACCTGCATCTGAAACTTCCCTGTGGACAAACAGTGAGATTATGGATATTTTTGAGGCCAGTGTAGTCTACTATACGTAGATGACAACAATCAAATGTGGGGGAAAAATTGAGCTATGCACAAAATCTGAAATTGTGCCACATTACCTTGCATCTGTCCAATAGTAAGGTCTTTGTCAAGCCTGTCCACTCCTGTACAATGGATTAAGTCAGGGGTGAAATTGTGCAGTCAATGGCAAAATAGCTTGGAATAAAACTTTTTGTTTGTTTGTATTCATTCAAACTAGTCGGACATGACGTGAAATTACATAAAAACTGCCTGCCCATGTATATTTCTTACTTATTTGGATGCCAAATAATAATTTAAGTTCACTGCGAAAGATCGAACCTGCGAGCAGAAGCAGTTTTGGTACAGAACAGGTGAGAAAGAGAGCAGACAGGCCTCTGAACCAGCCATCCCAGTATTTTTCTGTCTTCGACAGCTCCACTCTCCAGGTGAAGATGCTTTCCTTTTTTATCTGTATGAAAGACAACAACATCATTAGGTACTTTTCAACCAATCTTAAACACACACACGTTACAACAGTAAGACAAATATTAGAAGAGACGGAACCTCTTGGTCATCTTCCTTCATCCTTTTCTTGTTGGATTCTTCTTCCCCTTCTTCATCCTCCTCCTCTTCTATTATACCTTCGCCAATGCTTTTAGACACACCTGGACTGCTGGTGGATTCCTCACATCTGTGAATGTCAGACCAAGCTAATTAAGATGCAGTGCATAAAACTCGCCAAAATCCACACAGGACTTCATGTACAGATGAGAAACTGAGCAGACATACTTTTTCACCTGGCCTCCCATTGACACTCGTGCTGACTCAATGTTGCGGATCTGGCCGCTCTTCACACTGACAGCAAAAAGAAAACGTTTCAGACAAGGATGGAGGTCATTAAAAGGTGTGTGTAACATTTAGGGGGAGCTACTGGTAGGTAGGTAGATAGGGGCGTTGAAAGCTTGGAAGGGGAGGGTTAAGCGACGGAGTGGTGATCGGCAACTTACACCGCTAGATGACACTAAATTCTACACACAGGACCTTTAAAACTGGACAATTACAATATGGCCTTTCGAAGATGAAGATTATACAAAACGTGGCAAATGCTGTCAACAAGGCTCCTATTTGTTTTAGTGAATAATGAATGACACTGTGAAGATGTAGCGGTGTTGATCATGTTTACCTCCACTCAATGGCGTTCTCCAGAGATTTAAATGTCTTTGGTCGACTCCTGAGGAAATTCTGCATACTGTTCAAAGCATCCATTGCTGTACCTGAATACAATTTAAACATATATTTGTCGTTACTAAACCCAGTAACACTATAGCTAACTCACTGCTAATTTAAAGTGGCAGTGATAGCAACATGCTAGTGTCATAAACTGAAATAACTCTTACCTTCTACAACGTCAATGACGCAGAGGCCAAGCAGTGATGGTACATGATTCGCTGTGGCTGTGTGAACTGCAATGGCCCCACCCATACTGTGTCCAATAATCATGATCGGAGGCGGGCTGTCTCCGTAGAGCACCTCCACCACTTTGCCAATGTCCCTTTTGAAAGAAAAAAGCAAGGATGAGCTATTAATGTGTCTGTATTTCTATACGTGTCAGTGTATTAAGTTAGAAACCTCGAGACGGAGAGCGTATTTAACAAAGAACTGGGAAACTCATTAATCCAAATCCTTACTCCTTTAACTCTTGCCTGCCCTGTAAGCCAGCAGCATCACTGCTAGCCTCTCTGGTTTGCCACATGCTTTTCCGTGACGCAAGCTTAGGCTGATATGTGCTTCTCACAAAATCCTGCATCAGTCTTAACTGCACACTCAGCAACTTACTTGGCCATCGTGTCTGCAGAGAGATCGTCAGGATTTTTCACTTTGGTGTCTCCTGCAGGTGATGAGAGAGAAGCACATTTTTACCATTTTGCTCCGTTTGAACTCATACACAGCAATTACACCCATTGTGGTACTGGAGCTGAAATTTGAAACCGTAAAATCTGATATAGGACTTTTTTTTAAAAGTTATTTTGCTGTCAGTAGAAAACAAAAGTGTCCGCTTTATTTCATCAGCCTATAACAATAAAATATATATATAACTAGACTCTTCTTAAACAGAATGAATATTACAGATATATAACATTATTGGGATGCACTGATTAAATAAAATGTTACTAATTTAGTCTTTTGACTACCTATATTTACCATGAGCTCGGAGGTCCATAGCCACCACCCTGCAGTTGATCCTGCTGCATATGACGGCCTGCAAAGGGACATACGGGAATCGTTTAAATAAACCAGCGTAAAGCAAATATGCTGAAGTAAATAAATGCTCCACACTACGCTAATGTGTATTTTAAAACATACAGTTTTATCAGAGTTAAGAGGTTACATAGTTTATGTAATAGTTATGCTCACAGTGAACACAGCCCAGGAGAGTGCAGAGTGGCCTCCTCCGTGGAGCAGCAGCAGCACAGGACCATCGGAGCCACTACAGTAAATTCTGAAAATGTTCAAGGTAGTCAAGGAAATACAAACCAGAGCTGAAGTTAGACAGCACACAGATATAAATGGCCCAGTTAGATATGAATGGGTGATCACCATGGGCCACACCGAAGTGTCAATAATTCATGCTGAGCTTTCTCCTGACAAACAGAAGCAGCAGTCAAGGATATATCTTTGCCATTTTCATTTTCCACCTCAACATCCTCCATGGTTTCAAAGTAGTGACTCCAGGGCAGGGGGGAGAAATCTTTCTTCCGTCCAGGTCTGCGTGACAAAGAAAAACCAAGAGAAATGTAAACCAATCCTGTACTGCAGCAGAATGATTCAAATAAACTGGGCAAGAGGTAAATAAAGGGCAACTGGCTCTCTGATAATGTAGCAATTCACATGCCACAACTTCACAGTTTCATTCAGCCTCGTTCCTTCTCGAATCATCTTACCTCAGACCAAAAGCAGCCGTACAAACACAACATTTGACTGACTGGAAACCACAGGCTGGGGACTTCAGGTAATGTTTCAGGGTTTTCATGTTGGTGTAGTTTCAGTTTTCACACACTTCACAGAGAGAGTTTGGATACCGTTTCATTCAAGCCCCAAATATAAACACTGTCGAGTCATGTAATACATGGGTACATCTATACCACAAACAAAAAACGTGTTGACACAACTAGTGTAACAAGGGGATGTAAACAAGCTCTCACAGTCTGATGGAAACTAAATGTGGTCCAAACCCAGTAGCTGGACAATAAGATCCAATTCTACATACAGATTAACACCTACAGACAGTGCTGGTGGTGTGTCATTACAGCTCACTCTTACTCTAAAAGAGCTGTGTTAATGGGAGTTCAGATCAGTGGACACTGAAATATATATAACGCTTAGCTTACAGTCAGGAACTACGCATTTTATTTTCCAAAACTCTGCTATAACGCAACCCCCGCTGTCACAGCCTGCGGGGACGGGAGTTAAACCACAGAGGAGGATATTATACAATGCAGCGCTGCACAGATACAACACAATGCTACTGACGGTGCTAGCTAACTCACCCCATTTTCATTTTGGAGCCGGACTGAAAGCCTGCAGCCACAGGAGGTCTGGAGGCTAACAGGTTCAAATGCAGCTGTTTCTCCATGTTCTTCTCAAACGAGGTCTGTCTCGGTCACGAACTGTTTGGTGTCACCTTCCCTCTCTTTCGCAGCATATGATGATCTCTTGGACACCTGCAGCGACGCTAGCCACACATCGGATGAACTACCGCTACGTTACTGCGTTTGTCTCACAAGCTAACGGTGGCTAGCGCTCTTCTTCTACTTCTTCTGCTGCTGTGATTAGTTTGTCCTCTTTTACGTTGGTTTTCTTTCATTGTAGGTTAGTATTGACCTTTGGACGCATTACTGCCACCTACTGACTACAACACACCACTGGATTACAGCCACTGACAGCAGGCCTCAATGTGTCTGTGTGTGAAGGTGTTCAGTTCAATTAAAGAGGGAGTTTTCCTCCTCACAGTTTCTGTTTAGAATTTTATTTCAACGATTTTCAGGATTTTTAAAGTCATCTGTAAATAATTTTGTATAAACAAAACATTGTTTTTTATTTTTTATTTATTTAAATATTGTGTGAGACTGACTACACTTTTTATACTAGATTTCTGACTTGTTTTCTGCGGCTCTTAACATTGACCTTCCTCCAATGATCTCCCTGGTTGTTTTAACTGTAGACTTTTCTAATGCAGGACAATTAAGACGATAAGATATACTTTAAGATAAATAAGGCTGTTTATCAGAGAGTGAAGGCTCTGTGAATATAGCTTGTGTCCTGGTCTTTAAAGTTTAGTTTAATTAATAATCTAAACTTAAAATCTAAAAAACCTTTAAGATCTAAAAATAACATTTTCATTTAGTTTTCTTCACAGAAATGAACGAAATTCTGAGTTATAGACCTACTGGGTATATATTTTAGTTTTATTAAACCCCTTAAAATCAAGAAGATCTCGCGAACTCTGGTGGCGCTTTGACGACCACTAGTGGGGGTCCCGACCATAGACATATGGTCCCAACCCCCAGGACAATATATCCTTTAGCCTACAATATTCCTGAACATAAGGGGGCAGTAGTGCACTGTTCACCTATGTAAATGAGGCAATATTCTTAAAGGAGTAGCCCACCTATTTACACATTAAATGTTCTGTTTATTCATCATGTGGCACTGGAGGAGCCTTGTCAAGTCTGAAAAATGTCATCAGGGTTATCTCAGTTGCATCTGGAGACTGCACATTTATAACCGAGGGGCTTGCGTTACAAACTCAAGGTGTGGAGTTTGGAAGATGTGGGTGTTTACCAGGCAGGGAGGGTCTAATGAAACACACATTGTGGGAAATGTAGTTTTGTAGCTACATTAAATATATCTCTCTATAAGTCACCTAACTTTATGGAATTGCACTGTAACCTACTGGAGAACATCTTGAAGATGTGGGCAGTCGTTATGATCGCTGGGAACTACAGCTTTGTGACGCTTAGTAAAGTCACAGTTTCACTCCTGTAATCTGAGATGCTGTTATTCTGTGTTAGATACTTGAGGGACTTGTAAATGTAGTTACATAAAGAGTTTGATACGCCAGCTGATCGTACTACTCTGATTGTGAGAGGACAGGGAAGAGGTAAAGGTGAATAAACATAGTTGGTCACATACAGTTTTACTTTACTGGGAGAAGAAGGCCTTCATCCATCATCATCCTCTCATCTGGGTGTCAGTCAATTAAACTGACAAACAATCAAACTACTGAACTAACTATGAACTTTGTAGTGGTAAAATGTATTCAGGGATAATGTTCTGTGAACATGAAGCAAACTATATTATGTTCTGTTATTCCATGTTTAATTTTACAGGCTTACAGTATAGTGTTTTATGTTCATCCTCATGTATTCACATTCTGGGTGTCTCACACTAGTTAGGCGAGGTGTAATTCATTGCGCCATGAGCTAAGCACACTCCAAAGACCAAGGCTGTCTCATGGAGAGTTGGGCATCACATGTGTTATCACTACTGTTTATCAGACATAAGACGTCACCAATAGACATCCTTGGGAAAGAGGCGACATTCTTAGCTTGTATCAAGTGTGATGCAAATAAATCTTGCACGTGGAGTGAAACTGTCAATTCTCTTGTCTCGCTATAATTAGATAGCTAAAAGCGAGCTATTCAAGCTCTAACAAAACCCTCCCCTCTTTAATGTCCTCCTAATTGAACAATAGTTTCCAAAGTTGCCACCAAGATACAAATTAGAAAAGTAGCTACTTGTGATAAAGATTAATAGATTTTAGCTCATGTATTTGTTACCTTTTCAGTCCAACCATCTGAGCAGGTGGACTTTCCAGCTGTGTCCAACAGAGTGCACAAACAATGTATTAATATGTGGAACATGTGGCTTGTATTTCATGGGACCACATTCAGAGGGCTGACCACCTGTCTTCTCTGTTGGTTGGCTGGAAAAACATTTAATCAACCGGTGCTTGAAGGTTCTTTGTCTTTGACTCCAGCCAGCATTTACGGACCCAATTAGGTGGTGATTGGGTATTTGCTTCCTTTCTTTTAGAAATTTGGGAGACATATTTGTCAATTTTTGTTTGCGTCTTTCAGACAAATTGTTTTTATTATAATAATGTTTATGATCATGTACACCCTATTGTACTATTTATATATTTTGATATTATGTTTACTGACTTTAGTGTGTTTAGGCTGTTTATTTCTCAATGTCAAATGTTAGGAGGCACATTTATGTCCATAGCCAAATATAGTCTTATATTATAAACATCTTGTTCTGACAGACTGGATGTTTATCATATAATCTGCTTCCTACCACCCTGATTGCTAGACTGGAAGCTGTTTGATTTCTATACATATTTTACACATCACATCGGAATATTTTTTTCTTTAGCGGAAGATAGAAATGTTATGTTATTGAATTTACAGGGATTCTTTTGTTTCCTGCAATGACAGCTGAAATAATAACTAAACTTGCAGACCAACAATGACAATGCCAGCTAAAACTATAAAGTATGAACAATTAGCAAACAGCTGATTCATTCCTGGTATGTGGGACCATTGGTTGTCACAATGAAATCTCCTCATGAGTGCTGTGAAATATTGAACATCAAAATTAATTCTAAGAGCTTTTGATGAAGTTGATTAAAGACCCCCAAAGCCTGAATATGGTACAAAATGATCCGATTTTGGTACGTAGCAAATACTTCTTCTTCACATCAAGATAAGATGAAAAACAACAATTGAACACAGATACATTAATTGTCAGTCATGACGGTTAAGTGTCCTCTCCTTCATCCCTTAGCTAATAATTAGTTAAAATACGGTTAAGAGAAGTTACATTGTGGGCCATTTGTGTGCTCCCCTAACCTTTAGGTGACGCAGTGGCTGACTTTATTTATAGTGTAATGGTCTTTATTTATAGTGCAATGGAGATTAACTGGTTCACAGCACTGATTCATGGTTCGTGGTATTTAAAGTGCAGGAGAGCACAGCGATGACGGAGTCTGCCTGCTCAGTTTCATTTTCAGAGGGCTGTAGGGCAGGTCAGTGCAGGCTGGTTGAAGCCGGACCAGCAAGTTGTTTACTGGTCTGACTCTGTGCTCAAAAGGTTTTTCACACACTGTTCTCAGGGAACTGTTTTTAGCGTCGGGTCAAGAAAGCAGGTGGTGAAAGCAGTTAAATGATTCTGCTGGGTTTAAGGTTGAAACATTTTCTGTCTTTGCTTTGTGAATTATATAAAATAGATAAAAAAGGAAAATTAATGAATCCAACTTTTAAATTACAGCTTTAATACTTTTAAAATGGATTATTGCCTACCTACTGTCCAAATCTGCTCTGTTCTCTCATAACTCATTTCTGATGTATGCTTTATTTAAAAAGAACGCTACTGCATTTACTCATAGAATTGAAATATGAATTCATTGAAAGGATAAGATAAGGTAAGCATTTATTGATCACCAGAGGAGAAATTCCCTTCAGAAAAAGAAAATATAAAAAGAGAAAACATCCAAAAATTACCTCATGCTAGTGGCACCAAAGTCCCAACCACCAGCCCTGCATGAAGTCCTCGGTCAACATATACATGCGACTTACTGCTGCTGCGATAGTTAGGAAGACTGTAAATAGTGGAAACGTGTCAGAGGTGCAGGTTATTTGTAGAGGCAAAATATTTCTTTGGCCTTGTTTACCAGAACAACTTCAGGGTTTTTAGGAAACATTAACTTTATCTGTACACACTAGTGTCTATACATGATTATAGTACTGGGACACACAGTGTGTCAAACAGATAAAGCAGCAGTGTACGGAGAAAACACTGGTGTGCATGTTGCAATGTAAAGAATCAGCACTCCAGTGGAAAAAAACAACATGTAACACCAGGTGAAACATTAGGTATGTAGAGGAGACACTTCTGCGTACTACTGCGTAGTCAACGGCATGACATGATGTAAGTTTGCTGGGGCCTTGACCTGGAGCTGCAATGGAAAGTCACATGTGAAGAGGCATGCACGCACAGTCACAGACTCCAACACTCAACCAACAATGTGTCTCTAACCCTTTCCGCTCAGCATCCTGTCCTCTCTTTGGGTGCTGTTAGCCGGCCTGTGCAAATGCTAATGGCTTGAATGATTGCATACAGATGCTATGTGCACCCACCCACCCCTGTTCATAGTATGGATTGGCTGACAAGCATGGCGGTTCCTTTGCCTGGAACGTTTCGTAACTTTATTACTTGCAGGGAGGAGGGATGGAGGAATTCCTAAAACTGAACTAGTTTTGCATTTTGTTGTGCGGCGCTAACACTGAGAAAAGGATGTAGGGCAAATGTTATCCACCACAGTGGTCTTGTCACCCAGTCAAATGCCCCATGAAAACATTTAGGGAATCCAGACAGGCCTCTCTGTGTGATTGGCCACATATACCAACCAATAGAAACATGAGGTATGCTCCTTGATGTCAGTGTAGTAATATGAGCTGGTATCTTCACGTGTTTAAGTTGAAATTTTTGCCAACTCTGAATGTAAAACTTTAAATAAATATATTCTGATTATGAGCTAATAAATTGTACTGTAAAATATGCTGTGAAACAATATGAAAATAATCTAAATGTTTACGTGTACCCGTAGCGTCCATAAGTCCATATCAGGCAATCATAATGACACTGTTAGCAGCAGATCAACAAGTGATCAAATATCCGGCTGTGTCTTACAGACTGGTAAACATGGGATACACATAACAGGTGTGTACGAGTTGTGAGTCTACCTCACAGTCATGTGCAAAAAGTGCTTATAAATTGAGGAGCTTCTTCAAGAGTGAACATAAAGACGAGAGACGAGGACACTAAAGGAACTAAAGGATTTTACTTTCTTTCCACTGGGCTGGATTATAACCTTCCTGGAAAACTATTTAGGTAATTTTTTACATTAAGATAACAAAGTATGGATCCTGTTTATGGGTTCAGACTCCTATGTTGGTATTTAAGTAGTACATAAGAAATAAGAAAAATATATTTCAATGTATAAATGGTAATTTTTTTGCATGATTGTCTTTTGTACCTCTTAACTGAAGCATAATGTATCACTCAGTTATCATAATGATAAAACTATTCATGAAATGCATGAAACCAGTAATGCAAAGTAGATGATAAATGCTTGTTTTTGCAGTGAGTGGTGGCCGGCTCGTGTCAACAGAGTTAAGGGCCTTTCCACAATAAAACCGCTTCAAAAGACTAGTGCACTTCTCAAGAAAACTTTACGTTCGTTTACAGGTACGTTTAGCATGAACACATTAAATATAAGTACACTCTACACACTATATAGTAATACAATCTGTTACTGTAGGTGTGTAGATATCAAATAATGATAACGATTCAATGTCATCCAAAGAGAAAATAAAATGTATAAACTGAGCTGAATAATGATTTTGTTTGTGTGTGTGGTGTGATATACACAGATTTTCAGGGCAAATAGCATTAAGAACAGATTTTTCCACTAATGTCATCAACCCAGGCGCAGAAATGGTTACCATAAAACCCAAAGACATGGTGCCCTCTGCGGCAGTTAAGTTCTTCGGAGCAGGCACCGCAGCCTGCATCGCTGATCTCATCACTTTTCCACTGGATACAGCCAAAGTCAGACTGCAGGTCAGACACAATACTTAAGAGGGCCTGACACATTTTAAGTTAACATTACGTCTAATGAAAACGTTTCTGAACCTGCAGCTTCTAACAATCCCTGAATGTCATCACATTGCACAGATTCAGGGAGAGGCGCAGAAAGTTAAAGGAGCAGTGAAGTATCGGGGAGTGTTTGGCACCATCACCACCATGGTGCGCACAGAGGGTCCCAGTAGTCTTTATAATGGACTGGTGGCAGGGCTCCAGAGACAGATGAGCTTTGCCTCTGTCCGAATCGGTCTTTACGACTCCATGAAGCAATTCTACACTCGAGGCACTGAGAGTGAGTTTCATCACCTGATTGAGTGTCATTGTGTTTTATGAACAAGGTGGCGTCTCTCCTTCTGCTTCTTTGTGACTAATATACACATGCTACACAGGTGCTGGGATTGTTACTCGGCTCATGGCGGGCTGCACCACAGGAGCCATGGCTGTGGCTTTTGCACAGCCGACAGATGTGGTGAAGGTGCGTTTCCAAGCCCAGGTACGACTGGCCGATGGTGGGAGGAGATACAACAGCACCTTGGAGGCCTACAAGACGATTGCCCGGGATGAAGGAGTGCGGGGCCTTTGGAGAGGTGACACTTTTACTTCAAATAAAATTATATTTATTACTCATTAAAAATCCCTCCACTGGTTTTGAATAACCATCCTCTCCCTTCTTCTAGGTTGTATGCCCAACATCACCCGTAATGCCATTGTAAACTGTTCAGAGCTGGTGACCTATGACATAATCAAAGAACTCATCCTGAAGTATGACATAATGACAGGTGAGGTGGTACAGCAAACAAACAGCAGATATCGGTCCAATTTCTCACACATGCAAATACAAATGTTAAAAATTGTTGGAGGGATCTGACTCAGCTTCTGTTCGCCTACAGACAACCTGCCGTGCCACTTCACCGCTGCCTTCGGTGCAGGCTTCTGCACAACAGTGGTGGCTTCTCCTGTGGATGTAGTCAAAACACGGTTCATGAATTCAGGGTCTGGCCAGTACAGCAGCGCTATCAACTGTGCTCTGACCATGCTGAGACAGGAAGGACCCACATCCTTCTATAAAGGGTAAACACACGCTTAAGTAACAATGAAGGAAACAAGCTGTAAAATAACCTGTTTGGGACACTTCTTTACTTTTCTTTCCTTCGTCTCACTTAGGTTCATGCCTTCTTTCCTGCGACTGGGGTCCTGGAACATTGTAATGTTTGTGACGTATGAACAAATTAAAAGAGGCATGACCAGGGCACAGCAGTACTGGGAGTCACCGTTTTGATCTCATTACTGGCGAGACTGTTTCTTCAAACAGGACTGCACAGTTACAACGGCCTGAACCGTCACCACGGCGCAGTGGTGACCGGTGGTTGGAAAAGGACACCTGTAAGTGGCGCGTCATGGTAGGAAGCTGTAGCTCTTTGACTTCCTGAGTGAACACAAACTCTGATGGGCATTGTTGCAATACCAGAAGTGTTTTGGACTTCAAGTATGAAGAGATGTTTTGTGCATTGTAATGGTGATCATTATGAAAATGCTCGTTCAGGTGTAAAGGATGGATGTGAATTCCAGAAGGTTAAATCTTTATCTCTTATTCACATTATGTACAAGAACCTTGATCAGCTGGATAGTACCTAGCTTTGAAGATGGATTTTAATGTTTACAAGAATGTACTGTGAGACAATGTATATATAATAAATACATATGTTTGCTATGTAGCAATAGACAGATTGAGTCTGGCAACACAGACCTAAACAGTGACCATTTCTATGTTACTTATGTTGCTTTCTGTATTGTGGATTGTTTATAATGTTTACACTTTATGCATGTGGTCAGGGGTTTATAGGTTAATCTACATGCTGCTTTTTGTAAATAACATGATTTATTGCTGGTCGGTAAGTCATAAATATGTGATAAATAATGTCAAAATGAATAACTGTTTTTGTCTGTTATTGAATTTCATTGCACCTTTGTTAGCTATGTTGCTCCAACCAACCAACCAACCCTGGAATACAGTTTACAGTGTAATTAAATAGAAAAAGAAAAGATCATTGCTTTTTCGCTTTATTGTGGTACACACAAAAATATACTGTAAATTAATTTTGAACTTTTACATTTCCCAAGCAACAAGCACATAGGCTGACTCACATACAGCGTAGTATTTAGGTTCAGTATTTATCTGTAGAAGACTTATGTCCTCCTATCGCGCCACTTTCTTCATTAATTATCAGTCGGAAAAGGAAAATCAGGGGCTACTTCAGACTGGAAAGGTGTTTGTCTGTGTGATCCGTGAACAAAAATTCACTCACTGACCATTACAGCAGGTGGGTCCCTGACAGCTGAGCTGTTATGTGAGCTAACATCTGACTAATAATCCGCAAGGTCCTCCTCTTTTATTAGTCCTCTGAATAAATGCAGTTTTCTTTAGAGGGCTTTCACTGAGCCTGGATATATTTCCAGAAATATCTGTTCCTCGTGTTACAGTTTCACGCTTGAGTCAGTCTGATATAGACCCACACAAGGCCATAATACAGCTACATCTGTAGGACAACATGAACCCAAGCATTCATTTATAACATTGCAATTTGCAATGTTATTTTTTACATCATATGACTAATTGTCTTCAACAGGAACAAACTGTACCATATTACACACACTGCTTCAGAAATCATTGGTCTCCCAACCCCCAACCTCTCAGATCTCAACAACAGCGCTATCACTGGCATGGCGCTCACCATACCACATGACCCTGGACACCACCCCCACCCCCCAAACCATTTTTCACTCTACTCCCATCTGGTTGCAGAGACAGAACACTTTGTTGGCCATAGAGGTGCTAAATTCCATAGCTCGCTAGTCACAATAACACACTATGTATTCTATACAAGTGTACGTATGCTCTTTGTTGTTGTATGTAAATGTGTTTATGTTCTAGAGGCACATTGTGGAAACAGATTTCCTCTTCAAGGACAATAAAATCTACCTTTTCTACACATATAGTACTACAGTAAAGCTACTGTATTAATTAAATACTGTACTGCATTGTTCCAGAGAGCCCAAACAAGCGAACATATGTGCATACACAACACTGTTCAGATATGCAATACTTTTTGTCAATTTATTTTCAATGGTACATTTTTATTGAAAAAATATTTTACAAAATATATATTAATATTAATAAAATAATTGTATATTTGTGTTTTGAGATGTTCATAAATCATCTGACAGTATCTTTGAATCTAGTGCCTCATTAATCATTGCGGGACTGGCTCATGGAACACGTTTTAACAAAAAGCTGTGGTGAGATCTTAAAGGTCTGAACATACGGATCTAATTCAGTGGGCGATGTACTAAGTGTTCTTGTATTTTCAGCATGACTCAGCATTTCCTCCTCAAGTCTGTGCTCTCTGTACTATAATGCTACTGTATGTGCAGACCTCTAAACAGAATTGGCAAGTTAGAAAAGCGAATTTTGCATTTTATTTTCACATTTTAGTCAACTCTGAATATACTGAGCTTGTTTAATCAATCATAACAGTGCTTTTTTTATGTTTTTTGTGTTGTTGTTCTCTGAGAACACAATAGAGAGGAAGCCTGATTATGAAGTCAAGAAGACAGAGAGAAAACATAAATACAAAATTCATGAAAATACCAATCAGACAGACACAACCAGAGGCTGTTTGTCACACAGACAGGTTTATAGGCTGTCCATTCGACCAGTAGGCAGCCCATATAGATGTAGTGGTGGGGGTGGGGCCCCACCAGCATCGCATGCCATGATGTAACAACGTTAAGGCAGTATTTAAACAGCCGGCTCTCTTCCCTACACCACTGCATTCTGTCCATTCACTGATTCATTCGGGCATTGTCACTTGGAGAGGCACTTCACCATCCAACCAGGCATTTTAACTTCCACCAATCAAATCACGGTACAACCAAAATTTCTTTCTTGGCATATTTGTATTATTGTTGATACTGTTCCACTGCTATTGTTTCTAATTTTACTCATGTCTTTTCCAGGATTTGGAGTATGATTTTAAGGCTCAACACTTCTGAAAAATCTTCTATGGAAAAACCAGGAAACCAGTTTATAGCTGGGACAAAATTCAGCCAGAGAGACGCCTTTAGAGAATCCTGATCTCCAATGTTTATCTCCTAAACTGCTCCAATAAAGGTAAGAATTCATAACAAAAAACAAAAAAGAATTATAATAAACTGTGTTTATGCTGTTTTTTATATATATATACATACACACACCTATATGTAGAGATATTTATGAGGTATTTTTATGAGCACAGCCTTTCCCTGTCTGCACAGAATGTTTTGAACAGCTGTCTTTAATTTAGCATCACTAAACCCTTTAAGACTTCAGGATGTCTTTGTTGCTGAGTGGAGGTGTTAAATGACTAACCCAACAGCAGGAGGCAAGTTGAAAAACATACATTTTTTAATCGTATGTGTTTTGTTGTCTATCTGTTTTCAGGTTTCGGAGGCGCTTCTTGTCCCGTCCACACTAATAAGCCACTCATCGATCCTTATATTGACCAAAATAATTCTTGAAAATGGTTGGATTTGGACCTGCAGATGTGCCTCCATCAGCAGCTGTTAAGTTTGTAGGAGCAGGAACTGCAGCCTGCATCGCTGACCTGCTCACCTTTCCCCTGGATACAGCCAAAGTGCGGTTACAGGTAAACAAGATTTTTGTGAATATTTAAGTGAACTTACCCACCAACGCATCAAATTCTGGGAATACGCTGTAAAATATAGATTTGATAAACACTGTCCATAAAGCATTTATGCATTACTCAGTGCCTAAACCTGTAGAAACTACCCTGAAGTCCTCCATCCTTTCCTATCCTTCATTCCCTTTTATCCTGCACAGATCCAAGGAGAGACCAGAGCTTCAGCAGCTACAGGGAAAGCATCTGCAGTGAAGTATCGTGGAGTGTTTGGGACCATCACCACCATGGTGCGTACGGAGGGGCCCAGGAGTCTTTACAGTGGACTGGTGGCAGGACTACAGAGGCAGATGAGCTTCGCCTCTGTCCGAATCGGTCTTTACGACTCCGACTCTGTAAAACAGTTCTACAATAAAGGCTCTGATCGTGAGTACTTATAAATGTATTTAAATTGTTTATCTGGGAGTCCTGCACCAATCGGTCCTGACATCTGCCTTCTCTTGGGTTCAGACGTTGGAATCGGCAGTCGGCTGCTTGCAGGATGCACCACTGGTGCTATGGCGGTTGCTTTGGCTCAGCCTACAGATGTGGTGAAAGTTCGTTTCCAGGCACAGGCGAGGTCTCTTGGGCATGCCAGACGCTACTGTGGCACCATTGATGCTTACAAGACCATTGCTAAGGAGGAAGGCATTCGTGGTCTGTGGAAAGGTAGCTTGAGCTTAAGGGGATTACTTAGCTACTGAAGCACATCTTTTTATTTCTTATGATAAATCTTTTTATGTACTTTTGTATTATTCTATCGTGCAGGTACAGCTCCGAACATCGCACGGAATGCAATCGTTAACTGCACTGAACTGGTGGACATATGATTTCATCAAGGATACACTCCTTAGGGTCCACTCCCCTGACAGGTAAAAACAATGGATCAGTACATGTGACGCAGAGGCATCATTTATATACACAATATGACAAACACACACACACCACACACACATATATATATATATATATATATTGTAAATGCCTCAGTGTTTTTCTCTTTAGAGCAATAACTTTCAGTCTTTACTCCACAGATAATCTGCCCTGCCACTTTGTATCAGCCTTTGGTGCAGGGTTATGTACAACAGTGATTGCATCTCCAGTTGACGTGGTCAAGACAAGATATATGAATGCTGCTCTCGGCCAGTACAGCAGTGTCCTCAATTGTGCTGCTGCCATGATGACCAAAGAGGGACCACTTGCCTTTTATAAGGGGTAAGCATTGACTCCATGGACAATACTGAAAGGAATAATGAGGACATAAATCAAACCTGTATGGAGCAGGGGGTTGAGACAAAGGGCTGTAAACTAAATGTACAAAACAGCTATTAATATGGAGCAATTGCAATCAATCATGTTGTTTTTCTGTTTTCTGCTCTTAAGGTTCATGCCATCTTTCTTACGCCTGGGCTCCTGGAACGTGGTGATGTTTGTAACATACGAGCAGCTGAAACGGGCCATGATGGCAGCGAATCACAACTGCACAGCTATATTGTAATCATTAGTGTCTGTCAGAAGGCTGATGCTGGAGCACAGTGGTGTTGTTTACAAAGCTTCTTTACTTTCTGTTGCCCCCTAGTGTACATTTCAACTCAAAGCAAAGTCAAACAAATTGTGGCAATACTTCTCCCTCTCTCATTACAGAAATGTAAGCCCATTCATCATCAGTCATGCGATAGCAACACGTGTATGAAGTGTGATCAATATTTAAAAGATAGAGCTTGTTTGATCAGCTGCTTCCTCTCAGCGGAGAGCTTCTCAGGAAACTGGATGTCAAAAGTAATGATGAGGTTTCCTCTCTGGGAAGGATCCTGGGACAGCGGCATTCCCTCTCCAGTCACCACTTTTTTGTAGGCCGGGCTGATGTGTTATGACAAACAAATGAGAGACAGGAGAATGAATGCAGATGAAACCCAACACACATCCATCTAGAAATGTACCTGTTTAAGTGTACCATTTATATAAAGGGCTTGAATTTCTTATGTTCGTCTCTTCCTGTTTTCATCTTAATGTCTGAATCATTTAATCAGCTTTTAGAGTATCTGACGTTAATGTCAAATTAATAGGATTACAAAATACAGTATTATATTATTAGTATTATGTTATTGGCCTCAATATAGGAAAGCACTTACTGCACAATGTCATTGATGGGAATACTGAGTAGCCTGCCGTCTAGTGTCTCCACATCCACAGAGAACCCAGTCAAGGCCTGTGGGAAAGTTTAAGTGTTTATTCTACTACTAGAGTCATCTATTACGAATGACTGATGGTTAAATCCATCATTCTGGCTCTCATTAACGTGACTCACCATCTCCAGGGAGATCTGGGCCTTGTAGATCAGGTCATTGTGTTGCCTTACGAACAGAGGATGACTCTTCTGTCGCACTATGAACACAATATCTGCAGGAATGCTGTTTGGTCCCTAAAGGTAAAAGTGAGACACAACCAGATGTGCACCCTGTAGCTGGGCTCTTCACCTAAAACATGACTAAGTAATATGTTGTTGTTACTATGCACATTTTGTTAAAGATTAGCTTTCTGCACATACTTTATTTGGACCAAAATTGACCAAATCACCTCACAAGCATGTGTGAGTACCTTCAAAGAGATCTGCTGAGGCCCCCTGCTGGTGACAATGCAGCAGATCCAGTGGAAAGTGTCACTCTTCATAACTGAATTATTAAATGCAAAATATTCTTTACTCTTTTTCATTCATATTAAACAGTGACTTTCTAAAATATTTACCAGATTCAGAATTGATCATGCTGCATGAATATTATGTCAAACACAATGTTTTTAAAGAGCAGAATTATAAAATCTAATACAAAAGATGACGATTCATCTCATTTTATTCCAAACATTTAGCCTCTCTCTAACAGAGATGTCTACAAATGTTAATAATCTGCCTATTCATTATGCTTATGATAATCCAACATACATTAGCAAAGGTGCACTATTACAATGTTCATATATGTTTTATATACTTTAGACTGTGCACAAAAACCCACCAAAATAAAACATAAACAAACAAAAAAGAAGTTTAGTAATATGTTTTGTTAACCTGGGAATCTGCCGAGCTCTTTCTGGCTAATGTTGTGTTTATCGTCCAAAACTGTACATTGCTAGAGTTTCCTCTAAAACTTACAGCCCTCTAAAAGCTGGGGTTGTATATAATGAAGTACCATTATCTGAGAAATCAGCTCAATGGGGCAGCAGAGAGTTGGAGGATCAGCACCAGGGACAGCGCCACAATCCCAAACTCACACATTCTTGTGAGAAATGTTGCATAAAGGAAGAGAATAAAGGAAGAGTGTAAAACTGAGACCTCAGCCTTTTCTTGTAACTAACCTCATCCAAAAAACAACACATGCTAACCTCAGCCAAACTGCAGAAACCATTACAAATCCTGTACTATCAGCTCGTTTTCTGACACTTCTCACAGGCAGAAACTGGTCAATAGAACAACAGGTCAACTCCCCTTCACAGTATTACAGCAAATATAAGGGATGGGGATTGAGAAGATTTTATTTATACCAATGCCATTATCAACACTGCTTATCAGTCCGATTCTTTATCGATTCCCTTATTGACTCCTGATCCATTTTCTGTGTGTAAAAAAGTAGGCCCACACAGGTATTCAGCATCAAAGCAAATGTACTATCTCTGATACTGAACACCGAGTAGAAACAGAGTATAACAGAGTCATGTATGTGACATTCCTGAGATTTAAAACATCGTTCTGCAATGTTCAACTATCACGAAAACACGCCGGCATCCATAAAAGGAACTGATTAGTTCGGAGGTATACTTTTCTGATGGATCGGTCAATTAAGGACCGGTTTTCAATTCCCATCCCTAAGCATAAATTCACTTCTCACTGGCACCGGCGGCCTATATTTCTTCTTCGAACTAGATGACGTCATACTGATTTTGATCTTTGACAAGACTTTTGAAATACCAACATGAAATCAGAGCAGGACAAAAGAGTTTTAAAAGCATAAGAATAACATAATAACTCAAATTATACCAACTAATGAGCTCTCTCTCCTCTCACAACACAGACTTCAGGCTGAGTGAGTTATTAGTAACTATTACAGATGTCTTACATTGGATTATAATAGATACTGGTGTTGTGCAGTTCCTTTACCTGGTCTCCCTCTTTGGGGAAAATTATTCTTGTGCCTTCTTTCCATCCCGGCTTCACATCTATAGTCAGGATCTTATCTTTGATACTGGATGTGTATCCATCTTCATTCATAACCTGTTAAACACATTAGGAAAGACGTATTTCATTCAGCGTGTTTATTTGGGCCTTGTTAGTGTGTGATTGATTAGTAAGATTTAAGTCCTCCTCTGTCTGATCTAATGCATGTATGAATGATTCAACCACTCCAAAGCAATGGGGTGAGAAAAGATACAGTTCTCCCACATACAGTAGCTCTCACCCTGCGAGATATCTTTATCTTTTTTGTGCATCCGTGGAAGAGATCATCCAGGGACAAGTGAAGGTCTCTCTCTATATGAGAGTCTTGAGTCTTCACCACTCCTGGTTGCAGGCCACCGAACTGAAGTGGTGCATCGTTTGTATAGAAGTCTAGCAAAAAAAATGCAAATGTAGTTAATGTAGTTAACATGAGATTTGACTCAGCACGTTATGTTCTCTTTTTTTCTCACCTGCAAATGGGTTGTCGCCTCCAAAAAACTGTTTAAAGGTTTTTTCTGGGTTCCCATGGTAGACGTATTTCGACGACCAAGCCCCACTGCTGCCAAACTCAGGTGGGATACCGCCTTTCAGACCCTCGTCACCAAACTTGTCATAGGTTGCCTTTTTCCGAGCTGTCACACAGAACATAGATATTGTTAGAGACACAGACTGCAGTAAATACCATCAAAACACTCAAAATACTGGCATTTTGTTAAAAGGTGGATCATTTTATAGATTGTTAGAAGACGATTTGGAATAAAACGTGTATGGCCGGTAGCTTTTTATTAGAAAAAGTACATGCACACTGTACATTAGCTTTAATCATTCGCATTTGGTTTTGTTTAGCATTGCTTAATAATTCATTTATCTTGCTATATAAGAGTAGATTTATATTAGAGATAAACAAGCTGAAAATAAAACATAAGAACTATTTAATTCTTCTCACAACTTTTTCTTTATACTATATTAGATCTGTGTTTACATTTAACTTAAAATATCACTCTTTCTTACTGCAATGACCTAAATGTCTCATGTCTCACAGTCAATTGTCACAATATGGTACCTAAAATCAGTTCACAGAGATTAGCGCATGAACCTGTGGACAACTGGCTGACTGACAGTAAGATATAAGGTTATAAGTTATAAGATATAAGTTATAACCCTGCTGAGGGGTCGCAGTAACCACTGACCCAGCCTCTCTGCCCCACTTACGGTCACTCAGGACCTCGTAGGCTTCCCCCAGCTGACAGAACCTCTCGCTGCTGCCGCTTTCCTTGTTGCAGCTCGGATGAAACTTCAGTGCAAGACGTCGATATCTCAATAAAAGAGGAAAGACAGTGAGAGTAATTAAACACAGCTGGTATAATAAAACCTCTGTTTAACTCCAGTAACGCAACGGTCGGTATTTCATTAAAAAACTTACGACTGTTTAATATCTGCGTATGTTGCGTTTCTGTTTATTTCCAGCGTCTCGTAGTAGTCGCTACCCATTATGGATTTAAATGTTTTAAATTACTCAGTGTTTCCGCCTTAAACGCGGTCGTTAAGTATCAAAGCTTTGGCAAAAATTAAAACTCAAAAGAAGCGGTTGTTTTTTTATCGTGGTTTCCACGGTAACAGCTGCCTGGGAGACTCTCGCGAGACTTGCCACAATGGACTGAACCAATCGCGGACAGGAGGTCGCAGAGTAACAAGCTCTGAGTGTGTTAAATCATGTTTTATTTCAGGGTAACTACTGTTCATGGGCTGCAAATAATGCTCCTTTGCGCATGTGCATTTTACTTTTGATATCTGTATGAAAGGTGCAATACAAATACAATGGTCATGGCTGGATTAAAATGTTGTTGGGCACACACATATCATGCCATTGTACCTGTCACTGGCCGTTTAAGGTCATTTGATTAAGCACAATTACATTATATTTATATTTTATTTAGAAATATGCACCATCTGAGCTGAATACAAACTAAAAACAATTACAGCCGAACAACTAATATTTTGGCCCTCCAGAAGATAGGGCCATAATATAAGGTGATGACACAAGACTCAACTTAGTTGATATTGTTGCTAATAAATTTGCAATAAATCAAATTATGTTAAACTAATTGACTCACAGTTAATCTCGATTTAAGGGGCCTTTAAGAGTCTGGGGCCCTAGTACAGTTGCCCACTTTGCAAATTGCGGCGGTGTCTTAATATCTTTCTTAATAAAATAACTTCCATGGTATCTTGACTCACAACAGACATTCAAGGATGAACAATGGCTGGAATGCTGGTTTCTTTTTAGGTGTGCTAGCTCAAACCCTGTTATTATGAATGCTGTCAGAATCTCTGCTGTGAAATAAGCCTATTAGTCCATGCAGGTCCAGCATATAACACCCGCAGGACAGATAACCAGGCTGATTACTGTCAGTGATTCAGTCCACATGAGCAACTCTCTGCTCCATGACACCTTTCCGGTACCGCTGGGTGTTGTTCTGTTTCTGTGGTTCATACTTTTGCTGAAACAATCATTTTAACTTTGATTTATAATTTAGAGGTTAAAAAATACCACACAAATCACTGAATGTAAATCAGCTGTCAGAGACACTGATGAACTCCAGCAGCGGTGACAAGTGTATCTTTATTCTTTCATTTAAAACCATTCCAGACAGAAACGTTAAGGACTACTATGCTTTACAAACCAGACTCTCCTCCTTAAGTTCACACAAAAATTGCACGGTATTGTCAGTATGATCAAATTGCCATTTAGAGGTGGTACAGGGTACTCTACTGATTCTGTTAAAGGTGGTCCAGATGGATGCATATTTTATTAGCGGTTCAGGACACTTACCAAAAGTGAAGATATTAACAGCCATAAAAAAAAAAACATGAATCCAATAGAAATAAATATTACAAGTCATTGTGGATTAAATACACATGTAGAATCACTAACAAAAGATGAATGCCAAAAAAATAAAAACAAGCAAAAAGAAAACACATGTTCATAAAACATCATCCCAAACTTAACTAGATAAACCCAAAGCCAAGGAAGCCCTCTACAATTAAACTCCGAAAGGCATATATCTCCATTTCTAATGTTTATGTTGGGTTTCATGATTATGACTCTCATCTTAATATATGAGAAAATCCTCCTCAAACACTATCATCAAAGAAACAGTTTTAATCTATGATAGCTGTAGTCTTTAGAAGTAAAATTAAAGATCTATCAAAATAAAAAGGTAATAGAAAATGGAAGCAATGGTAAACCAAACTCAAGGAACAAGTGTGGGGAAGAGAATAAGGACGGTAATGTGGATGGGGGAGTGCTGCTCTTGTGGTAGGTGTCATGTGTTTGTGCTGGTCTAAGACCATGCGGTGGTGTATGACTGTGTACTGACTCGTCATATCGTGCTGGTACATGTTGGGGAGAACTGGGACTCAGGAACCACAAAGCACACAAGCAGTTTAAAATGAGCTCATGGCTGCCACTTCCAACTTCAGCTGGGTGTATACAATGTGTGTGTCAACACTGAGATGTCCCCAGCTGATTTACTTCGACACAACATTGCAACTATTTCCACATATTAATTCCAGACAGATTTAAATAAGAGAACAGTTTGATAACACAGTTCATGAATGAATCCTTGCCAATCGATTGCAACAGCACAAATTATTAATTAACCGACAAATGCAAAAAACATCCACATTGTGCTTATTAAGCTTAAAGCGATATTAAACTTTTTAAAGAATATTCTCACTTTTAAACACACTTTGATGTCTTAAACATACATTTTCTTTCAGTTTGGTACAAAAACTCATCTTTAGACACTAACTAGCTGTGACTCGTAACTCTTCTGCCATCATCTCTTTCTTTCTGAAATGACAGACAACAGCAGCTCAGTAAAGACCTGAGCTGAGCTTCAGCCATGAATACCATTTCAACGTACGTGTGTTAAAGTGCAAATATTCCATTTAAGTGATTTATGACTTTCAGAGCGTCCTGATGAAAAAGCAGGTTTCCACAATGGCGAGGATAACGGATGTAGTGTTCTCTTTCAGGCTGGGGAACAGCGGCGGGTGCAGTGAAGGGTACAGATACAGAAAAAAAAACGACTGGGTTTGAGAAAAAGCCAGTAAGGGAAATATTTAGCAATGACATAAGCGGGCATTAGCAGGAACAGCCTCCGTCACTGACAGGTACCTCTGGTGGCTTCTCCAGCTTAATATCAATCACTGAAGGGTTTAGGAGTTAAGGAACATCACAAAATGGGGAAAATTAAACTGCAAAATGTACGAGTGGTTAAACACAACTGCTTTTCAAGCATAGCATATTAGAGATAAAATGTTAAAGTTTTGTACACATGAAGAAAATCATTTTTTTCTGTTGTGGGTCATGACTAAAGAGAGCTAAATGATCCTTTGATCAATTCCCAGCCCTAAATGTCATCAATTTCAGAGTACCAACAGACTGTGGGCAGAAGAATATCTTATCATCTCGTATAAAAGTATGTATTTTGAGTATCAAATATATATATATAAGTGGTAATAATAATAAAAACTAATTGTATTTCTTTAAGATTATACCCAGTAAAACTGAGTCAGTGAGTTGAAGCACAATATGTGCTCTCACTGGTAAAATGATTCTAAAGGACATTAGGGTTATACAACAATAGCTAACTGTCACAGTGCTGCACTAGATGCTCCTTCTGACAGTGACTATCCATTAAAGAGCGCGAGGGGGCATCCTGACTCTCTTCTGTCATGTCAGACACAGACGCTGACTTGTACACAAAGGATACTGTCCTCTCTACTCTTGTCCTGTGTATTATCCATGCCAGGGAGGGCGGCTGCCACGCGACGGAAAAGCTGAAGGGAGAGAGAGAACCAGATGTATTCTGTCAGATAAGGACATTCAAACTCAAAGAATGACAAAAACACAAGATGAAATCAAGATAGGGGGCTGTGTATATTCCCATAACACGATTTAGCAGGTTCACTTGAAGCTCGCACAGAGGAAGACTTCCACCAGAGCTTTTCCAAATTTGATTTGAATTCAGCATCATGTGTTTGAGCTACTGCACGACCATATTACTGCACTGCAGAAGTTGCTGGAAAAGAGGGCGTAATTCCATTGCTAGAGCTTGGAGCATTTTAAGTGATTGATGGATTCAAATGAATTAAAAAAAAAAAAAACATACCCAACCCAACTAAACAGCATCACATTGAACTAAACTTTATATGCATGCAGATTTTATAGCAACAGAAATACTGCTGCTGTGCTAATGGTGGAGTATTGGTTTGCAAACCCTGAGCCACCTCTAGGTCTGTATGATCAAAGGTTGGCCTATACTAATAATTACTTCTATCAGGTGGAAGAGAGCTTGGAAAACATCTCCACACACCTCACTTTGGACCAGAGGAAGATGGTATTTAAAGCACACCTTTATGCATGCATGCGTGTGTGAAACAGAAGCCAATCAGAAGAGAGCATGAGCACAATGAACACACACAGAAGGTGCACACGCTCTACCTGTTTGACATTGTAGCCTGTCTTTGCACTTGTTTCAATAAACAGAACATTCATCTCTTTCGCTCTCTGTTCTCCTTCCTCTGTGGTTATCTGTCTGCGATGAGCCACCACGCACAACACACACACACACACACACACACACACATCCACGGGGACACGCACATATCGCCACAGACACCAACAAGAAGACAAGAGGGAAAAAAATACAGACTGTGATTATGTTGAAGTGGATTAACAAGCCGTGCCCCTGCCTGCTGCAACTGCCACCTTTGCTCGAGACCAAAAGTCGCCCCGTAGGCCTTCATGGCTGTTCAATGTGTTAGCTGAGCTCAACAGGGACGGAAAGCTTTAGATTTTGGAACCGAAAATGAGCAATGACTCTTAGATGCAGTGGCTGGATAAGGTGGTAAATTTGGAGACCTTTTTGGAGGTGGAGTCCAGGCAGCAGCATCTACAGCAGGACCACAGAGCACGACTCACACACATTCTTACCTGCTTTACGTTGTAGCCCGCTTTCGCACTAGTCTCAATAAACATTACATTTAGTTCTTTGGCTTTCCGCTCACCCTCTTCAATAGATACTTGCCTGTGGTAGATAAGGGGGTTAAGAGATGCACAGCGAAAGATATTACACAACTTACTTCATTAACACAGGTAGATAAAGTGGATCACACAGTAGACACTTTCAGATTTAGAATTATCAAACACCACAGCTGACAACTATCAATTTATTTAGGAGCTCAATCTGGTAAAGATTAAATAATCAATATCTTCAAATAATGTGGGCTGAGACAAAGAGAAAGAGGTGATAGAGTATGAAAAAAAAGTCAATCACAGCTTTGACATCCACAAAGGGTGGACGTAACTCTGATCTAATGCTGCCTTTGAAAGGACTGAGGAACTCAGTATCGACAGGCCAGCAGCTACAATCAATGACTTCATTAGTATGCTCTCGAGGGAGGGAGCCCACTTACACAGAGGCAGTAGGAGGGAGGAACAGATTACCTTTTGTCTGCAAGGTCTGTCTTGTTTCCCACCAACATGATAATGACATCACTTCCTCTCTCTGTCCTCACATCATCAATCCATTTTGTGGTTTGCTGGAAGGAGTTGACGTCTGAAAGAGAGACAAGGGGGAAACATGAAGTGGGGGCATCAGTATTCAGTAGATGACTAGCCTCAGCTGTGAAAACGGGCAAGTTTGTGACAGGAAGACATTAAGGAAGTAGAAATACAAGTCGTACACATCTTCTTGCCCAAGTCTGATGTATACATTTGGAATTAAAGGATTTTTTAAATGAAAGAAATGTGCGTTTGCATCACAATTACTGTAGTTAACATTTCTGCACATTAAAGTACACACAGCAGCGGACGAGGCAAATGTGACGTGTTTGTAAAACACCCAAGTGCACAGTTAATCCACCTACTTGTGATGTCGTACACTACGACAGCAGCAGCGGAGTCTCTGATGTAACTCGGGATAAGGCTACGAAACCGCTCTTGCCCCGCCGTGTCCCACAACTGCAACCGGATCTGTGGGACAGGAAGGGGAAGGTATGGGAGGAGAAATAAAAGAGAGAAAAAAAATAAAAATAAAAAGAAGGGATGAAAATAAAACAAGAAAAGAAACCGAGGTCAGAAATGAGGTAAGTTATGGTGACAAAAAGCAAAATCGAAAAGAAACTAAATAAACCAGACAAATGGGAAAGGACGGAGCGAGGACAGATAGAGCGTGGTGCATGCAGGTAGTGAATGACCACCAGAGAGAGCGAACTGTCTGGGCCTGGGAGGGAAGAAATAAATAATCACCCTTCACTTGCCATCAACCCTCCTCTCCTGATCAAGTAAGGTGTTTAATTTCAAAACAGGAATGAAGAGAATAGATGGAGGGGTAGGAAGGAGAGGAAGAAAACTTGTGTTGAGGGTAGAAACGAAGAAAGGGAGGACGGTCCAGGAGGTAACGGCTTCCAGCTCCCTCCACTTGGAGGGCAGTGCACATGCTGCGTGTGCTTGTAGAAAATATCTGAATTCTTGAAAACATCACAAAATTATGTCGGGAAATCAGCCTCCGAGTTGATATTACCTTCACCAAAACATTACAGTCACTAAGAGAATTTCTCCAATCAGGACAAAATGAGAACAACCAACAACCAACGACACAAATATAAAATAATAAACAAACAAACTTACCGTTCGGTCTTCAAGGTACATGGTTTTCGACAGGAAATCTATTCCTATTGTGGCCTGGAAAGGGGTAACAAGTATTTAAATATGCATTAACATCTTCAAACCATTAGCATTTGATTTTTAGAATAACATGAATATTGTCAACGGTGATAAAATCAGGTGGAGGTGTTTGTCTCACTTGGTAAGTGTTGTCGAAGCTGTCGTACATGAACCTGGTGATCAGCGAAGTCTTTCCCACTAAAAAACACACAAACAATAAATACTGTAAGTGCAATGATCACACTTTCACTTCAGTTCTTCAGAATTACCAAAATATCTGTAGCCATCACGAGTAGGGCTGCCACTAAGGATAATAATTGATTCATGTATCCATTCTATTCTATATCTACATCCATTTTTTGATTGACATACAACCACTGCCTGATAATGAGTGACAGAGCGTGAGGAGGGAATGTGTCATATCACAATGAAATACTGAAATGGTCACGCCTGTCACGCAACTAACGCTGCCCTCTGAAAGTTATTGTGTATTAAAAGGCGCGGTGCAGAATTAAGAGAAGTTGTAACTGAAAAGAAGTTGAAGGTTTGAGGAATGTTGAGAGACAAGTAGGGTTGGTTTCCCGAGGGATGGGCGATATAGCTGCAAAATGTATCACGATAAAATGTTTCATTCTAGTAGATATTGATAATTACTGATCCTTTTAATGACCTGTTTTTAGTAAAACCAGGTGAAAAAAGGTTATTCCAAATTGAACCTCCTTACTTTAAATAATAGTATTTCTTAAATAGTAAGTATAGTAATGATTTTGTCAAATGGTGTTGTTGCTGAGTAGCTCTCAGTTGTATACAGCCCACAGATTGTTTCTTGAGATGTAGCAGATGTAGGTCGTGATTGACAACATGCTGCGTACTTGTGGAAGCGGATATTGTCATTTATTCATACCATTATCAAGGTTTGACGTATTTCTTATGTCCTTTCATTGCGGTTTACATTTATTGCATTTAAGTGAAAAACATTGAACATTTTTCTTACTGCTGTCGATGAAATGTCTTTTACCAATACTGCTGATATTGTGACCTTGGTTCCCCATTTATTCCCCTTTTTGCCTTGCTTTGTCAGCCCTGAAGGGACCAACTTTGAGGATTTTTGACACTCAGTATCTATGCTGACAAGATAATGTCATTTACCAAACTCTTCCACATTCTCTAAACATGGCAGCTGTAAAATAACTCCTAAAATGCATTTCAACCTCGCTATTTACGGGTTAAACATCACTTTTAGCACATCAGAGAGTGTCACGGTTTCTTTAAGCACCCGGACAGTGCTCCCCAGCCTCGGACTGTTTTGCTGAGCTCGAGTTACATTATCAGTTACACTGTGGATCAAGTGATGAGATGGCCAAAGCCAACACTGCTGTTTACACTTTTACAAGGAACCACAGCTGATCACAGGCCGTCTGACAAACACAAAGTCTGTCCTATCCCGATGGGAGCTGAAAGTGTCACATTACAGGACACAATGCCCGAAGACAAATAATCAGAGAGAGAAAGTTTAAGTTTTTTTTTTGTTTTATTAAGCATATGGAGCATAGTCAGATAGGGATAACTCAATACCAGCAATTCATGTCTGATACCGATGCCTCAACTTTGAGTATCTGCGGATAGCAATAACAATCTGATCTCATCTTTTTTCATCGCATAAAAAACTACGCTGTTAGTAATACATTTATAGATCAACTTTGCTTGAACCCAGCCATTAAAAAAACAAACAACTAAACAAAACCTCAGGCTCAAACCATGAAACAAATATTCTACTCGCGTGAAGGAAGGAATACATAAACCAAAGTTCAGCTAAGCCTTTATGTAATAGTTTAGGTTATCAGCAGATCCCTATTGTCAGACTAGACACGATGAACCCACATTACAGTTTAATCCCTCATGTAACGTTTCATTCACCATTGCCTGGCCATACACACCGATCACACATACAAAACCTTGAGGTATTAAGAGACAAAGTTGGATCAGTGCATCCATATTTTACACAATGCCACAACAGCTGTAGAAATAGTGCAACACCTTTAGCTCCCAAATCACATCCACGATTGTTAAGTACGCTTCTATACACGACGACAACTCCCCTGCCCCCCTTTCTCTTCCAGTACAACTGCACCTTGTGTTCACTCTGGAAAAAGTGGAGAATGAGTAGGGAGAGTGCAGGAATGCCACTGGGCAGGTTTGGGGATTGGGATGCACCACCTCTCTGCAGCAGCCCCGGGCTAGAAAAACCGATCTCACCGTGTCACCACCGTAATATTGGGGGGACTTTGTGGATTTGTAGCATGCTTATGAATAGAGTTGCAAATACAGCTCAAGCATACAACTGGTATTATTAACTGGTATTATAAACTGGTATTATTAACTGGTATTGTTACAGGCAGTACCCTGTCTCACCACATCATTGACACTTGTAACTTTCTATTAGCTGCCATACACGCAGGTTGGCTGCCGAGCGAGTACATCAGCTCCCACAGACAGGACCTGAGCTACCAGGAAGGGAAAACACTGCGTTTCCACGAAGCCAGCGTGGACAAGGAGTTAGTAACAAGTTACGGTGTCGCAATGCGATCACGCAGCTAAC
>NW_023339763.1:16700732-16728355 GCF_004916995.1 Morone saxatilis | reverse complement strand
TAACATTAATCAGCAGACGGATCCGTGAACTCATCTGTTAGCTACATCTCCAGCAGAGCATACTTCAGTGTCTAACGCTGTAGGCTCACACTTACCGCTCTGTTCCCCGAGAAAGACCAATTTAAATTTTCTCAAAGGGTTTCCGAAGTCTCCGGCCGCAGACATGACTGTATGAAACAAACCCTGACGGTACTTTATACGGGAGCTCCCCAGCTAGCCAGCTAATGCTATCTACTACCCAGCGGTGGTCGGATATTAAAGGTCCGGGATCCGAAACCGTCCTGCCGGTTCTGCCAACCCTCTACACAGTCCACCTGGAGAGGTTCCGTGCCCTACAATCACTCCGTTAAGCTTCCGGACACTTTTTGTTGATAGCTCACAGTTAGCATTGCTGTCAGTTCTCTGACATATCTGAACCACTGCCACCAGGGCTGCTCTTCTTCTACACACATAAAGTTCACACTATTCACCAAGTCAGGCATATTGCGGTGCTGCCCTCTACTGGTGGAGGAAACACAGAATGATAAAAGGGTGTATCCCTGTGTGGTAGAGCAACGCGACTGTAGACTTTAACACGAATAAACACGGTCTGTGTAATGTACCACTTTTTATAATAGTCTAGTGTCAGTATAGTGTACAATCAGAAGAGTAGCAGCTAGTGATTGAAGCATGTTGTGTCTTTGAATGGCCACAAGAGGGCGGAGTCACCCCAGCGCCAGTATCTCACCTACTGAGCAACCTTTATGATAGTGATTAGCTGTCTCGAGGAGCCTTATTGAAATTACATTCTTAAATGTGTAAGTATTGGATTTCTTATTAGTCATTATTGAACATGAAATAACAAATATGTTGTCTTTGTTTTTTCATGTGGATGATCAGAGAAGGGCAGTTTGTTCTTATTTAAGATACATGTTCTTTTTGTTTTGATAAATAGGAATATACTATCTATCTATCTATCTACTGCAGTGTGCACATGTACAGTCTTATATATTAATGCCAGGTTTTGCTGGCAATCTTTCAACATTCAGTCTGGCATAATTGTCTTTGTGAACAAAATTAAATCACAGTTATGGGTAGCAGTATGAAGGTGTGAAATGTGGAAGTCTAACTTGTTAGGTCTATTATGTCAGACACATGACAGACAAATTGGTATCATGCTGTGATGTTTACAGGACGCTGTAGCTGTCATTCGTTTGCTCGTGACCTCCAGCTCCCTGGACAGCTGCTGTCCAGAAGGTTGAAGCCCTGTGGCCACATACAAGGTGACTTCCTCCACTTGCTTCACCCAAAGACCCATACAAATCATTTTTAAGGTTTCAGAAAAACAACATATGGATTGCATGAGGTTATAGTGCCGATGGCTTATTTTGCATACTGATATTTTGTCTAAATATGTCTCCTATATTTGTTTCACTATTCAGCTCAAGAGCTCAAGATAATCAACTATTATATATTATGAACTGAATTAATAAGGATCTTGCTGAGGTACTGATAAAGCTGGGGTTTGCTCTTTCTACCTGCATTCATTTGAATATTAAACCATGATTCATCATAGTCATACCAACATTTATTAATAATTACTCTGATTTCCATATTTTATCAAGTGCCCTTGTTTTGTGAGGATAATTTCAGTCTTATGTAACTCTCATAAACATTACATAGGCTTAAATATTGATTATCCCTGTGCAGTGCATAGGGAAATATATAGGGTATGTTTACATAGGCATCTGCATGAGATCAAACATGAGCTCAAACTGAAAAGAAATATTGTATATTTTAAAATGTTGAATCCTGACAGAATGTACTGTAAGCATACCAGATGTTTCCTTTGCAGTTGTTTTACTAGTGAGTATGAACTATACTAATACATTAGGACCCCCAACTATTACACTCATATGAATTACATTTGTATTATCATGGATATATTTATATATGATGATGCGTTTGAGTACAGTATGTGTGTTTATGCATGTTTGAACTGGCTCTTCTAGGTCACCGAAGACACACCTGCGCCTCTCTCTCACTCGTGTGCCATCCAGCTCTGAACTCTCTTCTCGGAGTGCCGACCGGCTGATGCCAGCGCTTCAGCTGCTCTGTTTGCAACCCAAGCCTCACCAAACTCACATCACACTCCGCCTCCCCTTTCTCTTCTCCTCAACAGCACTCTTACACCATATGTCCTTGGTAAGGGAAAGACCCAAAGTCCCCCCACTGAAGATGCTGAACAAACAAAATCCTTGTTTGCTCTCTGCCCCCCCCCCTCTCTTACAGACACACACACACACACACATGCAGGGGGATTTTGCATGTGTGCATGCACATTCACAACAAGATAGATCGATTACTAATGGACTGTAGAGGTTGTTGTGCAAGGGCTGTGATTGTGAGTTTGCTCACCTCACTGCTATTTGTTTTCATATATACAACCGCACAAGATTCGAGTATGTTAAGGTGGTATTACATTTTATGAAGTGCCCCAAAGGCATGCACCTTATTCTGCAACAAATAAACTGTCAAGTAGGGATGCATGTTGTCCAAAATCAAAGAAGTGTAACTAAAGGAAAGCGTGGCACAAATGAATTGAACTTGTCACTTCAAGCAATGACTTCATTCTGGTGTGCTGGTCTCATGACATGCCACTGCTATCATTTACTTCTGCAAAACTTGACTTAGTCTACAAGATGGGAAAACCTTGTTATGAGTCACATCTTGGGAGAAAACAAACGTGTTTTCTCTTGTTATGTATCCTTGTCTCTTAGCTGAACATACACACGTATTTGTCTACTGGTGAGTGAGCAAGTGAATTACATGCCATACATCTGCCTGCATGTGCATGTAATGGAGGGAGACCATCCCATTTCCAATATAAATCTAATGAATGCAGCTTTCAATGTCACAGCAAAGTACAATACGGCGCTCATCTCTCCTGAGAGGGAGCGAGAGCAAAGGGGCTCTAATGGAGGAGGGGGGAAATGGCCAGAATGAGGAACAGAAAAAGAAGATGAGGAAAGCAAATGCAGAAAGGGCATGAGGGTTGGGTCAGGGTAAAATAGGTGTGTTGTCAACCCTTAATTTGGTAAGATGGAGACAGGGAGGGGATAGATGGGGGATGGGGTGTAGCTGAGCCACAATTCTCCTGTAATCCTCTTCCTGGAAGCATGGGCTAGATGATGTGTGGCAGAGAGTGAGAAAAGAGAGGAAATGAGCATTTGAGAAGTACAGGAAACACCGCCAAGCTTCCAGACTGGAACAAAGGATTGTGGTGAAGACAGGGGCAGAAGGCACGGTTAGATCACAAATCCCTATTTTTCTGTGCAACATCAGGCAGGAACAGACACAGCAGTACGGTGGGAGGCATTCTTGCAAGCATAAGTGAAGCAGTGATCAGGGTAGCAATCCAAGCACATTTACCAGAGGACGGAGGGAGGGAGGCAGGGAGGGAAGGAGGGAGAGGGAGGAGAAAGAGCAGATCTATGAGAGGAAGGGGTGGGGGGTGTTGCATGCTCAGAGTGTGACAGAGATAGAGCGATTCCATGAGCGAGAAAGAGACACAGAGGCAGAGAGGGAGAGCACAAAGCAGAGATGGGGGGCGAACACTGAGGCAGAGGTAGTTGGGAAGACAGAGATCTGCACACAAACGCTAGCAAAGGAGGGGAAGGAGGAAGAGAGCGGAGGTTGAAGGAGAGCAGGAGGAGGGGGAGAAAGGGATGCAAGATGATGGAGCCCAGAAATAGGCTTCACAGGACAGCTTTTCATACCCGTTCTCTGCGGCAGACATGACTCTGGGCATCGGACTGTGCTGAAATTAGCCAGGGGGACAACACAGGACAGCAGGTCTGCAGCGCTCTGCCTTGGTTCAGCCTCACTGGATGCAGCAAGGCAGCTGATTTATTACTGAGGGGCTGGGTGGCGTGTGCAGCTCTGAGTGTGTGTGTGTATGCAGGTTTTTATGGGTCCTGGTAGCGCTCGGAGCTGTGGGAGCAACCATTCCTCCAGTCATAAAATGACATTCAGCAGGCAGGAGCTTTGTGTGCTGGTGTGGATCTGCAGTCCCCAGTAGGAAGTGGGAGAGTGGGATTCAGAGCTGTCATCGAGTGCAAGTGTGTGTGTGTTTACAGTGCTGTTCGCTGAGGTGAGCCAAGGAGGATCAGCTTTATGCGGTGTGTGTGTTCAGGTTAGAGTAGCAAGGGTGCAGCAAAGGCATAGATTCTACACAATGCAAGGACGAGCGCAGAGCAGCACTGATGGCAGGCAGTGCAGGTAAAGTACAAGGAGTGCCCTGGGGGTAGGGTGGAGGACGAAGGCAGGGACAGAGGAGGAAGAGGAGGAAAGAGCGAGGGGACGGAGAGAGACAAGTGGAAAAGAGAGGGTGATCATGGCTGTCATGCAGTGAGCTATAGCATATGCTGTAGCGCAGAACAGAGTGGTGCGGCAGGGGGAGGACAAGCATCACCGCACAGGGGAGGGGGAGAGAACTGAGGGAGAGAAAAGGGGGGAGGCAATCAGCTCAGCACCTCTCCTCCAGCAGGAGGAAAAGCACAGCGGGACAGGCCCAGGAGAAGACACTCAGTCAAAGACGCACTGACGAGCAGTCAGGTCAACGTGTAGAGGTCAAAAAGGGAGCTGGTGCGGGACGGGGGTTGGGTGTACCCCCCGCTGGCTGGCAAGTCCACAAGAGCGCAAGCCGGTCCTGGGAGGAAGAAGAAGGGGTCGAGAAGAGAGAAAGAGGGGACGGTCCCCCAACTCCTGTTTCTTTTGACAGTCCTGCCACCTTGCCATCAACATGGGCGAATGGACCATTTTGGAGAGGCTGCTGGAGGCGGCTGTCCAGCAGCACTCTACTATGATTGGAAGGTAAGACACTGATTGATTTTGTGAGTAAAGGTTTCGTATCTGTGGTTTTGTTTATAACGTTGAGCTGAGTGGTTTAAAAGTACAGTACAGTATGTATCAGTTGATGGCATCCCTACAGAGACCCCCCTCCTCAGGCTTGTCCCAGTGCTCTCCTCTGTTCTACAGTCCCCCACAGTCATCACTGCCTCCCCCGTCCGTTCCTCCTCCCTGCTCTCCTCACCCTTATCCTCCACACTCATCATTTGTTAAGGGATGAACTAATTGCACATAATCAATAGCAGGCTTTACTGGGCATTATGGTTAATTCAGAGAGGCTCCTGTGTTGATACTACCTAATAGCCTAGCTATTGATAGATAACGCTTGATGCCGCTGGCCACAGACCAATAGGACAGAAGTAGGAGAGGGGAGTGGGAGTGAGAGGAGAGCAGAGGTGCGGAAGATGAAAGGATGGTGAGCGAGCAGGTGTGGAAGGTAGAATCAAAGGGGGAGTAAATGGCTCTGAACTCTGTGCGAACTCGAGACAAGAAAATTTATTTCAAAAACAAGTTCATTCAGTTTATTCTTAACGGCAGACACTTATTTGCATCGTAGTGAAAGTCTGATCAGATCTTTTCTCATATTTTGTGTGAGAATGGTTCGTGGTGGAGGGTTGAACAGATGAGCTTTTAGTTTGATTAGCAGTGGAGACATGCCATGGAGACATGCTGTAAAATCTGTGTGACAAAAAAAGTGCTCCACATCATCTCTGTGTGATTAATAAATGCAAAAGTGGAATTTTCCCACCCATTAAACACAATCCAAATGTCACGCTGGGATGCTCGTTTGGAAAACTGAAGAGTCAAAGTGGTTTAGCCTGTGAAACCTGGATGTATGGATAAGTGGTTTGAAAATTACCTTTAGAAAAAAAACAAGCCACTAAGACTATGAATTTGACTGCACTGCTGTGCTCATTAACCCAGACCTCAGGTAGTCTGCAACAAGGGCATGGCCTAACTTTCTCTCTGCTGTGTGGCTTTTTGTGAGTGTGTGTGTCTCGCTCTGTGTGTAAGTTAAAGCAGTGAAAATTGGCTCTTGACTACACTGTGCACTGTGTGCTCATAGCCATTAGACTATACCCTTCAAAATCAGACAGAGATGATGTGAGCTGCATTATAGCCAAACTTCTGTTGATCAGGGATCTGAAATCATGTGTGATGGAGATTTTCCTTCCAACCAAACACTACACCAAGTCATTTCAATGAGTTCTTCCTCTGAGGTTGAGTGCCTTAATCAATGAAATCACCTGGTCTAGTCCTCAGATGGAATGAAAACCTGCATATAGTAGAGCATGTTGACTTGATTCAAAGATGCATTAAGCAACGTTTTGTACCATTTAATTATATGACTCCCTCTTGCTTATGGGATTGGTAGTATTGCCGATACCACTGAGAATCAACATCTCACTTTGAAGCTCTACGCAGCTTTCCGCCATTTTCAGCTGATTGTTTTGGTTTCTGGCGCAACAAAACCAAAACAATGTCGGCTCGTGTATGACCCTGGGCAACTGCTCCCAACACAGAAGCTAAGACAAGCTAATTGTACGCGAGCTGTCCAGCGCAAAATGGCAAAGAGTCGAAGTAACTGGTGAAGAAACGTTTAGCAAGGCAAAAAGAGAGAGATCTTTTTCTCATGAGCTGGAAGACTAAACAAGGGCTAAACGCCAGTGAATATTGGAATTACATTCAACAGGTGGCCAGAAAAAGGAGACCAAAGGGATGTCCGTGTTGCTCTGTTTCTGCTGGATTTGTAAGTAGGCAACTGTTTGCTAACATGTTAGCCATAACAACTTCATAAGCTAATTGCTAACTGTTGTGAACTTGTTCTGGAGTCTTTCCGCCCCCTAGTGGTCAAAAATTACTTAATGCAGCTTTAAAATCCAGTCCTGGCAGCTGAATCAGTAATACCCTGTGAGCACAGGGTACAAAGAATGCTGAAAATTAATCCTTGGATGATTCAATGACTGTAAGCCACCTACAGTTTTTCAGAGGCACAGAAGCAACTCTCAATTTGTCTGCTACCTCTTTCAAAAGTCATAATGTAATGGCTTCTGCTTAATTTGGGCTATTTGTTGATCATGCACTTCACTGGTTGAACATTAAAAATGGTCCCCTGAATACTTAAAATACATTTAGTAAAATGAGCAGTGCTTTCCCTGGCTTAGAATAGTCCTCTATGCATCAGATTTTGTTCTCCATATGATAGGATCTACTAGATTAATTACCTGCTGTGTCAAAACATCCAAAATGATGTAACATTTGAAAGTTAAATGATAATATGAACTAGTAAAAAAATCCCTCATACAGTGAGTAGTTTGTGTGATGCTTACAAGACATCAGCTATGTGATACTGTGCTGAATACAGTGGAATGCTTTGTAAATGATCCCTATGTGTTTTGGCTTCCCTCAGACTGTGTTTGTCCTACAAGGCTCTCTAGTTGACCCTAGGGCATTAGCTGTAACATTAGCTGCTTTCCAGTGAGGTTCCCTCCTTCTACTCTGCTTGTTTATGCTATGCAAGTAAAGAAACATTGTCCTTGGAATCACTTTGAACAATATTTTGTGAGTATTTTAGGCTGTAGATCCCTGAATTTCTTTTGACCCTTGCCAAGTCGATTTTAGCGTTGTCCCTGATAGCTAGCTTGTTTGCAGGATATCTTAAAAAATACTGGGGAATTTGTATGCAGTTTGGTGGACAGAGAGACCTTGGGTTAGATAGAAACTTATTATTTAGTGGTGGTCTGGATCTTGGCTTTTAACTTCTAGACAGGCATTTTTAGACATTAGACAATCTTAGCAATAACACAAAAACTACTAAAGATAAAGACTTGATTCCTAATCCTAAGCATGTGTCTGCATGGTCAGGAAATTAATGACACTTAAAATGATCAGAATGATGTTTGTTGATGTACCAGCAAGTTGGAGAATTGTTCACCACTGGCACAGTTTTGTGCTGTAAAGATGCCTCCTAGATTGTTAATGAGCAACTCCACACTAAATCATGTATGGAGTCAAAATTGTTGCACTGACCTCTATGGGTTGAAAGGTTCAAGTCTGTTACACCACTGACCACACCCAACAACACAGTTGGGTGTGGTCGGGTGTGGTCTGTTGCACTTGTGAACACAACCAACTGTAATATAGCGTTGCACTGTTGTGCATTGTGAAGTCCTGCACTTCACAGGGTGTGGCCGGAGCATGCAGCAACTGCTAGATGGCATCACATGTAGGATGTTCAGCCTGTGTATAGTTTCTTTGACAGAGTTTGCATGTGTGCGCTTGCAGTTCAAAGGATGCAGTTCCAAAGTACAGAGCAGTGATGTCTCCCCATGGCTGAAAAGTCTCCCCTGCATCAAAACTTTGGAACATGGTTGCATGTCAGTCATCTGTTTGAGTGCCAACCCTCTCTCTTGCAACGTGAGGATGTAGTTCCACCGTGAGACACTGTCAGATAGCATTGTTGGATGTCTAGACTGTAAAATCCAGCTACAATTAAGCTGTTTCTTAATTGTAGGTTTTAAGCTAACCTATGCCCTGGCATAGGATAGATAATTAGCCAGTGTTAAAAATAGAAACGGACCAACTCTACGCAGTGGCATAGGTTAGCTTAATTATGGTCTTTGAAAGAGACAGACAATTGAGAGTTGCTTCTGTGCCTCTGACTAACCACAGGTGGCTTGCATATTATGACTTATTCAAAGATTAATGTTGTGTATTGTGATTCCCATATGCCTGACTTCTAACTGGGCAATGTACAGTGTGTGCATGGATAACCAATGACTGTAATCATGATTACACAGTGAAAGAAATCATTGTCAAGGCTGCATTAACCTCATTCTCTCACCAAAACCAAATTTACTGTATATTCACAGTTGAAATGACCCTGGGGCTTTCAGCATTAGATAACTGACAGTTCGGTGTGGCCTGTAAAGGGTCTCAGTGTATCTCACTAACTGTGTTAATTAAGCAAATTAATTAAGTTTCTGCTTTTGATGGACAGAGGTAGCCTGCTGACACAAACCACCACACACCACCAGGGCTATAGATATACTTGGTGCACATAATAAAAATACTACCTCACAATGTTTTTTGGGATTATTCGACCAACATTTACAGTGAAGCGTACTCATACTTGTGCACTCTTTACAATTATTCCTGCAAGTATTACTTTGTAGAGATGTGTGTTGACTGACTTTCAAAGCAGCATGTTGCTGCAAACCAACTACAGGTGATTTATAGACTTCTACACCAAAATGAATAAAATGTTTTTGTGTTGATATGCTGATGATACACTGGTGTGTTTGTATAAAATATAACACCAGCAGCCTTGATAATGTTTGCAGTTGTCTTATATCTCAAAACTTTGTACACTTAATAATTAATTTACACAAACCTACATTTACATATTTATTGTAATTCAGAAAAATGTGGACAAGAACGGCAAACATCAAACTCTCAGTCAGAGATTTGCTGGTAGGTCTGGTGTAGTACTTTACAACAGATTCACGTATAAATAGCTAAGTCTTGTTTCTATGATTAAAAATGTTATTTTTCCTTTACTTTTCCTTTCACCCGCTTCATCATTTTTGCTTATCAGAGCAGCATTTAAACACCTTGACAATACACATTATTGTGCAAATAAGACTATTTAATCCAGTGGGACAAGCTACTGCTTGTATACTTTGCAAATCGGCCAAAAACCAACATTTGTCCACAAAACACTGCAAACAGTTGACTATCCAGAGCCATTCCATCATTTGTATTTGATGGATGAGACCAGATAGACTATCAGTTTTTCCATGTGAGACGTTAGTTTCATCTTCTTTAGATAAAAGATAAATAAATTTAACTTCTTGGACTCCCCTAAATAAAATCAAAATCTTCTGCTATCCATTCATTATGTGATATTTTAAACACAATTATGTGATGCATATTCCACTTAAGGGCAATAAATGTATCATATATACACATATAGGTATATCAAAACATGTCAAACAACATATTTTCACATGTGGTGCTCAGATGTTTTGCAGACCACAGGTGTGCATGTACGTGTATTTTGTAAAAAGAAAAGACGCATTCTACCGTGAGAGGAAGAAGCCTTTTGAGTGCAGGTTGCAGGTAGGAAGAAAGAAAGGACGTGTGTTGATGCACCTTCCCCTACACTGCAATGCTGTAGTGAGGTCAGTGCCAAAGACAAGTAGAAGCGAAGTGAAAAAAGAGGCATAGAGATAATGGAGGACTAGAGTGATCTAAGGAAGATAAAATAATAAAGCTTGCCGGATGGAAGGAGAGGAGAGGATGTGAGCTGTAGAGGCAGAACAAAAGGGTACAGAGGGGGGGGGGGAGAGGAAAGAAGAGAAGTTTTTCCTCTGCAGAGGTATAGTGCTGAGAATCTGTGTCAGAGCTCCTTCCTCTGGAGCTGCTGACTGACCCTGCTGCTGAGGAAACAGCCTGCACACTCACAAACTCAGTGTGTCCTCTGCATTGATGAGGATTTCTATAAATACACAAGACCTTTGTGTTTTTTTATTTATTTCTCATTTGTGTGAATGTAATGCTCTTAATGTAGTGCTTGTAAAAGGTGAGGACGATGCCTGGGAGAAATTACATGCAATATTTACAATTTACGCAGACACAGCAATGCAGGTTTGGCCGAATAAACAGCATCTTTAATAGGAGGCAGAATCTCTCTGTTGTTGAAGCAAGTAAACTCCTGTATTTTGCATTACATTTGAGTAAAACTAATAACTATTATAGAGCATAGATGTTTAATTTATGTGCTCTATAGTCAATTTCTATATCCATGTACCTTTTATTTGTTTTTTCCTGTGTAACTATGTATTATTTAACATCACTGCCCACTTGAGCATTATAAATACTTCATAAAATCTTAATAAATGTTATATGGCTCTTGTTGCAAGTTGCAAGTGATGTCAAGTCATTAAAAATTTATGCACATTTGACTAGCCTTTTAATGTAATGGACAAAGTGATGGATAAAATACCTTGTTGCTCTGTAGCTCTGTTTATATAGTAAAAAAAAAACAGCACTCGAATGGACAGTCTTAAAAGGTTTGATGAAACCAAATATATCTACATGCTAGTTTGTTGTCTCTAAAAGCAAAATACAGATGGCAGTCTACCTCTTTGTTTTAAAGTTGTTCACTCCTGTAGTCGTGGTGCACATATTTGTGTTCTCTCTACACTTTCTGTCTAAATAGGTCAGGATATCCACAAGAAGGAGGTACCCTACTTTGAGAAGGGCACCCTACTTCTCTCAAAATAATTTGAGATGTAGGAATGCTCTGCTTTAATTGAGGGCATCATCCTGTCTAATGGTGAACCAGAATGTACTTTGTGTATCATTAATAACAAGCTTCCTGGATAAAATCTATACTGTCTGGGAAGATTGTGTTGCAAAGGAAAACAATGGAAGCAATATTTCAGCGTTTGACAGGATTAATAATCCATCATCCTGCGGCGAGGAGCGGGACTGTCTTTCAAACGAAACCATTTTTCTGCACATCTAGAGTTGTCATTAGTTTATTTGTGCAGCAATCCCTGATGTTGAATGCTATTGATTATACTGTTCGACAGGGGGATTTTGCCAGTATAGCTGAGCTCAGCTTTCATTCAGCGCAGGCCATTATTCATTTCAGCAACACATCGATGCTGTGTGTATGAGACTTACTGGGCATGTAATGTTGCCCTATACGTAGCTTAAATGTTCTTTATTTCAGTGATTTCACCATACATGTTAGAATTCCTTAATTAGATTAGGACAGGATTTCTAATGTTTTATGGCTGTGAGCAGGGTTTTAGATACCAAAACTCACATAAACCCTGAAGCTATTGTCATGTTGCTACAGTATTATGTTTAAGGGCATACTTTTTGGCACAAGTAAACTGTTCACAGATATGATTTTAAATGTATTTTGCAATAAAGATGTGTGTGTGTATGAATTAGAAATCTCCTACCCTATCTGTATATTGAGTTGGTATATAAGATATAGACTAATAAAGTCAACTTTTGCTTTATTGTAATGGGTAAATCATTAATATAGTCAAATGAACACCAATCCATGTGTGTGAATGTGTCTTTATAACAGTAAGGCATGTTTTCTTTATAGTGTGGTTAGTATGTTATAATGTTCAGAGTAGATTGCTAAATACATTAGAAATTAATTTACACTGCACACTAAATTTAGTCCACATGAAAAGAAAACATCAGGATGGCAAATTAAATGAAAGGTATGATGCAAGTATCAAATTCAATTTATGGTGCAACACAGTACTTTGCAGCCAGGAACGAAGTTGTAGCAAGAATTAGCAACTGGTTGCTAATTAAAACAGCAATTCGCATCACATTGTTGAATAATCTGCCAGAAAGTTAGCAAAAGCTACAAGGGAAGCAGATGTTGTTACACAGAGTTTGTGGCCTTAAGAGCTTTTCACTCTTGGATTGGATGTTATTACAGCAACAACAACAAGTTAACTTACATCTGACAGCTACTGTGGGTCACGTTGTCAAAAGTTCAACATTTTTATATTAATAATTGGTCGAAAAAGTGTAATATGGTAGTTACAAACCCACAGAGAATTATAACCCGACTCTGCAGTTCCCCTCAACTCTACAGAATCCTTTCTTTATACATTTTTAATATGTCAGTGTTGTGTGTTACAGCCTCCCCCTAGGACAATAAATCAATTAATACTGCTTCAAAATTACACAAGTAACTATACTACTGCACATAGTAAAAAAAACACCTCACAAAATAATCACATTGTCTAGCGATCAGCATAAGGTTGCAGAAAAGGTTATGTCTGCTAACTTCATGTAGAGGTTATACTTAAGCAACACAAACACAGCACATTTTGCTCATAAACTTTAGAATTAAGTGACCTTTTCAGACACTTATTAAAAGTAGTTTCATGTGTCTTTCACAATGATGCATTCAGTTATGTCTCTATGTAAAAGTGAAGGTAATGTGCTTTATTTAGCACAAAACATTAATATCATTATAATATTAAAACAGAAATGTGACATTGTGGTTGTCATTGTTAATTCTGTATCAAAGATATGCTATATTCATTGTTCACATAAATTACTTAGAAGCAGTCACATTTAATTTTAAAACATAGTGTGATTGATCAAATGTGTTCAACTAGAGACAAAAGTGACACTAGTTCACTAGTTCACTGCTTAATAATTTCTTTCAGAACAACTGACAAATATCTTAACTGATAACTAACTTATCAGACATATAATACATTGTGATAGAAGAATTTTTCCTGAGAAGCTTCATTCAGAACAAAAGCAATTATAAACACTTCATGTTCATGGCAGGTCAGATTTCTTTTACACCCTTAAATCCTCTTATCTTTGACTCTGTTCTACACAAGCTGGCCAAGTGGGGCAATGCCCAGTCAGCCGAGTCAGTGACCATTATGACTGAGGAGGTGAAGCCATGTCAGCCCCCTGTGGTTCTGGTTTATTTTTTAGCTATTTCAGTACATTAATACATGTGAAAACATTTGTTTCTTTTAAAATCTAATTATATTTATGAGTGCAGTTTTGCATCACAATCACTCCACACAATGTAACCACAACTCTTAAAAGCCTACATCGTGTGACTTGTAGGCTTGTTAATGAATCAACAACAACTCTCTAACATGTGACATAAATTCAGATAAATCTGTGCTCATTTTGGTTCGTTGCCACTATTGAGTGATTTCTGGAGCCAATTTGTTGTTGTTTTCTAATATAGAACTTTTTACACAGTAAGATTGCCAATGCAGCTCCACTTAACTACAGAAACATGTCAACAGTATAAACAGGAAAAACATCAGGTTTTGTTGTCAGTCCATCAGAATCAAAGAGAAAGTCATACAGCTTGCTCCTGTCCTCAGTGGACAGGAATGCAATGCAGCCACAAGAGGCGATTCACTTGAAAATATCTTTTATCTACAGCTACAACTAAAACAAAGGTACGTGCAATAAGTGGAGCTCAGTTGAAAGGGCTAAAGCAGGAAAACAAGTGCTGAACAACACAGTTTAAATCAGTGTCTATAATAATAATAATAAGTCTGCCTCTTTCTTTAAAGGCTGTAACTTATTTGTTCAAACTTGTGGTTAAAATGCATGTTTTATAATCCAATAGTCAATAATACAGAAGAAAATTATGAGTTATAGACGTAAAGTGAGTGGGCTGAGTAAAAATGAGCCTAGTCTGTCTCTCGCTGCAAAATGAAATCATTTTCTCTGGGTTGAAGCTGATCTCTTCTAAGTAATAACTTAAGATTTTACGAATCATTATATGGCACATCATGTGTGAGTCTATGCAGAACCTTTCTGTAGTTAAATTTTGTCTAATACTTTGTATTTTACACTGAATTAAAAACCACCCTCTTTTATTTTTATATTTGTGTTGATGATGTAGAACCTGTCATTGCTTCAAATACTGAATAGCCTTGATGTGATGTATTGAATATTCTGAAACTGCATATTGATGCAATCAGCAAAATGTGCCGTTTAGGAACCAACAGGAAATGCTTTCTAACTTTCAACTTATATTGGAGAGAAACACTTTGCATAATATCTGCATCCCTTAGCTAGAATTGAGATGAAAGGATCATTTTTAGATGAAAGGCATGTAGACAAATGGGATGCAGGAAGGCAGCATCTGGTATACACTGTGTCATTACCACACATGCTTAGGCTGTACAGTGAGTTAATAGAAAAGTTGTGTGTGCAAGATGTTCTTTGGGCGATAGAAACATTTATTAAATTAAACTTGAGGAACCTTTTGCATTTGCATTTGAATATGGTGTTTTAATCTTAAGGTATTATGATAACACTTCATCATAACTTGTTAAAGTCTGTCTCAGCTGAGGTATAATTGAAGCAGATACCTGTCGAGTCTCCCCCAGTTAACTTTCTCTGTTTCCTCCTTTATTCACGAAAAGCAGCTGGAAGCAATTTCCTTTAGAGCTGTTGAATGAGACAAGTGAGATAATTACATTTGTGCACATGTTGACTGTGTTGTGGCACAAAGGAAATTAAATGAAGGACATTTTTTTGGGTCTAAAATCACAAGTATAAGAGATATTTTTAAAACTATTTATGCTTCATACTCTCAGTAAAATATTCCTGATAAGTATTAAGAGGAGGCCAGGCACAAGAGTTTAGCTTATTTTAATGTATTCGTCACACCGACTCTTCGTGGCACCTCAGGCGGTCACGCATGTCTGCCTGATACGTGGGCAAGACCTAAAACTATTAAAACAGTTTGAGAGAGGAATGGTGGATGAGGGCGGGGAGAAATGTCTGCACTCTGATAATTAAGCTGCCTAATTTCTATGCCTGGTAAGGTCTTTATTCATTATGTCATTATGTTCTGTGCCATCAGCAATCAGTGGAGCTTATTATTGAGAATGTATTGGAAGGAAGAATATTCTTGCTCAGGGTCTCTCTATACATAATACTGCACTTAACCAGAACTACCTGTGCACTTGTGTTTGTGACTCTTGATTCATATACAGTACAGGGTCATTTATATTACCAATGTGTGTATGTGCGTGTAAGAGTAATGTGTGTGTATGTTTACCAATCCATCTGCTGTTGAGCTAGAGGCAATTGTTGTCCCTGGAGGCTGGCGGCAGCTGCTGTATGAATGAACGTGTGTGTGTGTGTTTGTGTGTGAAAGCCTCTGGGAAAGACAGAGCCAGCATGTCCAGCCGACACACCAGCTGAAGAGCAGCTATTACACACACAGTCTTACAGGTCAATCAGCTACCTACAGATCAGTTCGTATAGTGTCACTGCAGTGAAGTATCAGGTCCTTATCTTTTCTTCTTCCCACTGTCATCACTCTTGACGTCAATGTTAGCTTTAGTCTATGCACAGGAGCCCAATCCAGGGATATAAACTGATTTGTTTTCTTTAAAATCTTGTAAATCTCTGGCTGTCGATTTAGAAAGTCTCCAAAAATTTAATGATTGAGTGGTGACATAATTTACTTGCCATTTAAGGAACTTTTGGTTGAAGGGATGTGATAGATGGTGTCCTTTTCATGTTTACCTGTTTGAATCTGCTCAGTAGATGTTCCTTATTTTTATATTCTTTTCTCAGCTTTTAGTTCTAAAATCTTTTTCATAATTTACTGTGGTTATTGAATATTCTGCAAGTTAAGGCCTCGGGGCCATCCTGCCCCAATCCAGTCTAACGTACAGTATTGGCTCGTTACTCTGCAGGACTTAAAACACTGATGTTTGCAGATAACCTTCGTCCACTTCTTTCTGCTAATGCAGCAATCTGCCCTGTGCTGATTATCCTGTTATCCAGCAGCAGAGTACACACACACACACACACACACACACACATGCAGGACACAAACACACACACAAGCCTGCAAACGCACACAGCACAACACTCAATACTTGCAATGTCTTAGAATTTTTTTTAACGACATAAAACTGCCCAACAAACAAGTAGAGACTGAATATCTGCAGTACGGTACTTAAGTTTCTTATCTGAGGAAAGTCTGTAAGTATTTCTGACAGTTCTTACTGTTCAGGTGAGAAACAATTCAGGCATAAAAGGTTTAAACCTTTATATATCATCTGCCCTCAGTAAGTCCTCAGCAACTCATACTTTAAGAAAATTTGCACACAACTAAGTCGATTTAACCAGGTGCTGCAACATGCTGCCTCTTCATTCTTGTTAGCAGCCAGGATATTTACTATTTATTATTTTACACAAATTACATTAGAGGAATGGGATTTATATATTTACAATTAACTGGGTACACTGGGGGTCAGTTGTCCACATGCTGAAGTATTATGATTTCCAATGGTATACATAGACTTTCAGTGACAAAGGGACATATCACTTTACATGTAAATAGACTTGTTCTTGTGTTTTTCTGCTGTATTTGTGTGTAGAAAATAGTAAAACAATATTTTGTATTCCTGAGGGTGCAAGCTGTCACCAAAACATAAAGAAGAGCCTATATTCTGCAGAGACCCCCAATACAAATACTGTTACGTCTGAATTTAAAAAAATGCTATAGTGGACATTTTAACTGTAAAAGACCAGTCCAGTCTGTGAGCTTGTGTCACCATACAGAGATGTGGATACCAGGAAGACTTAGTGACATTTAGTTAATGCTATTACAATGTGGTAATTATCATTGGCATGAGAAGATGCAGACCTTGAATAGAAACAGAATGCAGATGTGCTGTTTCTGTCATTTTAAGTCTGCATCTAGAGCCGCGGATTCTCACACTGACACTGAAGTGAGTTAGTTTCACATTTAAACATAATTTAAACAAATATTTGCATTTAAATGAACAGTATCGACCACAGATTTCTATCTCAGTGAGCAATATGCGTCAAATGACTCCTTGTGGTGCAGAGAACCATCAATATCGGCCCTTCGGCCAAATCCGCTGCTGTCACACTCCCAGTGAAGGCAGATACATGCGGCTCACAGCAAAGGATTAAAACGTGACTGAAAGTCTTTACATAAATTACACACACAACCTGCATTTAACTTTTGGAAGACCAAAGGTGCAGAGAAGCTTTATTCTGCTTTATTTCTGATCATGCTGAAAGTCAGTGTAGCGTATACTGTCACAGCTGTTCCGAGCACTGAAGGCCGGACATGTTTGCCATTTTGCACAAGTCATACACATGGATGACTCTCCGTCTTTGTCTCTGTGTCCTTGTGTCTGTCTTTCTCACACTAAATAACAGGCACGCACTCGCAGGTGGAGCAGGAACAGTCCTGCAGCGGCGTGCTGCTCTATTTTAAGTCTACACATGTATACCCCTTACCTTCACCTGCCTTCCACTCTGCTTTCATGAGCTGTCTCCTCAATCATCTCATTCAAAGACATTTATTTTTTTCTCTCCCTAAGGAAACACAAATTTAACTCTGTGCCTGTGTCTCAGTGTCTACATACCACTGTTCTCTCCCTGCAGTTGTTTCACTAATTTGTTGGTTGCTGTGGTAACGTGCTGTGGGCCCTAAAGACACACTTTGGAGTCTCATTTGACATGTGGATAAAAACACAGAACAACTTTTTATATATTTTAAATGCAGTGGAATAGTTTTATCTTACATCACCTGAATTAAAGCCTACTGTCATAGGTGCCATTTCCCCCAGATGTTCTAACCCAGCTGGGGCCAGCTTCAATCTATCTCTGTACCTTTAGTTGCCCTGGGTGGCTCTCTTGTGCTCGGAAACAAGTGTGTTTAAAGTAATTGGCTTCTCCACGCAGGCAGCATGCACATCCACTGCATTGTGGCATAAATACCAGGGAGCCCGGTGATGTGCAGGCTTTCCTCGCTCATTACAAAGAGCTGACAGTGCAGCCCTAAAGCCCTAGTCTTCCTCCGCAGTGCCCATGCTGGATCGACACCAGAAGATAAAAGTACAGCACACCAGTCTCTCAGAGGCATTGAAAAACAGCCATACTGCTCTCTAGATCCTCCGGCCCCGGGACACCGCGCTCTCTAACTGCAGTAATGCACTAATGATGCTCAATGGGAGGTCCTCACAGTTTTTAGAAGATGCCTGTATGGTACTAAGATAATAATAATCAGCACTCATACTATGACTCTTGCTCTTTAAAAATACACATTCCTGAAGGCTTTGCAACTGTGAAACTTATCAACCCATAATATGATGTCTAATGTTGAGGTCATTTGTACAGGAGCTTAATGAAGCACCACTGAAAAGATTAAAAGCTGGTTTAAATATTACTGGAAAAATACAACAATGAATTATACAACACTGTTTCCTAAATCAATGGTTAGCAATCATGGTTTAAGCCTGTATGTGTAGTCACACACACTGATGTACATCCCGTTCCGTTTCAGCTCTGCAGTGAAGACGAGTGTGAAATCACCTGTTTCAGTCTCTTATGATTAGTGAGCTCATGTGTGCGTATTATCTAGAGCGCAAATCCCCCATCCTTTGGCGTTGTTTATCATAGCAGCTGAGTTATAACACATGCAAACATACATTCAACATACCCATGCACACACACCCAAACACACACACACACACACACACTAAAGCATACACAGAATCTTACCTAAAAACGTTTTTTTTCTGATGCTCGGAAATGGTTTTAGGGTACAAAGTGAAAACAACATCCAATCGCCAGTTAGATTATGTTGAACCAAGACTTCACAAATCCTACAAATAGTCAGAATCATATGCTATGATATTTTCTGAATATCTGTGCATTTGCTCCTTGTTAACTGACCTTCTCTGTCTCCTTTTCACCCCCTCCCCTTCCTGCCCTTTCCTTCTCCTTCTGTCTCTCTGCAGGATCCTGCTGACAGTGGTGGTGATTTTCCGTATCCTAATAGTAGGCATAGTGGGAGAAAAAGTGTATGAGGATGAGCAAATCATGTTCATCTGTAATACCATGCAGCCCGGCTGCAACCAGGCTTGTTATGACAAGGCCTTCCCCATCTCGCACATCCGCTACTGGGTCTTTCAGATCATCTTGGTGTGCACGCCGAGTCTGTGCTTCATCACATATTCTGTTCACCAGTCGGCTAAAGCACGTGACCGAAGCTACTCTCTCCTGCATCCTTACATGGATCACCATGGTCATGGTCACCATGGTCGGCATGGTCATGACCATCACGCTCGCAAGCTCCACTCTCGCAACATCAATGGCATCCTGGTGCACCCTGACAGCAGTAAGGAGGATCATGAGTGCCTGGAGGTCAAGGAGATCCCCAACGGACCCCGAGGACTTCCTCAAACACACAAGAGTGCCAAAGTGCGACGACAGGAGGGCATCTCCCGTTTCTATGTCATCCAGGTGGTGTTCCGCAACGCGCTGGAGATTGGCTTCTTGGCCGGTCAATACTTCCTGTACGGCTTCAATGTGCCAGGAATGTTTGAGTGTGATCGCTACCCATGTGTGAAGGAGGTGGAGTGTTACGTGTCCCGTCCAACAGAAAAGACCGTGTTTCTGGTCTTTATGTTTGCAGTGAGTGGCATATGTGTGCTGCTCAACCTGGCTGAGCTCAACCACCTTGGCTGGAGGAAGATAAAGACGGCCATGCGAGGGGTGCAGGCACGAAGGAAGTCCATCTGTGAAGTGCGCAAGAAGGATGTTTCACACCTGTCCCAGGCCCCAAACCTGGGCAGGACCCAGTCTAGTGAGTCAGCCTACGTCTGACAGAGGCTTCTCTGCCTGGGGGCTCGAGGACCTCTTAAATTTTGGAGAAGAGCTTTTCCCTGGCCCACGACCCCTACCATTAGGGCACAAAACTCACTATTGCATTATTATTCAGGAGCACAGACAGACTCTGTGTAATCATGATAAAGCATCAGTTCACAAAGTAGAGTCTTTGACACTTCTAGAGACAAGAATCACCTTCTTAAAAAGGCAACTGTGTTGCTGCAACAAAGCTTTACACCTAAAGCTTACACGATGAAGAGTTCTGCTCTGCCTAGGTGACACTAGATGCCTTCAAAGAACCCAACAGATAAAACTGAGCAAATACTAGTAATATTAAAATACTGTAAAGATAGTCTGAGGTTGAATTATCTGAAATTCTTCATTATTTGCCTTTGCTGTAGGTCAGAAATAATCCCCTTATTTTCCAATTATGTCTGCATTATGCAAGAGCTTAAGCGTGTGCATGCATACGCATGTGTGTGGGGAAAAAAAGCCAATCTCTGACTTGATTCAGAAAATTGAATGCTAAGCTAATCTGAGCTACTGAGAGAAAGATAATGTTATTTCTCATGGTCCATAATCATCGAGCAAAGTCACTTGGCGAACAAACAAGCACCTTTTTAAACATATTTTAAGAAATATACACAAAATCACATAAAACCAACAGCAGTAAAGCTATCTACATAAACTGGGACACAGTGTCAGTGTACCAGGCTTTTTCTTAAACACTGTCACAATTCTTCATATTCTTGCATTAGGTGCCAATCAGACTGTAGGCTGACATTGCCTGGGAGCTTTTGTTCAAAGAGAGACACATGGTGCATTGAAGATGAGTTAGATTTACTTTTCAACACTGTGTTACGCACCACAATGCTCCCAGTGCCTGCAAGGCATGCTGTTTACTCTCAGAAGCCACTGAAAACAGTCAAGAAAAGTGTGCCAGTGTTTCCACTTTGGCTTCTAAAGTGTGATCGCAGTGTAAGGTGCTGAATGGAGTTATATAAAGATTTTTTCAAATAAACAGGAAAAAGTATTGTTGTCACAAATATTTTAACATGTAACCTCAAGCTTTTTTTCACAAGCAGATTTGGTGCCATATTTAAAGTTACTGTACATAGATGAGATGTAATAATTACACTTAGCCTTTTCCCTATGCCGTATAGATGGGCCTCACTTGGATGGGGGAACATGGGGTGGGTGGTAATGAAGATTAATCATAGATTGCCAGCTTTAACAATATGTATTATAAATGTGCTCTTTGTTAAGCCTTCACCCTCTAATGGAGACTGTATGTTCCAAAAAGTGTTTCCCCACTATGGACTTTGAAAAAGGCATGTTACTGAAGCATTAATAGAATGGATAGATTATGACATGTAACTTAAAAAGAGACTGTTTTATTTATTTGCATCCTGCTCCTGTGAAATGTAATACTTAGCATGCATGAAGATGACAAATATAAAGAGATATGAACATAGAATCCCATTGTGGGAATATTGAAAGTGAATACCTGAAAGGCTCCAGAACTGCAGCAATAATAATATATAGTATGTGAAAAAAAAAAGTGTGAATAAATTATTATGCAAACAGTGATTTTGGCTGTGCTGTGTGTAACAAAGACGTGACAATTACTATGCGCCATTTTTTGTGCTTTTATCAGGATGTTGAGAGGTAAGTGTTAAATAATAAGTAATTACACAAACTAAAGAAGCCCTATCACTGTGAATGGAATATTATAATTTAACTGAATACTGATACATTCACACTTATTAGCATTTTATTGTTTTAGCTGTTTGACTAATTGTATCCACTTTACATACAGTTGGGTAGTTCAAGCTATAAAAATGCATCACATTTTAGACGTTCATCTTTTTTTTGTATAATATTTTTATATATGCGAAGTAACTAGTGGAGTTAGAAGTATAAAGTATCAGCAAATTCAAATACTCAAGTTCAAGTACCTTAAAAGTGTAAATACAGTACTTGAGTAAACACTTCCTCACTTTTCACCACTGGCAGTGTACATGGCAGTGTGCTGCAACATAAAATATACAGTAGCTTTTCGTGCTGTATAGAATACATAGGTATATACAACACAGACTACAGAGCACAGTGCAGAGCTTACAACTGCACAGATTTAAATCCTGCTTTAATATTTATTATTCAACACTGAGAAATGATACATCTCTGAGAGATAAGTGCAGGCTCTGACTTTCTGTTGATGAATTATAGATGTTTAACCTGTTCATTTCCATGTCATAAAATTCCTGACTAAAGTAAATGTATCATGAATATGCTACAACTTTTTCTCATTCATTTACACTGAAAGCTCCAGTGTTTTTGCCGAGCAGTAAAATATGTCTGACACTCACACTGTTGTTTCTCAGGCTCAACGTGACTCGTAGGCAGGTAAGTTATTAGAGCGGACCTGATAATTCCAGTAATGAGTGAGGTTACTGAGGGAAATGTGTGGGGGCGGTGAACCTTTTAGTGTTATTAAACCTTCAGTCAGTGCTGGCTGTGTCCTGGGGAACACTGATAGCATAGTGGGACTAGAGGAAGAGGGACGGGGTGATGGAGAGGTGTGTTAATAAAGTTGATTGTCTGATAGGATGTAGAGTAATGAATTTTGTGGTTATTCATTCACTTAAAGGCCACACTGTGTTCTTATTGGCGTGTGGGCAGCCGTGATTGACTCCCGGTGCTGTGTGTGAGATATACATTCACATCAACCACAACCAACACACACGCACACACATGCACAGATCGTCAATAAATGCCTAAACAAAGCATTTCTGAGGATGTAGCCAGGCCGGTTGCTGTGGTGACAGGAGGGCAGTAATGATGTTAAGCACCACAGAGAGTACAGTAGTGAAGGGCAGAAACAGCACTGCACCATCTCTCCTGCTGTCGCTCCACAGCAGCACTTCGACCTACAGGACACACTCAACGTACAGAAAGTTAGAAACATGCTGCATTGTGCTTTATGCCGTAGCGCTGCAGCTGCAGTACACTATGAGCTAAATAACAGTAATTACCTGCTAAAGATATCTTACAGGTATGATGACGACTCACAATAATCTGGTTTAAAGACCAGATAATAGAGCAGAAACCATAGGTGTAGTATGAAGTTTTAACATTTGAATTTAATTAATGATAAACCTATTACACATAACTTATAATGAAAACATTACTTTAAGATCACTGCCTATTATTAGAGTCAAGTTTTACACAATCAGATTACTTTATTTAAAGTGTATAAATTCTTTATTTTTAACATTATGAAATTAAAAATAGTAAACATAATTTAAAGGACCAGTGTGAAGGACTGTGGCATCTAGCAGTGTAGCTGCAGATTGCCTCTCCCTCATTTTACCCTCCCCTTACAAGCACGAAGGAGAAACTACAATGGCTAAAAACACATAAAAACCATGTAATGGCCATCTTAGAAGCCGCGTTTTTTTGTCCGTTCATGGGCTACTGTAGAAACATGGCTGTTCAACATGGGGGACTGCATGGAAGGCGACTTGCGGCGTCTGTAAATAAAAACGACTTATTCTCAGGTAATGAAAACATCCTGTCACTGGACCTTTAATACAGTGGAAAAATGTTCACATTTCATACAATTAGAGAAGCTTTAATACAGACCTATATTCACATTCAATTTATGCACACTGCCTAAGAGGAGATGTGTCTATATGTTCAGATTATAGTTGTCACAGAGTTGTCACCCACAGACACCCACATTTCTGCACTCAGTACACTCCATTAAATATGGACTTTCTACCTGCTTACTCATGTATGAAAGCATGCAAATAGACGGTTAACCGCCCCATGTAATTATGGGGATGGTTAGAGGCACTGTAGGTTTATGGATATATTTTTCTGACGGGCTACTGCGAATGAGAAAATGAACGGATGAACATAATGTAACAAGCCCCCCCCCAGAAACACATACCGACCTGCTGTGTAAACTATTTTAAAACAGGGGAGTGTCTACTGTCCAGTAGGATATGGATGGTCAAGCTACCCAACAGATGAGCCATATGCTGACTTCAGATCAAATGATTTCCACTGCAGTGGATCAGGGAATATGTTTAACCCATTTATAAGCATTTTAAATCATTCTTTATAGAGTTTCCCCCTGTGCTATACTTCAGTGTTTGATGTGCCTTTCTCTTTTTAGATGTTCTTTTCTGCTCTCCATAAAATGACTTAACTGAAAACTTAAATCTGTTTATGTGTTGGTATGCAGGGCATTTACACCCAATGACACTGCAACTCATTCTCTCTCTCTTTTTTGCTGCAGTTTTTGCAAGGATATTGAAGTTTGACAGTAATGCTGACTTTTATGGACTGTCCTCATTACTCAGCAACTCACTGTTTTCTCTTTTCTCAGCTTAAAACATCAAAACCTTAAACATCAGTAAAACCAAATAAACACAGCTTAATATGTATCTATCCATTAATGAGATGTATGAAATAACTCACAACCATCAAATATTTACCTCCCCAAATAGAAAAAAAAAGAAAAGTGAACAGAAATAACAGTCTGACAATAAACAGCCGGTCACTTCCAGGTTGCTATTAAAACTTTATGCTGTGGCGATCATGTAGTGTATTTGAAAGCACTCTCATGTTCTCCCTTGTTCTCCGCACTTAGCTGAGCTCCTTGACTCCAGTCATTCACTATCCAAAGTGCTGGCCTGCAATATTATGACTCAGAATCTCAATCCCTTTCCCCTTATCTGCACATGGGGTCTGAGACGACTGACTTCACCTCATCAGTTTCACCTTCATCTCTCCTTAGTTTGCAGATCTTGGTCAAATCAGGCAGCTTTCATTTTCCAATTCAACTGTGACATTTTCATTCATCTCATGTTTGTTCATGATGAGGAGTCCCTGAAAAATAAGTCAGTAAATCATCATGCTCGAAATCTCGTGTTTTTGCTTGGGTTATGGATACCTTTCCAAACATGATGAAGATCTGCAGAAACGTGTAATTCTAGTAATCTTACTATATCAGTGTCTGCATAATTCAGAGAAATTCAACAAATTAATTTGACTGACACATTTTTTATTATCAATAGAGTGAGGTGATATGACATGTGGATTATTTCATTAGTTTGCTCTCTCAGATACAGTATCTGTACCGGTGCAGGTTTCTGTCATAGTCTATTTTAGGACATTGTTTTGTCATTCTGAGCAACCAGATGTGATTTTTGTTTTGGTAACTTGTGTCTGAGCCAGGAGCATCATCAAACATTTCTACTAAACTGACTCAATTGTAGTTATTACTATAAACATCAGATTTGTGCTCTTATGTTCATGGCTACACAAATTGAATCTTTGTGCGAGTCTTTCAGTTTGACCTGACTCTTTTTCTGACCTTTACCCCCCTGCTGTAAATAGATCTAATTTAGAAAAATACATAAGTATTATTTTTCCTCTGTGAGGATGAACCAGTGTTACCAGATTGACTGGCATTTACTGTCTATTCACAAGGATTCACCCTTGCCTCCTCATTAAATTTTCATCTGCTCTATGACCTATACTCTCCACAGCTGATTCATTATTATCCCAGTAATAAGACAGCCCTAGGAGAAGAATCATTTAATTATTCTTCTCCGTGTTCCTTGGATATTTCCCTCCCTGCCTCTTCACTCATTCATAAAGATGAAATTGGAGTTGCTTATTCCTCTCTGGAGCCTGCTCCACTTCTAGCCTCTTAATGTCTCAGGCCATCAATTTGTGTCAGTCTCCATTCTGCTTTCCTGCAAGTGACTTGGTCTCCTTACGTGATAGCCCTGTTTGGCACAGTCTCTCTGCCCTTCCTCGCTCTCTCTGTCTCCATCTGCTCCTCTCCTCCTCTACCTAACTCACTCCTCTCTCTTTCCACTGCTTCCTCCACCTCTATATTTTGTTCTGCCCTCCTGCCTTCGTCTGACCTTCGATGTCCTCATTCATGTAGGAGCTGCTCTGGCTTTTTTCGCCTGGAACACATTGAACATTGATTCCAATGAGTTCTCCGTTTCGTCCTTGTATCTATCAAAGCTGCTGAAGCTAAAATCCCAAACTGTCTTTAACCTTGATTCCTCCCCTTTCTCTCACCTCAAAGGATTTTGACGCTAAAAAAATCTTCTCCCAGAAGCTCAAAAGCTTTTTATCTCCTTCTATGTTACCTTGAGACCTCACTCACCCTGGTTGATAAACCTGGAAATATGACATATATGGAGCAGACAACATGATAGTTTTGTCTACTGATATTAAAGCTGTGAGGTTCCAGCCTTCCAGATCTACTCATTGCTAAAATGCCATCTTACTGGATTAATTCATCTTTGGGAACTTGCTTGACTGTCAGACAGATTTGGGGTAAATACCCCCAACAACCCATCGACCAACTCTGCAATACACTCATATCTGATGCTGTTGTTCTGGTAAAGTAATAAAAGGGGAAAAGACTAAGGTCAAGTTAGTTTCATGAAAAGTGCTATAATTTTCTTTTTTCAGATTGATGACTAGATAGTTGCAGATTACAACTCCATTGCTTCACTCTTCCTTCACAAGCTTTGTCTGTTCTGGGCTACTGTACAAACATGGCAGTTCAATAAGGCAGACTCCAAGGAAGGCGACTCACGGTGTCTGTCGATAAAAAAAATGCTCAAAATAAGGTAACAAAACAATTCTTATTTTCAGGTGATTATACACTAATGAAAACATACCTATGAATATTACAGCCCATATACTGCCGTAGTTGTAGTTGTAAAAGAAAAGAAAAGTAGTGCAAAAATAAATTCAACAATAATCTGATTTTAACAACTACAACTACAATCCTGATCATGAGGTCACCAAAAAGCCAGGGCCGAATAGAAAAAGAGCTGGAATTTCTCCATCCAACTTGTACAGCTGAAAAGCAAAACTATCCTTCCACAGCTGACGAATGATGTATGAACATGCAACTGTTTCCCACAAATCTTTAAAGATCCTGCTTAAGAACACCTAATCCTCCACTGGGAGCCCAAATTAGCCACTACAACAATAAATTGGACACCACAGACTCTGTGTGCCGTCCTCTTGGCCTTCCACTCCTTTATTACGGTGATTTCAAAAGGTTTATGGTGTGAGACATCGTGGGTCATTTGATGCTGATTTTATTTTTGTAATCCTGCATGGCTTTGAATTCTACCATCAAACTACTGTAATGGAAAATATAAATAGAATTTTACTATAGTGCTAAAATCCTTTTAGTCAGTAGACACGAGCAGTTTAACAGCTCTGAAGGTAATGTGATCGCACCTTTGTCTCATTATATAATTATTGTATTTCTCTCAGATTCCTCTGAGCAGAGTCGGCATCCATCTCAGATACCTATCTGGCCATGAAACTCATGAAAAATCACAATCTATCTACAGCTAGTGTTTGATTTGTCCGTTGTGGGGCTACTGTAGAAAGGTGGCGGTTCAACATGGCGGATGATAAAAATAGCTCATACTAACGAAAACACAGTGATTCTTATTTTC
>NW_023339763.1:16659947-16700636 GCF_004916995.1 Morone saxatilis | reverse complement strand
ATGTGACACACTGGACCTTTAATATACCAGATCCTCCCTATAGTCAAAGATAATATGGATTAACAACGTACAGCTCCTGCTGCATCCGTTATGACCCACACACAGTGAGACTTCTACTAAACAGCAACACAGGGACATTTAAAAACACCTAACTCTACCACACAAAGAGGACAGATCCTCATATTGTTATTTTATCCATTTTTAGAAACAGAAGGACAGATCAAGCCGACGTAGAGCTGGATGCAATCGACATAAATACACATACTCATACTGTTTGCCCTAAATTTTGCCCCAAAACAGCACTCGCTGGAGTGCTGGCTCCTGTGCAGCACGATCTGTCCATACACACAAATGAAACCATAGGGTTGCCCATGGACCTTTGGCTCCCATCCCCCACATATGCACCTCTGCCTCCTGAATCAATACATAGAGGTCACATAAATTAAGTTTAAGTCTAATCTTATTTTGTAATTGCACCACATAGCATGTAGTTTGCATCCATCAGCTGTGTGCAATGAAGTAAAGTAGCAGAATAGCCAAGGATGCAGATGTTCCTCTTGCAGGTGTGATTTAGCTTCAAAATGCGACCTTTTTCAACAACCTAGGCAATACAGTCACATTTCTGAAAAAGACAGAGCACAAACATCTGAGTTGGGCTTGAATGTGAGCAAGTAGTTACCTAATTACTGCTGTGAGTGACTCACACACACCATCTCCACCTTGAACATGTCCATTGCAGGGCAGGAACCTTTTTTCCGCACAGCTGGTCCCCGTCTCAGAGCATTATTAGATGGGGGGAGGTAGAGAGCAGAAGATTTATATGGACATTTAGGGGTCACTGTTTAGAGGCTGAGTGTCAGCAGAGTGAATTGTCTGGTTTAATGGTTAGAATCACACTGAAACACAGCACCTCCAAGAGGACAAAAGTGCACACTGCAGCTCCCATCTAAGAAATCGAGCCATGCAAATCCCCCTACTGTTGGTTGGCAATAATCAGACTGTCATCAAGCGTGTCAAAAATGTTTCTACTCTATGTTAGGAATCAGGAGTCATATAGGCCTACTGATTATCAAAAAGGGGAAAAGACAGTGTAAATAATTCTACACAGCAGCCACCTGGCACAGAATGACTTAAAGTGGAAAGAAGGTTGTGAATAAATGAGGAATTTAAACAGATGTTCCCTGCTGTGTCTAACTGGTAATTTGTCCTAAAAGATCAGGCACTGCTGGACCACCTGTGGTTTTAATCCAGACTTCTTTATTCATCCACAGATATCTCATCATCACACCTCCCACAGCTCACTATTGATGATCTGTGCATGAAATGTCTAGATACAGAGATGATCCTGCACACTGGTTCAAAACATTGTCGGCTTATTAATACAACATGTGGTTGTGAGCTTCAGGCAGTGTGAAAGAAGCTTTATTGTTTGTCCTGACGGTTGCTTTTCCATCAGACAAGATGAGACTGCGGAAGGACATGTTATATGCATGAAATGTTATGACTAAAGTAAAGTAAAGGAAACTGAAATAATAATAATTCTCTTTCAGCTGACACGCTATGGGGAGACCCAGTTTCAAGGACCTCCAGTACACAATCATGTTAGCATTTAGTTTCAAGCTGGCATTTGGCCACAGAGGCCATTACAGAAATATGCAAACATAATCAGAACCTTAGTCACATGCCTAATACAATGAATGAAAGCAATACATTAACAAAGGTTAAAAGGAGAACCGGCATCCTTGGCCTGGCTTGCATCCTAAAACAATCAAGATTTAATGATTTTAAAGTGGGCAAAGCCTCAACTAAAAGTAAAACATGTTTTTCATAGTATTGGTATCATGGCATTTTTAACTGAAGGACAAACCAAATTACCTTTGTTGTGCAAATCACATGTATTTCTAATATACATACAAATTATCTGTGGTTCTGATGTTCTAAAACAATATCTACTGCAAGCGTCCAATCTTAAAATCTATATCTTCACAGCACAGTAATATCACATCATAATTTAATAGGTTGTTCAGTTAAAAAAAGAGCTAAATGCTAACATACTGATCTGTAGCAGTTTACCATGTTCACCCTCTTAATTAAGCATGTTAGCATGCCATTTGCTAATTAGTGCAAAACTCAAAGAGCAGCTGTGGCTGATAGATTAGCATTTGGTCATAAACCAAAGTAACAAATATCAGATTATGGTTATAGATGAAGGTGAATGCATGACCAACATTAAACAGGTTAAATCAATTCATCGTGAGGGGGACATAGATGTTTGTACCAAATTTCATGGTAAACTATCCAATAGTTGAGATATTTAAGTCTGAACTAAAGTGGTGGATTGACCGACTGGACCATGTGTGTTGTCTAGACATTGATAGATGGACAGATAATTTATTGCCTTTCTGTTAGAGGAAATGTGTTTCCACAGCCTGTACACACATAAGAACAATACATCAATCATTGCCATCCCTAGAACTGCAGCTTACATATAAACACTATAAATGTGCTCCAATCTCTGTAATACTGCTGTCTTTCATACTAAAAGATACCATGCTGAAATTTTATTTTTGTATTTATTCATTTATTTGAACAGCTTACTCTACTTTGAGTATTTATAACCCACTAAAAGTCAGAAACCACTGATACAGATTTTATGGAACATCAGATATTGTTTTGGATTTTAAACCTAAAATAGGTTTGTATTTTAATTATTCAGTTTGGGGCTGAAATCAACAAAAAAATGCACCACTTTTCTCTGACGTCCCCCTTGGGGCTCAGTTATTCCTCTCCATCTGTTAAATTTCTTTTTCTGTCTAACAGCTTCAGATTTTACGCCCTGATGACATCACAGTGTTTCATCCACCAGGCAGCTCTTTTTCAATTAGCAGCTCTCAGCACGGTCATCAACACCCAGCAGAGTACGCCTGAAAATACAACTGAATCTGTGAAGTCTGTACTCAGGACGAGGTTAAAAGGACAATGAGTGTAATATTCAAAACATACCTTGCTGAGTGTGTAATAATAATGCTTCTTTTAGCTGTTAAAACTACACCACAGAAGAGCTGCTATCTGCCCCTCTGAGCCACCAGATGTTGCTGTAGCGCAGCCTGTAGAGACTCAGAGGGAGACTGATTGTCATCTGGAATAAAAAAGATGCAAATAAACTGTATTCTTACTTCCTGCAAACACAGCATTTTGGAGATGCAAAGTTTAAACACAAGGACAGATTTGACTGATGGCAGGTATGGCATGACAGCATCAAGTTCAGGACAGGTGATGGCTCCAGTGAGAAAAAATGCAGAAAGGATGAACTGTTGCTGTTACTTTGGCTGAAGAAAATTCTCAGAGTGGAAAGAAAAGTTGGGTGTGTTTCCCCCTTCGCTCAGAGTTCAACCACATGTGGAATTTCTCATCTGTGTGTATTTTCACCATTTACATGTTCGCTGGATAATGTTTCCCCCGCACACAACTATCTGTCATCTGGTTGAACATGATCAGTCCTCCAAGTAACACCTCTCTAACTCTCCACCCCAGCGTGTCTAAGATAAGATAAGATAAGATGTTCCTTTATTTATCCCCCTTAGGAGAAATTCAAAATTGACACAGCAGCATAGGGCAATGTAGTGCAAAAAAAAGAGTACAAAAGTGGAGGTACAAGATTTGTAACAAGATATTACAAAATATAATACAATATATAAGACTATAAATAAAAGCATATACACTATGCCTATTCAAGTAGGAATGGTGTGCAAATATTGAGCAGCTTGACTAAAACTAAACTGCACATGTGGAAATTAAATATAGATAGTGCAAAAAGTTTGTGCATTGTGGGTTAGAGTTTAAACCAGTCTTAGCCTGCGGGGGTTGGAGGTACCGGCGTCTGATGGCTGATGGTACAAACAAGCCTCCAAACCGCTTTGAGGCTCAGGGCTGGATCAGTCTGTGGCTGAAAGTGCTCCTGAGCTGCCTAAGCTCAGTGTAGAGAGGATGAGAGGGGTTGTCGGATCCATGATCCATGATGGCTTTCAGCTTCCCCTTCATCCTCTTCTCCTTCACAGCCTCCCCACTGTCCAGCTCCATCCCCACAGAGCTGGCCTTCCTCACCAGCTTGCTCAGCTTGTTGGCATCCCTAGTCCCGATGCCTCCTCCCCAACAAACCACAGCAAAAAAGATGACACGTATGCTCTGTGAAGCAGGTAGATGATGCATCATCCACGCCGAATGTCGGCCTGGTTACGCAAAACTGCAGCGGGTCTCATGGGCGTCTGTGGGCCAGGGGTCTAAGTTGCTGCAGAACCAGTTCTCTCAAACAGTCTTCATAACATGTGAGTTAAGGCTACAGGGCCTGAAGTTCCCATTGAGAAGCGCTGGGATCTGTCCTTTTTTGGAACACTTCCAGATCTTTGGCACCTTTTTCAACCTCAGGGATACGTCGTCGGGACCTCTGGCCTTGTTTATCCGGGTCCTGGTGAGCTGCCGTCTCTTGGAGGGGGGGTTGAGTGGGAGGAGGGTAGATGAGGGGGGTGGTGTTGCTGTCGTTAAGGGGGAGACAGGCTGTGGAGGAGGAGGGTGGGGTAGCCAAGGTGTGAATGGGGGTACCTGAGGAGGTGGAGGGGGTCAAAAGTACAACTACTGAAATGCAGTAGAGTACGAAATCTACTCAAGTACCTTAATTGGATCATAGAAGAGGAGCAGTTGGAGGCTCAGACTACACTTTTGTGTGATTATTTATAGGAATAACGAGTATCACTCCAATCAAAGAGGATCCATTGATCATGACTGCTCAAACATAAAAATAAAGAAGAATGAATTCATTATCCGATCGACAGGACATTTTAATTAGATAATCAACGAATCATTTGTCAAGCAAAACATTTCTCTGCTTCCAGTTCCTCGCTTTTAAATATTTGCCTGTTTTTTCAGCCTTTTATCTAAGTAAATTAAATATCTTTGGGATTTGTACTGTTGGTTGGACAAAACAAACAATTTGAAAATCAGAATCAGCTTTTGCTTTGGTGGATTTCTGACAAATAACGGTTCTGTTGAGAAAATAATAGCTACAAATAAATAATTGTTTGTTCCTACATTAAAACTGACCCTTGAGTAACAATTCAGATGAAAGCACAGTTTTCTAATTTGTTTAAAAAGTGTAAAATATGGTAGATATGAAAGGATGTTTTTTAGTTTTTGTATGCATTTACTGTGTCATATAAAATGTAATTACTTTTCATTTTGACATTAAAATCAGATCACAAGACAGAAAATAAGGTGAGGAGGTGTTTTGCATTTCAGTATTAATTCAGAGGGGAAGGCATCATTTGTTTAATTTAGGCATTTTAAATCTTCCATACTAAAAGCCTGTTTCTGATATATAAAACAAACAAAAGTAGATCACTTGACTTGACTTGATTAAGTGTTACTTTATTGACTTCAGATAAAAAACAAACCAAACTCAAATAATGAATTTAAAAGAAGTGGTGGCAGTGGAGGTAAAGTGAGCGACTGACTGCTTCTGAATTATAATGCAGTTACAGCTTGTGTGCAGGAAAGAGGAAATATTCTACTGCAGCGAAACTACATTCAGGCTGTGATAATCATTAACCCTGTAGATGCTCCGGTGGTTAACTCATAACTGGGGATCCTGCTTTTGAAATGACACAAAACGTAGCTGACACGAACATGTCCCAGCAATTCTCAACACCTACATATTATGACCAATATTATGACCAATGGCCTCAGTCAATGACTTCACACATTGCCAACTCCTCACAGTGTTATCACATCTGATGTCATATCTCAAAGTCCTTCAGGTCCTGACTTGCCACCGCCAACGAGGCTGACATGGTTGGAATGCCTCGGAGGGAGTGTCTCTCCTTGTCGTCATAGAAACCGTCTGGATGTAACTGTAGCTCCTGTGCTGAGACTGTGCACGAGGAGAGTCAGCTCCAGTCGTCACAATTTACATGCTCAATCATGAAAAAATGTTGTAATGTGTCATGACCTGTTCCTCTGCTTCCTCTTTATTGTGAAACTCAACAGAGAGGACGGGATGTACATTCCACAGCTGCCTCTTTTTCAATTTCAGACGCAAACATCACCAGTTTGAATTAAGGCAATAAATAATCTCCTACATGTGCTTCAGTGCTCTCTAATTACTGTAACTCCCTTCCTGTGCTCCCTCAAACTGCACTGTTCTCGAGGATTTTATCATCCCTCCCTCCTAATCCTGTCTCATTCTTTAGTGGTAGAGGGAGAAATTTAGAGAATTCTTTTCAGTGACCACACCAAACTCTTCAGTCACATGCCCTCTTTTTCCTTCCCGTCCTTCTCCTAAATAAGGAATTACAATTTGAGTGGGGAAAAAGAGAAAGAGCAAAGGGGCGGGTCATAGAGTGAAATAAGAGGACCTGAAGGCGTATCTCTCTCTCTCTCTCTCTCTCTCTCTCACACACACACACTCTCTCTCACTCTCTCACTCCTATTTCTGTTGAATGAGTCATATATTTCAGACAAGGGTGTTTGCTGTATTTATCTTGGCAGTTCTTTACAGTGCACCCTGCACTGTGTTGTAAGCGAGCAGAAGAGAAGGAACACAGCAACACAAGCCCGAACTCACCTGTATTCACCTGAAAGCTACTTCACAAAGTAAGTAAACACTCCTCCTCTTGTTTTCTCTTGGCCTCATTCATCAAGCTCAGTTTTCTGGTTGCTCACTGGCTTTCAAAAGATTTCTTTGTTGCTTTAAGCTTGTGGCTAACTTTTTGCAGGAAACCTGAAAAATAAGTGTAATGTAGCTTACGCCCCACCCTCGCTCTCTGTCTCAGAAAAAGGCTAGGTGCTGGGTTAAAGTTTAGTTCCTCCTGTCTTCTAATGTGTAGAGTCTCGTGATATAAAGACATGTTTCTTATCTACCTTTGCTCTCAGCACTCATCTGATGTGCTCACAGCAAAATGCAAGGCCTCACAGCTTCAGGGAGGGATAACATGTTCTGCTTCTGACAAATCTCTCAGCAACATGCAGCCAGTAGTGTCTAATAATATGTAATTTTCTGGTTTAATATATGCTCTGAACACAAGGCCGCTGGTTCAGGTTATAGCAGTGAAATTCACGCATGTGTCTGTCACACGTGTTGTGCGCATGCAAGTGCTTTTGGGCTGTGAGATAACTTGTGATTCCAGGTGGTGTTTGCGCTCCTCTCACTATCTTCTGTGACAAGGGTAGAAATACGGAGTTCTGAATTAACAGTCTGGGTCAGCAGCAGCTGAAACTGTGCAGGATAAAGGGAAACGTAGCCATGAACACTGTAAGAAACAATCATGTGAACTAGTTTATCCATTTCGATCCACAAGCTTTTAACTGTTTGCTGAGCTAAATGAATTACAGATCATACTATGAGTATAGAAGGTATTACTTGGACTCAGTATGCAACTACTGATGCAAGAGCAAAAACGTTGTGAAACATCTTGCACCGGATGACTGTAAGTTACTATGATACCAAAGGTTAAGAATTTGGGTGGGGGATGAGAATGACGAATTTAACAGTAACAACTGGACACTTAACCCTCAAAAGGCACATTGGAGCTGATCAGTGGGGAGTGTTTGCTCAGAGTAGCGGTCAGGTATTAAAGAGTGTGTCAAGGTAAAGCAGAGGATTAATGGAAAAGCTCATGTGTACTCAGAAATAATGATTTAGAGAGCAAGTAACAAAGTCAGTTATATCCTGCTGTAGTTTCTCAATTCACTGCTTGTTTGAACAGTAAAAACTATGACACATATTATAGTAACAAGTAGATTACAATATTCATACACAGTCACATTACGGAAGCCCACTGAAATACAATGAGCAGAGGTTCATTCACAAAAGTTGGAGAATGAAAAAGTAGTTAGATGTTTCTCTAATTCAGTATCACTCATTTACATATATTTTGAATGGAAATGAAAATGTGTTACTATAGTTAAAACTCTTGCATCAACCAATTTATGATCCTTGGCAGCACACACAGCTGTTCATTGACATCTTGGTTTTTGAGGCGGTTTGTAGCCCTGACTCTATGATTACAAGATGTTCCCAGCAACTACCATGCCACTCCTAGTTGATTTCTAGAGTGAACACAGATCTAGATAATCCTAAACACACACTAAAACACCTGTACACACACTCTGCTTTAATGTCTTTAATGCTAACTTGCAGTCTACTTTACGAACATGTTCATGGCTAAAAACCTCTAAATATGCTTGAAATGCACAGTGCAGAGTGGCAGGGGCATGATCTCATCTTGTGACATCCAATCAGCACTTCACATGTGTAGTTCAGAGATCAAAGTGCAGGCTAAATTAAGGGGTTAATCTGAAAGAGTAGACTCCTTGACTCCATCATCCCTCATCGTTCGCTGCATGCAGAGATAAGTCCTGATGTTTGCAGCAGCTGGATGTTCTCTGGGCGTGCCAAGACACCACAAATGGATCTCCTGTGATTGAGAAAGAGACTGTTCAAGTTGTTTAGATATTTACTTCACTCGTGTTTCTGGTTTTGGAATGACTTAGCGGACAGGAAGGCGCTTCTCCTCAACATGCCCATATAACCACTGCAACCTCAGACAATGAACAGAGACACCAGTGTGATCTATGGCAGCTAGGGCTCCAGTGTGAAGCTGTTAGACACAAAGATGATTTGTCAAACTATCAACACATATTGTGTAAGTCTGACGATCCTCTGTTTTGCAAAGGATGTAATAGGTGCGCCTTTCTGCCCTCAAGGGACCAATTAACTTTATGCTGTATATTAAAACCCAGTTTGCCTGCAAAAATAAAACACAGATTCCAGCATAGATGCACGCAGTGAGGTATTTGCAGTCTTTTTAAAATGCAGCACAAAATGTACAGTTTCTCTATTTTTGCTGAGAATATATATACCATACGTTTGTATGCATACTTGGGCAGGGTGTAAAGAAAAGTGAGAGCAGAAGGATTTTCCTATCAGCTATAAACATCTCCATATGTTATCTGGTTTCCTGGAAATTGAGAAATGTCAGTGAGTTGTGCAACTCAGTTATTCAGATCTGTTAAAGTAATAACTGCAGTGTGGTGGTTAACACGTACCATCTCATACTTTCATGGTTTAACAGGCTTGATGGAGGGTTTTTTTTTTAACTTAAAGGCCATTTCCATGGTGAGCAGTAGTGTGTTTTGTTTAGAGTCCTGTATACACATAACTACCTTTGTCAGGGAGGAAGGAAGGAAGGAAGTGACAACTGAAAGAGCAAACAGGATGCAGGGAGCGGGGCGGTTCTGCCGAAGCCAACAGGACGCTGATACTGTATTAATAAGTGAGACAGGCCAACCATAATTACTTACAGAAACAGCAGGGTTGTAATTCTGGAAGACATTTTACATTTTCAACTTCCATGGTACAAAATGTATTTGTTAAGTGACACAGAGATGGTCTAGATAGATGGAGATTTAAATCCTCAGTTTAGTTGGTTATTAAAACATACATATTATGTCAGTGTTGATAATGATTAAGAAAAGAAGGATATTTAAATATGCTCTGCTTCTGCTGTATTGTAGATTAGCATACACACACACATACTTCTGTCCTCGACTCTTCATTGATTTCTTTCACAATTGTCTAATTCCCTGAAAGGCATAATTCAACATTTTGGGAAATAGGCTTATTCGCTTTCTGTTGGAGACTCAGATAAAAATATTGATACCACTCTTATACCTGTTTGTTGAATATAAGGTTATAGCTAGCAGCAGCTTAGTTTAGCTTAGCATAAAGATTGGAAACAGTAAGCCTGGTTCTATCCAAAGGTAACAAAAAGACCTACCAGCAAGTCTAAAATTCAATAATTTAAGCTGCAGTAGGTAAATTTCACTATATCATGACAGTAGTAAATGAGACAGATAATCTGTGAAACAAGCCAGTTCTTCTGGCTCGTTCTAGTGCTCCTAATGGCATTTGCAAGAATCCACTGGGCCTAGACAAAAACAACCAATCAGAGTCAAAAAAGATATAAAGACATATATGGTGGATTCTTGTGACATCAGGAGCGCAAATGTGTTTACCCTACTATTTCATGTCAAAGTGGCTGCTGTGAAAAAGGTCTATTGAACAAGTTTCTACCAGCCACAGTTTGTTCCTTATTCTGAAACTATTCTTACACAAAACCAAACGCACAATAGAAACACATTCCCGCACACGTGCACGTATGAGAGTGACTAAAATCCTATTTGTTCTGACTGGAGGCCAGGATTGTGGGTGTGAGCAGGGTAGGGATTTGAATGTGAATGTTGTTACATCTGTTAAATATCCATATTGAAAAGGACACAATATGCTGCCAAGGAGTAAAGTTTGCTTTAGCTACCTGCCTATCTTACTCTACGTTTCCCTCCCAACAGGATCAGAATGGCAAACAAAGGTCCCAGCTATGGTCTGAGCCGCGAGGTACAGAGTAAGATTGATAAGAAATACGACCCGGAACTGGAGGAAAGGCTGGTGGAGTGGATCATCGCCCAGTGTGGCTCTGGAGTTGGCCGGCCTGAGTCAGGCAAGACCGGATTCCAAAACTGGCTCAAGGATGGATGTGTGAGTGTTGGGTTTGCATAAGTGTAAATACGACATTGAAATTCACACTGTGTATAATATTTATAAATGAATCTGTCTCTTCTCTCTGTGTGTGTGTGTGTGTCTAGGTGCTGTGTGAGCTCATCAACAGCCTGTATGGATCCAACAAGCCGATCAAGACCATCAAGACCTCCGGCATGGCCTTTAAACAGATGGAACAAATATCCATGTTCCTCAGAGCTGCAGAAAACTATGGAGTCACCAAAACTGATATGTTTCAGACTGTAGACCTCTTTGAAAGTAAGACAACCAGCAGAACTCATCTGTATTTTGACAATAGTCTTGCTAAGTGTTTTGCTGATTTGCCACAATGTAAGTGAGGAAGTGAAGCTGTATTTAAAGGTGGCGAGCACAGGTCATTGTCTTTTCCCTTAGTTTGTGCTCATGTGAGATTGTTGCATGTCTTCAGGCAAGGACCTGGCGGCTGTCCAGAGGACCCTGATGGCTCTGGGTAGTTTGGCTGTCACAAAGGATGATGGGTGTTACAAAGGAGACCCCAGCTGGTTTCATAAGTGAGTTCGAGTGTGTGCTCCCTCCCTCCATGTATGAACTAGTCTCTCTGTAGAAAGTTGGTCAAACAAAGGAGGTTTATATTCAATGTTGAGTAATGAGATTGTGGACTGAGCGATGTGTGTTTGTATGTGTGCAGGAAGTCCCAAGAGAACAGAAGAGATTTCTCAGAGGAACAGCTGACCGAAGGCAAAAATGTCATCGGCCTGCAAATGGGCACAAATAAGGGAGCATCTCAAGCTGGAATGACAGGCTATGGACGACCCAGGCAGATCATCAACAACCCCTGAATCCAAGCAGTGCTTAAAACCTCCTCCAAGACACTCCTTCTTCTGCCCTCTGAAAGGCCAGCGAGGACGGAGAAACTCTGACTCTTACCGTAGCCATGAGGAGAAATGTAACCTGACTGTTTTCAAGGCTAAACTGGACCAAAACAGGGACCAACGAGAACATGTGCAAATATACAACACACACTTCATGTTGATCACACATACATAAGTAAATACCAGTTAACAATTAGACAGAACATTTTACATTGCAAATTATAAATGATATATTTTCTTAAATGATCATTCCAGTTGTTTTGCGTGTTTTAACACCTACAACTGTGCTTTACATTACTGCTAATCAAAATATTTTAAATTTCTTACCTTCCAGACACCCAGAGGTTTGAGTTCGTGTCAGTTCACTATAAAAATCAACTTGCAGAGACTTATAACTTGCTTGAGAGACGTAATCCATCACATTTAATACTTGGTTTGCTTTATTCTTTATTTTAACAGATACATTATTGATGCATACGGCCGGGAACTCAAAACTGTACCTGCTGGTGCATTTAAGGACACTCTGATGTCTTAGACGTGAGAATGTTTAATGGATTAAAAAAAGTAATCCATTATTTATTTTTCAAAGTGTCCTTGTTTGCTTTTTGTTTATCTGCCACTGTTTATCTGACAACTCTTGGATGTCAGGGTATACTTGAATGCTTCCCTGCTCACAACTGATAACAATTAAACTGATGTTAAATTCGATAGATGACCTATCTCAAGCTAGTTTCAAGACTCATTTATTGTGTACTGGATTGTATAAGAAGTGTGTGGAGTGCTGTGGTTTACAATAATGTTAAGCACAAAATTTGAAGTTAATAGGTTACAATAAACAAACACCAGTGTTGTCAAGTATAAGTTTAGGAAGTGAACTGCCTGGTTTGAAAAAGTGTTAAGAAAAACATAACGTACAGTCATGTGTGTTTTACCTTATACACAATCTGCAGTTAGAGGCTTTCAGTTAACTAATTTCTAATCAATATGTTGGACCTTCTTTTAAGAGTTTAATACATCCTTTCTAATGATGATGATTTTGAAATAAAGTTCAATTTACCTGTAAAGAAGCCTCTTGTGTGATGAATAGATTAACATAGGCTTTGTCCTACATGTACTGATACTATTGATCACACACTGTGCCAAAATCCTTCTGCGGTGTTATTCTTCATACCCTGGTGGCACTTGGTAAACAGTAAGAGAGATTAACTCATGTACATAGCAACCAAACCCATAATAAACATGTAGGAGTTTCTGCAGGTAAGTACACCTAGCCTTGTTTGCTTTAAATCTGAGCTGTACTCCACACAGAGATAAGCAGACATAATAAAGTCTGCAAAAAAAAAGTAAAATAAAAAAAGGCAATCTGCCCAAAGGTGGGAGGAGAGAATGATAGGTGGGAGTGATAATGGGTGGGGATAAAGTCTGGCTTTCAGGCCAATCTTCGCCTGGTTGGAGAAAAACAAGGGGGATCCAGAGGAGGACAATCACTATCTTCTGCCAGGATTTTGTTTATACTGTGTGTTTGCTTGAGTAGAGACTAAGCTGTTCAGCATGAACTGACTCAGAAAAAGGCCGGAGATGGAGAAGAAAAGCAGGAAGGAGAAGACAGAAGATGAATACATTTCAGCTTGATGAGAGAAAGAGGTTATAAAGAAACAACAGGAAGTACCTAAAAAAAAAACAGAAGTGTCCAGATGGAGTCAAAAGACAGGAGATTAAGGTGGCTGGGGTCAGAAGGAGTGTAGTTCTCACTTAAGAAATCAGAAAGCATTTCCAAAAAAGGAGTCATCATTGCAGGGGGAGGGCAAACAAAAAGACTTCCTTTTCCCCTTCCTTTTTATTCTTGGTCTGTTAACAGGAAACTGTGTGTAGAAGTTTTGAGAGGGTAAATTAGTATATTGTAAATCCACGAGAAATACATTTAAAAAAGTGAAAACAATACAGTAATACTGTCCATGTGGTGGTGTATTCTTATGTTTTATGATTATTTTCACAATAAAAGCTTTACTTTATCACTGCGCCGTCACACTTCGCACCTCATAAAGACTTTTTACAACACAGACTTGCCTCTGATGGAGCGAGATCGTTTGCTCTTTATAAAGTCGTCACTGACTTACTCTTCTGTTGATGCAGTACATTAGTCTCTGTGGGACAGCCGTGGTTATCTCAGCTGTAGTTCAGATAATTATAATTGCCAAAAACTGTTTATTATTTCAACACTCATATTTATTTAAACACTAGCAGGCATAAGTGAGCTCTCACACTGCTCAAAGCATCTGCCCAAGTTAATCTCCATCCTCCATCCATATCTCCAAGTCCATTAATATAACAAAGCTTTTGTGTCTCTGCATCTACAGCAAACATCACACACACACTGTTAAGGGCAAGAAACAAAAATATGTCATAAGATTTGCAAGGCAGGTCAGACTAATGTAAATCAAAGAAACAGAGAATCTTCTGTTCGAAATAATATTTAACCTTTAAAATATTTATTTGTATAGTCGGAATTTCATTATTCCTCATTGGAGGATAGTTAAGAAAACACATTTCAGAAATGTATTACAGTGTTGTCTTATCACCATTCAGGAGATAAAAGTTGGTGAGAGAAAGATGTGATTGTGTTATCTTTAATTGTATCAGGAACACTGTTGCACTGAAGACTTTTGCTTCATCATCTATTGACTAACTGAGCTAACAATCTACATTTATAATTGACTCCCTCACAATCTTATCAGTTCTTCAACAGTTGTTAAAGTGCAACTTATTAATGTTTGATTTATGAAGTGACTCATTGTCAGTTAAGGATGAATTTATTGTTAATTGATCAGTATAGTAAATCTGAGTAGAAAAGGTGACTTGAAAGATTCTCTGATCTGTGAATGTTGTCAGCAGATCACATGCTGGTTGTGGCAGCTGCAGTTTGTTACTGATGGTCTGAAGGGACAAACTTGAGAGAAAGAAAACTACAATTCCTGTCTTTTTCTAGGGGTTGTGCCACTATGTGAGGTTTGAGGTTCAGGTAGAACTAATAACTCATAATTTACCTCTGACCTGCCAGTATGCATTGCAGCTGAAATGAACAATACATTTGTCACGTTCCCCTCTTCTGTCCTTATCTCACAGTCTTGATCTTTCTAACATTTCTACAGCTAATTTTTAGCAGAGAAGTGGCGCCCGGCCTTTTTGACACAGGAGCTGTTTTTTTTCATTCCATCAGGGTTTTAAAGAAAGTGTGGAAACACCAACACACCACTGGCCTCACCGCAGTGGAATGCACTTTGCTGCCATACAGGGGCATAACAGGGGCGACGATTAGCCTTGAGGTTACAGAAGTGGCCTTATGACTGGAGAGGTGCCAGTTTGAATCCTCAGACTGTCTGTAGATATGTGAATGGGGAAGCTGAGCTAACACCTTCTCCTCCATCAAGGTTGAGCAAGGCCAGGAGGTGGGGGCCTCACTGCTCCAGTGGCTCCGGTAGCAGGTTGACTCCATTAACACCCAGAGATCATTGAAGAATTCAGGAACCGTATTACTAGTTTTCAGTTGTGTCTCAAGAGGAAGGATAGGCGTTGCACACAGGAGAAGTTCATTTTCAACCAACACATAGCACATGATGGACCCCAAATGTGTAACTTGAGCCACCAGACAAAGTAATGTCATGTAGTTAAAGGCCCAAATCTGAACCAGTCAGGATGAACTTAAGTAGCCTGGTCCAGACTTCAAGACTCAAGTAAATTAAATGGCGTTTCGGTCTGATTATCAGGCCAGAACTAATGCTGCAGTTGGTAAAGGCAGCAAGATAGCACACCGATTAAGGCATCTGAGTGACGTAGTGGAAAAAGCTGTCACCCTCAACTGCAGAGATCTGATCTGTGGTGCTTCTGGCTTAGCCAGCGACATTTCTGGTGGAACCAACCAAGTGACAAAGCCCTCAAGGAGCTGTAGTATTTATAACAAGAGCAAAGAAGCAAGTCAGGAGATGTTATGTTATATAGGGACAGTGTCCGTGGTGAGGAAGTTAGGTGGGTCAACAGGACCTCAAACTTTAACATGGGTAAAGACTGTTTATTTCGAGTTTACAATATTTTTTAAACCACGTGGTTATCACTGATGACAAAGCTCTCCTAGCTTTAAGTATTAATTATAACTCAATGCAAAACTAAACCTAACATAGTTGTTTTTGTGCCTGAACCTAACCAAACCTTAACCATGGGGTTGTCACATCATAAAACTGATTTATTGATTGATAGTAATTAGTAACAGTTGTGGAAGACATAGAGAAATAATTTCATTGTGCTGATAATGGTTACATATGTAGAAAACACTGGATGGACAAACGATGTACTTCATTGTTTAATTTGGAAGATTTATTATAACATTGTAGTGTTACTGGGTGGGAAGCCAGTGAGGGTTAGTTACTCCTACTGGCTGCTGTTCTGTTCTGTCTGTCTCATTCGTACATCCTTCTCAGGCACAAACGCTGATGTAAAGTAGTAAGAGCTTTCCCTGTTGACAACCCCTCTGTTGACCTCACCGCGAATTCCAGTTGTAGCTGTTTTGCTTCTGTTGTCTCCAAGATCAAGAATGAACTTTAAATGTCATCTGTAAAGCCAACATGGAAGAGACGTTCTTAGAAGAGACCTGCTTTGAAAACTGGATCTATAATTCAATGACCAACTGTACTCCATTGGTCCCTTGCAGTACACAATTATGTTTCACATGGTATGAGCATAAAATAAACTTGAATAAAGGTTACAACAGGGTACAAATACAAGTTTTTGTGCTCCAAAAGAGCAAAATATACTTCTTCAGTGACCCAAATGTATTTTTCCTTGATTTACACCTTTTCCCAAGGGCAGTTCAATTACACTATTACAGATTTTTTTTGTAGGTTTAAATGTTACACATAAAATGTATTTTTTATTTTTGTCTTACAATAAATGTCTCACAATAGATGAGAGGGGAATTCAGTTTTAATTAGCTGTGTAGGCGTGTATGCTTTGCATGAAGTGTCAGGAAGAGTTGTCAGGCCTGAGGTTATGAGTGACACCCCCTTTTCAAAAGTCACAATGCATGTGAATAAATCTTAAAATGAAGGAGGAGGACAAGAGAGAGGAGTGGTGGAATGTGAAAAAAAAAGGTAATAAGTATAGCGGAGAAAAACATTCTGGTTAAGAACACAGTGATTGGTTATTGGCATAGAATAGGCCAAAGGGCAGCTTGTCCTACTGAGTATTTCACTCTGAACAACATTTAAACACAGCAAATTCAGCTTCTTACTGTAAAGGTGCAGCTATTAATTGACAGCAAAAGCAATGTTTTGGCTGCTTTGGTTTGTATGCAGCAGGGTGATGTCAGTCCAAGGTCATTATGTGACACCACAAAAGGCTGCAGTCAAGAAATTATTACCCTGGGTGAAAGGCTAGGGAAGTAAATAGGACAACCTGACCTGAGACCTGCTGAATTAGCTTTAGAACCAAAACAATTATTGAGAGGTGCAGTGCAGAAATCAATGGGTATAAATGAATTTCGATGACCTGGTCTTACCGTAGAAAGACCCTCCGGAATTCTTTCGCACTGTTTGAGTGAGGCAGAGATGGTGCTACACGAGCCTTAATGCAGGTGAAACAGCTCTCTGTGGAGCTCCAGTGGCAATTATGAACCAGATTGGTCGTAATTTTTGCACTGTAAGCTCAATTTCCTTCCAAGGTGGTTTCACAAAGGTGTAATTTGGGGTGTAGATCCTATTTGCATTTGAGTGTGGTTTTCAAAAAGCAAGTGTTTATGAAATAAAAGCGGCACTCAGCTGGAGACTGCAGGTTTGGGAGATGGCTAAACATGAATGTCACATTAGATACTGCTGCCTCCGGTCCGAGGTTAGCAAGAAGACTGAATATGTGTGTGTGAATGACTCATTGCCATTAATATAGTTCATTCGGGAAACCACAGAGGAAGGTGCTGTGGTATGACTGCATGTGTTGTTAGCTCTTCATGGGGCAACATTGAATGATAAGAGGGTGAAAAAGGTAGGTCACAGGAGTATCAGGTGTAAATGGTGGGTAATCTGAGTCAGGAAGCAGGTGCTTCCCTTCGAAACTGTTGGTTTGAGGCCAAATAATGAGATCTGAAAGGGGAACCCTCAATTCAAATGCCATGAGAGGAGGACAAAGCTGTTAAAGCAGCGTGACAAGTTGAAAGCTCAGAACGTGCAGTTAACTATCCACTTCAATCCTCAAAGCTCACCTTGAGGAAATGCTGCCTTCGCCTAAACCAGCTTTCAGGTTTTTCTGTAACCTGCTGAAACCCACTTTCATTTCAACTCTTTGTGCTGCTGCGGTTTATCAACCAATCGTGACAGTCTTGCACCTTGTAGTCTGACGATAGCTGCTGCAGTGAAGCTGCAAAGTGCTTTGTGCAGAGGAGGAGGAGGAGGGGTTCCTCAGTGAAAGCAATGTAGCCTTTTGTCTGCGATTCCTGGAGTCACAGTCATGTAAAATCATGTGCCAAATAACGTGCTGTCAGAAACAAGTTAAAAAAAGACAATAAAGACCCAGATGCATTTTATTTTAATTAAAGTGTTCAGAATATAAGAGTGTAAGGGTTTACAAAACACATTGCTCGATTCATTTTGCGAGTGCCTGAGAATGTTTTTTTTTGAATGAATGAGAATGACATTTTTTATTGAAAACATCATCTTTATAAAAATTATAAGAACCGAGACCTTTTAATGAAACTGGAGATTTACTGGAGGTTTCACTCCATCACATACTGCATGCATTAAAGCTAAAATCTAACTAACACATCCCTCCCAAGTTCTTCATGAGGGCCCTCTCCTGGCTGATGCTGGTTACTGATACAAACCCTGTCTGTTGGGGACAGCAAATGCAGGTTTGTGATATAAACATTTGCTCTGCTGCTAAGCATAAAAATAAAAATGGCGATCTTTCATTCGAGGTTTGGGGTTTTCTAAACTTCTGCTTTCATCATGACAACAAACTTCTGCTATCCCATTTCCTCTGAAATTATATAATCTCATTGTGAAGCTAAAACATGTGATGGACTTACTTTAACTTTTGACCATGAAAAACAACATCACGAGGGTCACAGCACATGGCACTGGCATCATGAATATGCACTTATGTAGCTCATCATTTATAAAATCATCATCATCTGAGAGCCATAATGACAAAAGATGAGTCACATTGCATGTTGATCAAAGAAACTGAACCCCATAAGTAAATTTGACCAATTTAGAAAGCAAAGGCCTTTATTTTCAATTAGGTAATTGAGCTTTTTTGGTAATATATTATCACAGAAGACATGACAGAAGAAGTCCAATAATTACATCAACAGCTAGTCAGAGTATGTCGACAGATTTTTCTCTGGACCAGATTGTTGAAATGAGTCTGAAGATTTGAAAAAAGCAATTTCTTGATATCTAATGCCACCTTTAGATATTTCTATTCAATGCTTTACTATTGTGCCACAATAATGTTGTTTTTTGAGTTAAAATATATTCAATTACAAGCTAATATTGACATGTGAATGTTTGCATGGCATGTACATTTGGCAGCATATTACAAACCCTGATGAGGTTCATACATACAGTAACAATGTGACAGGTGAGAAAGTATGTCTAATTTAATGTTATATTCTTGTCTTCTCTGTTAACGCAGGCCTTTCGGATGCTAAGTGATACAGACTCCCAACACTGCCCAGCTTGTTAATACTGAACTAAAGCCAAGTTTTAAACAGGTCAATAGAGCAGGGACAACACACAGAGCCAGATATAGATTTTATCAGGGTGTAGCTTACTTGCCGGCGACGCCTCTGTCTCTGTTACTGCCTTCTGGAATAAGAAAACCTGTTTTCAAACTGCTGTTGATAGATGAAGCAGTCAAATATTTATCTACAGTCTACATGGCCAGTTGTAAGACTTTTAAAGTAGGTATTTAGATTTGGATCACTGTCAGTCTAAACACATATGGTTTAGATGAAAATGTACAAGCTGTTGACGAGGTGTCAGCGTGTACGTTTATTTTTAGATGTTTAATGTATACGCACAGGAAAGTGCCTTTTAATGTTTAACTTTTACCACTTCAGGTGATACAGATGTATGTGTCATACAGTGATTTCTCCATTTTTACAGCATCACAACTCTTAAAATGGAAAAACTAGGAAAAAAACACCAAACCCAACAGCTTTAATTCCTCAATCATTCCCGTATCAGAAACATGAACTCATAAGCAATGGCTATAAGTTGTTTAGTCTTGGGCTTTGAGCTCAGCGTGTTAACAGCCCTTCAAACTTCACACTCAGTCTGCAGTACGGGCCTCCAGATGGACCTACTATTTTAGCTACACTGGGACAGTTTTGGGTCACAGTTGAAATTAATGAGAGCAACATCAAAAGTGAGCAAATGGTTTATTAACTAAGTATTTTACAACTGGCCCGCATCATATAAAACTCCAGCACGCCTAACTAAATGTTTAATGAGGATGTTTTAACATGAGTCTCTGAGTGCCGTGGTGAATTATTACAACATTAGAGATGTTCATTTGGCGAAAGCAAATTAATTAGGCAGTAAGGAACTCTTTGGCTTCAAGAGAGGAGGCGAAGAACAAGCAGTGAGCCTTGTTAGTGTCTTTTTCAATTTAGTTCCCTGATTAAATGGTTCCCTCTGCTGGTGAGTGTGTTACGCACAGAGCTGCAAATCACAGTTACTGAGATTTATTCATCCTCTTTTTTTGGGGATCATCAACACAACTGGCAGAAACAGAAACTCTCAACACATGACTGGATCCTTGTTTATTTTTTTATTTATTTTTTATTGGAATGCTTTACCTCAATGACGTGACAACAAGCCAAAACAGTGCAAATGCTGAATCGCACCAACTCCCACAATCTGAACCCCCCCGCTTCAAGCATCATTTCCTCAAGCTTCACTTGTCTTATATACAACTGGGGGTCATTTCTAGACACTCATACGTCCAACTTACACAATCCGGTACCAGACATACTGCACACAACCGTCCCCATGAACACTTAAGGCACACACACATACACTATTTATATTTAACACAGCACGCAAACGTGCAGAGCTTAAGACAGCAGTAACGTCGGATAATTTGATGCTCGACAAAAGACTCTCGGTATAAGCTCACAGACAAATGGTTTTCTTTACATGACCTGTGATTGCTTTTTAGCATTTAGCGTGACAATATTCAGTATAGCTGTGTTCAGTAGCTTAACCATTTGGCTACTTTTTATTCCTAAAAATATTCAGTAACTATACCATGTGGAGATGTCAGGTTCCAGGGTGGCAGGGCTGGGTGAGAACTACAAGTACGACAGGGAGAGAAATAAAAAGGAGGTGAGAAACAGAACAAAGAGGTACTTCTAAGAGAAAATACTGTATATTTATGTATTTAGGAGGGAGAGGGAGAGAGAGCCTGTGCTAGTCAAAGTCTGACTGTGAATAATTGGATATATTAGTGTGAGATATAGACGTAGATAGATACTGTCCCAAATCAATCTGTATTTTTATAAGGAATAACTCACCTTATGATTAGCAATGTGAGGTGAAAGCAGGAAGACTGTGAACGGTTTCTACTTGGTTGTAAAAAAAAAAAAAAAAGAAGATAAAATCAAGTGCACTGAAATATTTTTTCGGTTCAAAGATGTCCAACAGATACGAAGGACACAGTCAAGAAGTTGTTAGGAGCACAATTTAAAAAGCTGGCAGGACTTTAGTTTAGCGATACAAAGCATAAGAAATGTGTAACCTACTTGTTTTTTTTAGACATTAAAATGAAATATCACAGTAGATTTATATGGACACAAACGGTGTCATTCTAAAAATACAATGTAAATACACTTGTGGATGTGATGTGCATGTAAGCAGCAGAGTCGGGGAGGTGTTTGGAAGACATACGCAGATTATCAGACAGGTAGATTCCACAGTCTCACATCACTAATTAATACATATGAATACATGATTTTGATTGATATTCACTAATTTAATGCACAAGCGTTTCTTTCTACACCAACGCTGAGTCTTAAAAACATGCATGCATTGCAGCGAACACTGACGTCAGGTTTGAGTTGAACTTTTAGTTCACAGGAATGAAGTAGTGCTCTGCTGTATGTGTGGTCTGTGGTAGTTAACTCTCCAGATTACACTGATCTTTTTCATATTGATTAACGGTTTCAAAAGACATCTAAATAGTTACACACTGAGTTCAAAGGTGAACATTTACTGCAGCAGGCTAAGTGCTCGTGTTTGGCTGAGTATATGAAATAGTACATATAAACAACTGGACTGACTAAACTATCATAGTAAATTAACTTTATATGCCATTTGCTTCACGTGGTGATGCTTTAAGCAAAACTGTCTAATAGTGAGAGTAATTTTTTAAATACTGCTCACCGCTGTGTGCATCTTAACAGAAGCCCCTCTGAGCAGTGGTTCCCAACCTTTTTGACTTGTGGACTCTTAAAAGGAAACAATGTCACACCCAAGAGAGATTTTGACATCTGAGACTGTTTCAACTGTTTGTCAGAAAAAAAAAAAGAAACTGAATTTTGTGTACCAGGTCTTGTGACACCCCGGGGGACCCTGGCCCCCGGGTTGGGAACCACCGCTCTGTAGCATACCGGTCAGACTCATAACATTGTACAATGTTGGATAATGTTCTGCCTACTGTGAGTGTGCTTGTGCACTGGACGTCTCATGTGTTAACAGAGAGGCCGCACAGCTAACCGTTTTGCGGAAATCAAACAAAACATGGAGGAAGAAATTAGATTGTGTTTTTCTGTTTTGTATCATATCTCCGTGACAATCTGTGTTTATGTGCCACTGTAGTCCCGTGTGATCTCAGGATATCTGTCTATGAATCAGAGTAGTTTGATCTTGGTAAATCCTTCTGCAATAGAGGTTACTACTGCAATCACAGTGTCTACGTCTGTAGTGAGGTCTCTCTCCCTCTTTAGCACCTCTCCACACCCAACCCTCCGCTCATGAATGTGATCCCACACCCCTAGTGGGCTCACTCACATCGGGGTGCCTCTTCCCCCTATAAGTGAGCCCTTCCTCCTCCAGATAACCAGGGGCATGTCTCCCCCGTCTCCTACAGCAGCGGGTGAGACATGCCTCTGGATAAATGTGCTGCTCGGCCGTGGCCCTCAAACCAGTGACGCCCGTCTCTCCTCCGGCGTCTCCTCCAGTATCTGAAGCAGCAGGTCACTGAGGGGCTTCGCCATGGCGCGGTAGCCTGTCGACGTCAGGTGGAGGAAGTCAAACATGTCCTGCAGGATGATGGTTCCATCAGAGTGGACGAACTCCCTGCTCACATCGAGGTACTGAGCCTGGCCCAGTCGCGGCAGCCAGGAGCGAAGGTACCCGTTAACCGCAGCGTTCTTCTCCCTCAGTGGGTTAGGACGCTCGCCTCGAGGCAACAAGCCCTGAGGACCATAGAAATATTTTGTCTCAATTAAATCTGCATCAATTGAGTTAAACCTTGATATTTTGTATTTCAGCTGCTTTTATTAAAACATCCTTCAGGGTAAAAGAGCGTACATTTGGCTCTAAAACTGGGTTACATATTACTGGCCTATCACTAGCATCGGAAGGGAGCATGGGTAGTCTTGAGTGTAACTTGATAAACAGACACTTTTGATCAAGGAATTAAGAAAATGAATTTATTGTTATACGACACAAGTATGTCGTTTCTTCATGCTAAACACATAGAAAAAGATAATCAAATTCATTGATAAAGCATTCAAAATTTTTGATAAATATATACAGTTATTTATTTACATGTATAGACCCAGGAAATAATTCTATATGCATGCATTTTAATATATACAGTACATACATTTATATTTTTTGTCTTTGAATTTACCCTTTATATTTAATATATTTTTATTAAATGTATGCATGTGATAAATAACATCTTTGAATCTTAAAGTAATTATACAGATACAAAGATAGTTTGCATTGGCTCAACGGAGAACAAATAACAGAACTTTGAAGCATTTTGTTTCATTTTGTATTTTTATGGAAAGAACTGTTTAATAAGCCTGTTGCAAACATAGTTTTTATTACGGTGATTTTTTGCGGACCCACTTTCTTTCACTACCAAATAGAAACAAATAGAAAATCTACTTAAAAAGTAAACAAAAAAAAAAAAGGAAACCTGAATGCCAAAGGTCAACATACCTGTTTAAAACAAACAGCAACAGAAGACGAGACATAACTACTTACCAGTACAACTATCTTTGCTTTGGGGAGGCGGGAGGTGAGCAGCTGTGCAATAGCAAGAATTCCTCCTGCAACTTGCTCTGCTGTGTGTTCGTAATTGTTGGTTCCTACCCACAACACCACCACCTGGACAAGAGCACAGACGCACACATTAATCTCCAATACCGTGATCAACGCATCATATACAGTAACAACAACATCCTGTTAGCTGTTTTGTGAGAATGAGTTGAGAATGAAGAGATTGAAATCTACATAACATAAGTAATACAAGCTCCAAGCCCCAATGTCAATATCATTAGCATAGCCAATAGGCACACTTATGTTGATACAACAGACTGTTGTTGCTACAATGTTTACCGAATGAACACAGCAACTTAATAACATGGTTGCTGTGGTCACAAACTCTCATCTCTTTAACAACCACGGACCATCAGCCCGCCTGCGACATCCAACTACAGATGTTCTGATTTTTTCCCCAGTGCTGATTCTAATACCTGAACCTATATTATTGTTCTGTAACAGCTGTATGCTATTACTAACCCTGTATGATTGCTCTCATTGTTGTTTGTTCTGGCTCAACTTAAACCCTGAACAAATACATACAGGGAATGAAATGTGACAGTCAGTCACATTGCTGACTTTTAGCTAGCTCTGGTTAACGATACACAACAAAAATCAACTGTGCTTCATTTCTCTACAACAGCAGCTGCCAGTGCCCAGTGACCGCACAGCGCACAGGCCTCTGTGCATACTCTGCCTCTGATTGGCTGGTACTCGTTGCCTTTTGTTGGTTTAGGTTAGTTATACTTGTTAGGATATTAGGGGCTAATAAACAGCATGGTATCGGCTCGTACTCGTTGATAGCGGATCCTGCATTTTAGGAAGTATGGGAGGCATTTCTGATAATAGTATTAGAACAATTCTACGTCCAAGAAGATAAGGGGACACATGTATGTTTTTTGAGGAACAAAGAATGTATGTGTAAGGTCTCTGTGTGTCAGAACAGTGTGTGCATGTGGTGCTTTGTGGATAACAGAAGTAAAATGTGTTTGCAAGAGTTTGTTCTGCACCTGAGGTGTAAAGATGCGAGTGAATAAAATGATTTGGCTCCGAACAGTCTTTCTCTGAAGATCTTGGCAGGCTCAGCTCACCTTGGGACGGATGTTCTCCAGCTCTCCATTCTGCAGCCTCCACAGCACGTTACAGGTTGTGTCTCCTCCAATGCCAAAGTTGAGCGCATGAAGAGGAGAGAATAACTCCCTCCAGACCTGCGGACAGCACACCAGAAACCTGCATTTCATATGAGAGTATACTAACCAACCACACAACTAACTCACTGACGCTGAAGCATGCCGATCAGAAACAAGACAGATTACAATATGTGAATAAATATAAAATAAACACACAAGTGAAGATGTTGCTGCTATGTGAGCAGTCAAATGCCCAGGTGTAGAAAGGTAAATGTCTCACCTCAAACTGCTGCATTAGTTGCACCATAGAATCCCCCACAAACAGCACATCTGGTTCAGCATCCTTACACTCTTGCACAAATCTGGTGTGCTGTAAAAAACACAACCTCGTCACAACAGAGCTTGTGATGTAGTCCATGAATGTGAGAGATAGGAGAGATAAATGTAAAAAAATAAAATAATAAACAGACAAAAATACTATTTAATCTGTTCCATATTGTGCCTCTCAGTCTGAGTTAACACCTTTGTGTTGTGAGTTTTCTAAACTTGTCAGCCTTCCAAGTCAGACAAAATCCTGCACGCTCATCACACAACAACAGAGTCTGGTGCTCCATCTGATAGAGATTTTGGAGTAAAGCAGATTCTCTCAGCCCAATTAGCTTTGGGAGATTAACCTTGCGTAGATCTACTAGGAGGTGTTGAGCTCTGAAAGAAATACAAATCTTGGGAATGGTTACAATGTATTTTTAACCAATATTATGAACACCACCCACATCATTTACCCCACATTTATGGCTAATATTATTGAGAATGTCATCAAAACATCATCTCATCACATTGTGCAGATGCAGCTTTCATCCCTTCATTTTAAAATGTTTTGCTCACAATAATCAGTTCCACAAGATTACAGCACATTCCTGAACATCAAGGAATCAAACACAATAATAAATGTGTTATAGCTGCCTTATAAAATGTGCAGTAAATAGAGAGAGATTAACAAATAAAACAATTGAATAATAAAGTCAAATTCTAACAAACTGGGGGGGTTCACATGTCAGTAACTTGCATATACATACATACAAGCTTTATTGTGTATTATATATGGACTTTGAGGCTGGTGAGACAGAGTCATGGTGGGATGCTGCCCTATGTTTATTTTTTTTATCTTTTAGAGCTTAATACATCGACACACACGATACATCATGCCAGATTAAACATATGACAACTGATACACTAAAATAGTCCATCTGTGGTGCTTTTAACAATTCATAGAGAGAGTTTAAAACATGCATTTCCTCGCTGGCAAGTTTTTGTTTGCACTGCAGAATAAGATCAACCCTTTGAGGCTACAATAAGGTAGATCCTGCAGCTGGTAAATGCATTTAGCCTGCATACATAGGGAACAAGGCTGTATCTTCTACATGACGCATGGGGGTAAAGCGTGCTTCCTACACTGACAACAAATACCACCGACCTGTGACATCCAGCGTCCATCTCCGTGCACATCCTCTACTGGCTGAGGCACTGCAGCTGGGTTCAGATCATCCCCACTCATCCTACAGGAGACACCAGCGCTTATTCCCACACAGATTAAAAACAACAACACACAGCTGCAGACAGACACACTAAATGAAGGCTGCTTGATACAGAGCATCACCAGCAGCTAGCAGAAAAACCACTGATGTGATGCAACAGCTTAACGTTTCGGGGGCAGACAGACTGGCCTAATACGGATGTAGGCTACTTTCGCTTTCAAGGAGGGTGCTTATGGATCAGAGAGCAGATCGCATTAAATCCTCTCGGTTACTGTTTATCTGCCGATAGCTTGTTAGCCAGCCAGCTAACGACCGGGGACTGTTGTTATGGCTGCATCTCTTGACACGCCCGTCGTTAACATGAACCCATCCGTAAAACCACTTTGTGTTTTAAAGTACAAGGCGGACTACCTGGCAGTGTGTCGGCCCCGTCACGTCTCGGCTCCCTCGGCTGAACTCTTTTGCCTCCAACCTCAGTGTCGCCGCTGTCGGGTAGTGGAGGCGGCTGATGCTGCTAGCACCCGTTAGCTGACCGAGACAACAAAAGGTGTGTCAAGAAGACAAACTACAGAGAGTCTGTGAGGGAGAGAGCGCCGGGCTGCTGCCACTGCACACAACCACCGCAGGAGGGCGCTGCAGCGAGATACCCGTGTCTGGAGGGTTAGGGTTACCCTCGTGTTTGCCTGTCAGGCACACATTTACAGGCTCACGGCGGTAGCTAACCCTAACCCGTCTGTAGCAGAACCACACACGCTGCTACCTCGTGTAAAGTACGGATGCTGCTGAGGGTTGAGGTTGATAAACAGCCTGTAGGTGCTCCTGCCTGAGAGGTTTAACTCAGGGCAAGAAACCCCCACGGACAGCTGCTCCGCAATGAATCGTGGGGGTTTTGAAAATGCGATTAAAAATACAGCCAAACATTTCAGACTCTGAAAACTACGAACTTCTCTCCGTTTGTTGTTCAGTGGGTGTCAGCTGTACGGGGAAACACCTCCGAGTGGGAGTGGGTCTTTTATATCGTTTAGCTCGTACAACGTTCAACACCGCCGACATCTTTGCTGGGCGACATGTTGTAAGGCGATGTGTCTCTTCCACTCGTGGCACATCTCCTCTGTGGACAACGCTGTGTCAGCTGATCGCAATGCATCATGGTCACGTTAGATCAAACGCTGCATTCCGGTACTGTGGGAAACACTGACAATATCTTCTGTTGACATTGTAGACAATAATGTAAACAATGTTTTAAAATACAACCAGAAGATGTATTTTGTATTATTTATCTTTATATATATATATATATTATGAATATTGATATTATATATATAACAACTGTGACAGCCCCAGGGTTGGCCTTATTCTGTTCCTCTTTCTTTGCTTGTTTACTTTCTGGGGGTGGAGCTGAGATTTCTCCCTGATGCAGCTCACCTGAGCAGGCTGGGCTCTCAGGACACAACCTTTAATCACAGTCTGCTACAGGCAACCTTCTGTTAATGTAGATTTAATAAGCTCATAGTAACATCATATTAATAACTTATATTAAACATGTTTAATAACATAACGTTGTTATGCTGCAGGTGCCTTTAAATCATTTTTTTAAATAATACATTAACATCACAGGCAGATTTATGGTTTACAACCATTTGCAGAAGGTTTAGGTGCTGATATGTGTCATAGACTGATGTGTCTTATCTTACGGAGATCTGTCTTTTACAATGTGGCTAATAAGAAATAAGAAGTGAAGAAAAAGTGCCCTTATAAGCTTAATGTTGCTCCACCCATTAGGACCTGCCAGACACATTTTCCCCACAAATATTTAGTTCCCCTAGTCTGCGGCGAAGAGCTGTTGGGAATCGTCCATTAATTTACTTCCTGCTAAGTGACTTTCAGGCAACATGTTTAATACTATACATTTAATGAGTCTGCTATGTGTTTTCCTGGGAGGATTCTCCGTGCCTGGTGAGTTACAACAACCTCTATCTCCCCTAAATGCAAAAACTCTTTCACATTTATACTCTGTGATATTCGAAGTAGAACCTGGGTTCAGTGCTTGGTAAAAAGAGGAATGTGAGTTTAATGCACTATAGACAGATTTTTATCATTATACTTATAGCTACTGGATTTGCTCTTTTGCTCCATAACTACTTATGTTTTCATAATCTACTGGAGATGTTAACAAAGCAATTCATTGCATATTGTACAATTGAGTATCTGACTGGGACAGGAACAGGCCATTTTAAGCCACAATTTCAGAGTGTGCAAATAAAAAATGCACCCTCCACAGATCAATGTTATTCGTGTCCAGTTGACCCTCTGAACTCTACGTACTCATACAATCATTAGCCAGTGACAAAAGGGGAGCATTAACTAAAATGCAGGCTTTGTTGCTTTATTCTCAAACTGCTGATGTTGATTCACGTGGTTATACAGTATATGACTTTAATAAGCCATAGGTTTAATCAGAGGAGGCTTACGACTTTGTTTGCAACAAAAATGTAGGCATTGGTACAGTATAGTGTTGGAGATGTACAACGACTGTAAACCTGACAGACGGATGAGTTGACTGCTGAACATTGAGTCACTTTTACTTCTTCTACTTACTAAATAAATATTCTGTTGGTATGAACTGTAAAGAGGTACACATGTTTAAGGATTTTAATGTGGAAAGACTTTTTTTTTTCAGACCAGACACATATTACTGTTGTAAGCAGACTAGGTGTATGTCTTAAGACATGTCTGAAGGGGATCTATAAGTAATTCATACTTATGTTTTCAGTTTTTAGCAATGATCTTAGATCTAAAATATCAGTGTTGATACCTTGTAAGTGTATTTTTTTAAAGCCTATATACTACTTAATATAGTGGCGGTAATATTATAATAGTAATTATTATTATTTTCAGTATTTTCCATAGTACCTGAACACAACACATGCAGTCGACCTTTGGCTTGACTGAAGACTGACTGATTGTTTTCCGACACGATACTGTGGCCACAAGATGGCAGCAGTCAGCACAAGACCCTTGTAATTAAACATCTTATCATTCCTGAGTTATCAATCGCAGACCTAATACGCATGTGTGGAGTAGCAGGTGCGGAGCAACAGGTTGTGTCGGAGGCCAACAAGTTAAGCAAGAAGTGAGCGAATGAACACCGCCCTACTGTAACAGTTGTGTACGCAGGTTGACATTTCAGGAGGCTCTTTAACTGCCACAGTCTGCGAAGACATTTGTATTCCCCACTCCATTCAATAAGTGTACATGAAGGGACTTTTTACGGAGGACTTAACCCGCCAGAGTTGAGGCACTATCAATGTTTTATCCCATGTATCGGATATGGTTTCTGCTTCTCCTGGGAGGATTCGCCGTGCCAGGTGAGTTTCAACTTCCTGGAGACATTAGGAGACTCTGTCTTTGTCTCGCTTTGTGGTGAGAGATTTTCGGACTGTAATTAAGACCCACTGCACGGCACCGAGAAGAATGACAAAGTCTGTAGAGAGCTTGTTTAATTTCACCTGAAGGCTTGTTCACCTTTAACACGAAGGCTCCTCTCACCAGGGAGTGTAACCTGCTGGCGTGGACTGTTTGAGGCTGTGGATTATATATTATATTGGGTTGTTACACCACCATATATACGTAACATTATATCTTATTATTATGTGTCACTCTTCCTTGTATTGTTTATTTGAAATGTGTCATCCAAAATTGGACTGAGAATATAAAATAATCCCTAAAAACATCAAATCAAAACAAAAAACAAAAACCAAAGAAGGCATATATTGTTTTCTTGAATGTAATGTCTCAGTTAAATGTAACACCTGCCTATTTCTCCACCCTAGGCTAGTACAATCAGTGATCTACTCATTGTATATTCACCAGCAGCACCTGTCAGCTTTGCCAGCTGTTTGATAATCACCATTTAAAAGTTTAAAGTAATGCAATCGCTTGAATTCCTGCAGAATCAACCCAAAAGTTAAAGTCTCAGAAATCATGAAGGGATTCATTTATAGCAAAAACCGGAAGACTAATTTAGCAAAGCCTCCCCAGCACCAACTTAAAGCGATATTTGTTTGACAACGCTGCAGTCTGTGGTCTATGCAAATGACCAATGAGTTGAATCTACACCTCCGACAGGCTGAACATTATGAGCTACACAAAACTGGCATTTCTCTCAGGACTTTAGTTTATGTAATTTCCACCCAGATGAGCAATCAAAGGATGCAGCCTGTGTGTGCTGGTGCGTGTTATTCTGTGAGAGCACAACTGTTAGATGTGTTGTTTATTAGCAAATGTCAACAAGTCAACAAATATAGTGTATTAGTGCAACTAGTATACACGACACTTGTTTTTAGACAGATTTTGTCTGATTTTGGGGGGAATTAATGAGAAATTTAAAGGAACAACTCATCACAACACATTCTTCAAAAAACCTGCAACTTGCACCACAAATCCAGATGTTCCAACAGATGCTATTGATCGGACTGTTGGAGAGGCTTTAACAAAGGTCAAAATTCAGTGTAATTTTGTGTAATTTCAGCAGTGGCATAAAGTATGTTGACGTTGAAGAAGACTTCCTTCTGTTGTGCTGGCAGGAGATTTTGTTTTGCTCAAACAGCCAGTTGTGAATATGAAGGAGCTGTTTGGACATGCAAGCTTTAACTTACCTGCCATAGTGGGTTGGACTACGGTACACCGCGCTCTCTCTCTCGGCTGGGATTGCAGATGAGTTTATGACATTATGAGATTGTAGACTTTTAAACTTGAAGCCATTCAGTCGCAGAGCACCATGAGAGTGTCCCCGTAGACACTTGCTGTTTGTCTGATAAGCAGTCTCCTGACGCCACAGCGGATAGATAACATATAGCAGGCTTTGTAACACGAATAATCAGTCATAATGTCCCCAGTCTCTTTCCAGTAAAGGGCAGATATTAGGGAAGTTATTATTTGCATGATTGACCTGCAAAGCTTTGTGAAAGTGTTTCATGAATTCAGTTTTAACTGGAGAGTGACAAAAGAGGAGGGATTAATAGGAAATTGTACAAAATAAAATCTAAACAAAAATAGACCAGATCGTATCATCAAACTGTAATTGGACAATTTCAACAGTTAATAATAATAAATAGTTTTTATGGGCACTGATTGTTTTTTATAAATTCTACTACCAGTTTTGATTCTGGTCTCATTCCTTCTTCAGTTCCTTCCTCATAAAGTTGTTAAACAAGCTCTTGCAGGTTTTAGGATGATGATTTTATCTTATATCCTTCACAGTGTCTACAGGAAACCACACTAACATAATAATAATAAGAAGAAAGAATGATCACTAAAAACATAGTTATTATATTACAGTACTTCATTATAAAGCTTTATCTAGCTTTATTTGCATATTGCAGCCGTCCATATTGGGATTTTTATGGCTGACGATACACATGAAAACAGACAGTCAGTGCGACACTGACCGCGGCTTACTAAATACTGTTATCCTGTTTAGTTTAATTTTCTTCTACTGTCATACATTCAATTTCTTCCCTCCGTGTTCGGGATTACAGAACATTCTTGGCTTCTTCTCTGCACTTTATGGTCAGGAATGCTTTAATCCGCAGGAAGAGTCTGCAGGTCTGCTCATCACTGTGATCCAGATTTACCTCCACTATTTAACTTTACCAGACCCCTGAAACTGTAGTATACTGAACCATGATTTCAAGTAAAACATGATGGAAAACTTTTCATTTTGGGGTCACCTATGAGAGAAATTATTGAACAAAAAAATAACAAACATCCAAACATGCTCTTTTCAGATAATAAGATATTTCCTGTGTTTTTCAGATACCTGTAAAGGCAGCGTCCGTCTGCACAAGTAATGATTAACCCATAGTAGGCGTAGCAGATATTTGAATTATTTGCTCTCTTGTTTGCTGTTCTGAAGTCAATTCATGTAGAAAATGAGGTCTTGCAGTCTCAAGCAGTGGATGTAGACGATGCTACATATACAGCTACAAACACTGAACAAATCATCTGGGTCACTATGCTCTTTACTGTCAAGGACGTTTCTGTGTTGAATAAGCAGTGAGAACTACTTTTGGTGAACTGCTCTGCTTGTTTGGGTGGTTTAATGATTTGCTCTGAAACTGAGGGATGAAATAAGAAACAGTCACATGGGCAGTTTGAACTGTAACTGTGCTGTGAACGAGTCAGGTTATGTTAATGATGAGTATTCTTTCTCACTTGGTTGTTTTTATTACAGGGGTGCGACATGTCAGTGGGATAGAGATTTACACTTCGACAGAGCTGGAAGTGGTCAATGGGACTAATGTCAAACTGAAGTGCACCTTCACTTCCAGTGAACCGGTGTCACTTCAGTCCGTCATAGTGTCCTGGAACTTCCGTCCCTTAAATTCAGGATCAGATGAGTCGGTGTGTATATCTTGTATTTTAATGTTATTATTAATGAAATCCAGTCATGATTTTTATAGGTCCCTAAAGTGTTGATTGATTAAGATAAATACCATATTTGGTTTAATTATCTCTCTCTTTTAACAATAGCCATTCTTTTAACAGCTCTGTGTGCAACCTGCCAAATCTAACCTACAGGAGAAAATAAGAAATGATGCATTGCACTACATACACCTGCATAACATTAACATTATGACCACTTGGGCACCCTGGTTCAAATCCTCACGCTGCCCATTTTTCCTGCTTCTAACACAAAAACTTTGAGGACAAAATGTTCACTTGCTGCCTGATAATATCCCCACCCTGACAGGTGGCATCGATAACAGATAATCAGTGTTATTCACTTCACCTCTCAGTGGTCACAATGTTATGGCTGATCGGTGTATGTTAGCACTAAGCTAATGGTGACACAGAGTGCAGTACTTTATGTCTTTTTTACAACATGTGATGCATATCTCCCGGTAGCTGAGATATGAATGGCATGAATCTAATATGACAATGTGGCTCTTGGTGGCTTTTAAACTTGTATACAGCACCTGACAGCTGAATTGTGGCCATTCTGAGAGTAATATTTGAATGAGTACGTTGCTCAGGAAATGTTCTTCAAAGGCAGTGGCTGAAGTGGCCATAGCAGCTGTGGATTTTTTTTATATTTGCTAATTTGTTTGGACTTATAAACTACTGCTTTATTGTTTGTGCGTGTTTGTGTGTCAGGTGTTTTTCTACCAGGAGGTACCATACCCTCCCAAGCAAGGGCGATTTAAAGACCATGCGGTGTGGTCGGGAGATGTTTTGAAACGCGACGTCTCCATCACCCTGCATGAGGTGCTTCCGACCTTTAATGGCACCTACATCTGCCAGGTGCGCAACCGCCCAGATGTGCACGGCAGTAATGGAGAGATCGTCCTCAGAGTCGTCAACAAAGGTTAGACTGGCAGCTTGGTTGATTAACTTTCGGAAAGATGAAACGTCTGTCACCTTTCTATAGCATCAAATGTACTACAGCAATGTTGGAGGAGCTTTTATTTTATTTCTGCTTTTCAGTCACTATCATCAAGGTTTTCATCAAGAGAACTTAAGCAAGTGGAATGCCTGCAGCATGAAGTGAAGGACAGTGTGTTTAATCAGGGACACTGCTTTATTTTTTATTCTGATGGTATCTCTGTTTTGTTCCCCAACTGCCAGCAATCAGTTTCCACCGCTGTTATCACTGATTCTAGGTCTTGTTGCTTCTAGTGTCCCTCTCTGAGATCGGGATCTTGGCAGCGACCGTTGGAGGTGCCTGTGCTGTAATCTTGATCCTCCTCGGTATCTTCGTGGCGGTGAGGTTCTACAGGAGAAAAAACCGGGGAAATGACATTGAGCTGCACCCACGCGAGCACGAGCGGAAGGACCCGACCGTGTGGTGAGGACCAGAGTGCCAGGGCTCCTTTGCTCCTCTGCTTCTTGGGACTGGTGTGGAGGCTGTTTGGGTCCACTCTGCTGGAAAAGACAAATGAAAGTTAAGGGCAGGATGGCATCTTTTTCTTCCATGTTTGTTCCTCCAATGTGAACCTCTAAGATGACTTGTAGTTTTTTTTCACTTCAGTATTAGATATGTAATGTACCACTTTCCCCATTTGTTGTAAATCTTTATACACTTGTTTTTACCAAAAGTGATTGTAATTACTAACTTAATTTTATTCAGTTTTTAAAGAGAGTAGGAGATTTAAATATGGAGGATTTTTCTAACTAAATGCTGTTCTTCAGTTCACAGCAGCAGTGCTGACTGCAACCATTAGGCTGTATTTTCCCTGTTGATATGCTCTTTTATCATATAACCATGGACTGACCAGTTAATGCTTTGACTGAATCACCACTTCAAACACATTATTGATTATATCCTTAAAGAGCACATCATACAGGAAACTGCTGCTGTGAATTGAGTTATATCCTCTCTATCGCCTTTTAAAAATATAAGAGGAACTTTTTCTGAGCAGCTGCATTAACCTGCTTCTTCTGCTTCACAATATGTGCCACTGTAATTTGTGAAATACAGATGAAATGTTTTACAAATGCAGAGATCTTAAACCCAGAGAACCTTGAACTGGCTTTGGTGGAGAAATGTTTATGAGCTGATGTTTTGGTCATCTTTGTCAATGGAAGGAAGCAGTACATGAATTCTCTGGTACGCTGGGTTTGTTTCAAGCTGAGGATTCTGGGTATTGTATTCTTTAATCTCTGTTTTGCTAAGGCGAACCATTGCGGCCCTCTTGTTTATTTGCTAGACTTTACATTTGGCCGTATATCCACTGAGTAGCCTGTCTCATTGTTTACGTGTGTGTGTGTGTTTATACATGTTGCATGTTGCGTGTGTGTGTTGGATCTGTTTTACGTGATTGCTTCAGTTTACCTGAAGAGGCAGTTCATCTGAAAGTTGTGACAGTGGAGAAAGAAGTTGATAGTTCAGATGATGAGGAGTCTGAAAGTCAGGCAGCGTGGAGCATGATGAGGAAAGAGGAAGCCTAGAGATGGATGATGATGATGATGATGGCAGTGATGATGATGATGACTAATTGGAGAAGTGTGTACATTTAGTCATTGATTTTTAGATTAGTTTATTGATTAGAATTGCCTTTCTCGTTATGACATTAACCTTTTTGCTATTCATTAACATGATTGAATGTTTAGATGTAATATATTGTATTTTTTCAGTGCATTATGGTCACTGAATTACATTAATACAAGAAGTTAAAAGACTACTGCACCAATTTAGCATTATACTCCTACTGTCTAACATATTTACAATGGATTTTTTTTAAAAGGAACAAAATAGAAGGAGCAGAACCAAAGATGTTCCTTATCAACACCAGGTGCCTACATTACCCACAATGCAACACGCAATGCTAGTAGGTTAATGTAGCTTAGAGCCTCAAGCAGAGACGTGGAGCGGGCTTTTCATTCATTTTCAAACTTGTTGTCTACAGCCCCAACCCACGCTGACCTAAGTGACATCACTTAAGGCAGTTCATCAGCCTTCCTCCCTCTGGAGCCACAAAAGGCTTTATACAACTTTTTTACACAAATGCAGCAGTAGTCCCCAAGACCTGTAAACAGATGGAGGTGGAGTCTGTGTGTTTGATGAATGTGGACTGATGGTTGTGAGTCTGGTCTGTCATACATGGCCTCTGTAACTTTTTTTTCTTTGTGCTAATTCGACTGGATTTCCATACAGCTGCTGCTAGAACTCTGTTGCCTTAGATCAATGTTGTGAAAATCATGAATTTTCATGTTGGATAAATGGAATATAGATTTTTAAAGAGATGATCCGGTTTAATTTGGCTCATTGTTAAAAGCACTCTATACCAGTGCAGACAGTGTTTGCATAGCTTTGGTGTTGCCAGATTAAATGTTTTTCCTGTTTAGTTTCTAAAAGCACCAACAGAGAGTAGAATTTTATGCAAGAAACAGCATTTAACTGCGTCATACTGTGTGTTTGCAGTCACTTTTGAATGCTGCTGGAAATAAAACAGCACAGGCTGCTGTCATTTAATTTTTGCTTCCAGAGATTCTGTAATATCAAATGATAATCAAAGTGTGTTTTTACCACAATGGCAACATTGCACAAGTGATTTATATTTTGATTCTGTATATAGTGTAAAATAAACAGAACTTTACACTTTTTATAACTCTTGTCCTGAAATGTTGTCATATGTATCTCTATTTAGCGACTCTGGAATAAACACTTTTTTTGAAATTATTAAGTAGCATGAAGTTTATTTTTATTAAAAAAAAAAAAGGTTCTGTGTGTGGGAGGTAAATGGATTGGGTGGGTGAGTGTGAAATACCAACCATGTGCCACTCCTTTCCTCTGTCATACACATCATAACAATAAGTTACAGTCACACTGCCGGGCCTTAGAACAGTAGTTTGTCTTTCCTATGGAGCTGCCCATGTCTTGAAATGAGTTTATTTATATTGGAAACAGGTTTAAAGAATCTCACTGGGACCCTTTCATTGTTTTTTTTTCAGGTTTAGTTAACACCGACTGAACAATCACAAGAATGCTTCACATTACATCTCATTGGAAAAATTTAGAGTTCTCTTCCAGTGGAGTGATTGGAGCATAAAGTCATAAAAACAACCAAAGAGGCATGCAGGACACATCACCCCCTGGTGGTATCATTAACTCAGTTTTTCCTTAATACTTAAGTGGAGAATTATTTTTTTCCTGTTGACTTTAAACACAATCCCTGCTATTGTATCCGTCCTTTTAAAAGCGAAGATAAACAAAACTAGAGTGTTTGTTTAACAGAGAGCAGTTATTGAGTTGGGTGGAGAGGGACTCTAACCTGGGACATGTGGTAACCTGTCTGCACAGAGGCTTCGCCAGACTGACTCTTTTTCTCGGTGTACATTGCACATGTGGAATAAAAAGTAGCTGCACAGGTTCTTTGTAGCATTCATACAAAGAACCTGTGAATTGCTGTTAACAGATGCATTTCCAAGGAATTTGGCATCAAATCATCAAATCTAAGACCTCTTACAGCCAATTAACTTTTTAAGGAAAGCATCAACAAGAGGAAGGAACTGCAAATGATGGGTAAGAAATACAACTCTACGGGTCACAGTCAGTTAAAAGCTTGTTCAGCAGTGATTAAATATTACTAATAAATGGGACATAGAGTAGGAACTCTAAGTATTGTAACAACTGAATAACAAATATTTACCTTGAGTTTACCAAGTTTAGTCATGTATCTGATAGTAGTTACTAGGTACCTCTTAGTTTAAGATTTTACTTTATAAAGTTTATAAAATACAACACATTGTTATGGATTTAAACCAGTGGTATTCAACCATTTAAGCTTATGAACCCTCACAAAATAGCAAAGTCTAGTTTTGGTTTCTTGTCACATTTTAGATGTCTATGAGGGGGGGCAGCAGCCAGGGGGCAGCAGAAACAACAACGCTGACATATTGTTAGCTTTAACAATTGAAATGGCGAGCTTTTTAGCAAACAGTTGCTTATTTACACATCCAGCAGTTATGGAGCAACATTATCATTTATTTGGAGGGTTTTTGTCACCTGGCAAATTTAAGTCTGACATTCACTCTCTTTTAGCTCTGATTTTGGTCTCTTACCAATTCCTAGAAATATCGGTTAATTAGTAGCCACAGTTTGAGCCTCTCGTGTTACAGGCATTCTGGGTTTTTCAGGTTTTAAAAAAACCCAACAACACTAATTATCTTTTAAATAAACCAATCTACCTCTGTGACCTGAATATGCTAATACACGAGGCACAAACTGGGGCTAGCTCTTTAGCTGCTAACTGAACTGTGGGTATTAACGGACCAGAATAAAAGTTAAAACAGAAAATATTATTGACAAGATTTAAGTTGCACATTAGCAATCAACATTTGTTTATGTCCCATAAGGTTTGCACTGAGAAGAGTCGGGTCCAGGATGTGCTGATGTCACATATGGCACTTAGGACCCCCAGATTTATCTTGGGACCCTTGCCAGTGGGGCCGACCCATAGGTTGGGAATCACCTAACTGTAGAACTAAACTACTAACAGTATATAAAGTACAGTTGTTACTGTAAATTGCTATGTATTGATGCATCAGTGTATAAGTCACAGACACCACGTTTCCCTTTTTATACATTAAAACATTTTTGCTGTAGTCTGTACATCTACATAGGTAAGGTTTTAAAGGCGGGACTTTTACTTGTAATAGAGTATTTTTGCAGTGTTGTACTGGTAATTTTATTTAAAAGGTCTTCCCACACGTCATTGTGTGAGTGCTTGTGTTGCTCTCACTCTCTACATGTGTACAGTAAGTGCTGAGACATATGTCCTTGTCTCCTTCCTTTGGAGCAGCACACGTTTTGCTGCAGTAAGAGCAAATGTCACCTACATGGCATCTATGAATAGTAACACAGGACACAATCATGAATACCTGTACAGTACATATCATGTGGTTATTGTTTGTGAGTGTGACTGTCCATGGGCACTGTGTGGTTAGTCCTGCACAGGTCTGCAGCAGCACCCTGTCTTTCTGCAGCAAAATGCTGTTTTTTTCTTTTTTTTTTTCTTATTGCAGTTCTGGAAGAGTTCCCACTGCTGCTGCATTGATACTCCAGTGGAGGGGCCTGGAGAGGAGAGCAGTGAGCCTGCAGCCCGGCTACATTACCTCTCACTAAGAGCTCCACACCCGTCAGACCACCCTGTATATGCTCATTATTGAGACCTGAACCAGATTGGTTTGTAATCCTCTGGCTAATTTATTTTCAGGCCCCGCAGGTTGTAGTTGGATACAGTCTCGTACTGTTTAATCAAACACAGTGTGGATTAACTATGTTCACTCAACATCCTGTGCCACACATTAGATTTTAATTTGGATATTGCTGCTGTGTTTACATAGAGTTATGTCAGGACGATCCTTTATCCTCCCCGTTCAGCTCTACTAAATCCTGCCTGTATTAGATACAGTATGTTATATATTGAATGTAAGAGCTGACATCTGACATACACAAGAAAAATAATTAGTATTGTAAACTTTGCATGAGCTACTAAAGAACAAAGATGCCTTCGTAGAGTCTGCATATGCACATCATAACCTGCTCAATGAATAATAGATCACGGTGTTAAGTACTTTCAAACTAAGTAAAGCACAAAATAAGCTTACGTGGCTGTCTTTCTGTTTAATCTAAATTTCACTTACAGCCCTTCAGAGTTGCAAACTTTACCTTACCTTATTCTCTTGTAAAATAAATACCAGTTTTGTAAGCAGAGAAAAACAAGTCGGAGGTGAAGTCCAACATGGATGTGTAGCTGTCCTCTTGTCCTCTGTCTGCGTAACTGTACCTTGGCTCAGATGGCACACTGTATCACATGATCTCAGTTGCATCGCTGTTAGCACTCACAATTCTCCTTTGATCCAGTATGAAACTGTTATTAACCTCTTACCAACCCCTTTTTTGTGACAAACTGATCATAATAATCCATTATTGCTGCACGGTCACCTTCTATTTACAGTAATGGATTGAAATCTGAAAACTGTGAGCTCAGCACTTCTCCTGTCATGTCCTGCAGTGAATAGTGCAGACACATGATGATGGTCAGCTGTTGACTGATGCGCTTGTACATTTATGGGAAAGGAGCCATCCCGTTGAAAAATGACTGCACACATCCCCTCATATCACAATGCATTTGCAGCTGCATCACACTGATCACAAGAGAGTAATGAACGCCTCATGATATACAAGATAGTTTGACCTTCTAGGCATTGAATGGGACACACATGCACACATCAGCAGTGGCTGTGGATGTTAATTATCCTGAGCCATGGGAATGTGAGTCCCGGCACGAGCCTGCCTTTCAGGAAAAGAGGGGGATGGAATCTGGGGATGGATAAGTAGTGAGAGGAAATAGAAAATAAAACAAGTGAAAAGCTCTCAAAGTCACATTGTAAAATCAGACTTAAGTAGAATATAGAGTAATTACTGCACTGTTTTCTCCTCTCGCTTGTAATTCTGTAATGCAGAGTTTTGGTGCCTTAAAGGTGACGTTATCAGTGACAGGACATGTCTATTTATGAATGGAGCATTTTGATATGGGACTGTGTGTCTGGCCCGGCCCTGGGGCTGCATTACACAACCTCCTCCTCAACCTGCACTGCAGAACTTTTCTCTGATCTTCACAAACACTCTGACAAAAGTGCCTGAGTCTGCATACACGCCCCGAGTCAGGAGATGGGGAGGAGGGTGAAGGAGGGAGGGGAGCAGAGAGAGAGCGAGAGGGAGAGCGAGAGAGA
>NW_023339763.1:16628717-16659847 GCF_004916995.1 Morone saxatilis | reverse complement strand
GGATCTGATAGAGGCAGATGAGTTATACAGTCTTATCCATGTTTATCCACTAGAGAGCACTGACAGATATCAGTATTGTTTATTATGTGTTTATTATATATCCACACAGTATATCACTATCAACCTCCTAATTATTAAGTTTAATATCAGCATCAAGCATCCAGGTTGGGCAACAGTTTTCTGCAATTTGGATATACTATATACTCAAATGATGTGGAGAGCATATATTTGTGTATTCATAAAAAAACTATTGTTCTGAAGTTGACATATATAGGCTAGAAACTGGAGCATCACTGTTCTACTTTTAACCGAAGCGCCAAAACTTTACCTTGCAAAACAAAACTTGAATTGGAAACCTCAACAAGAAGTGCAGAATAGAAAAATGGGCAGTAGGCTACAGATTTAAGAGAGAGTGATGTGTGATGACATTGGTCTCTTGTCAGCAGCTTCAGTATCTGCAGTGATACAAACAGGCTACGGGAAACAAAGATTTTAAGGACACACTGTTGGACACAAAATACAATCCAAAAATATTTCCTGAGTGACACTGAAAAATATGAATGAGGAATGAGGCAGGAGGGGTGATGCTGTTGCTCTCTCGTCACTGTTTGTATTACGGTTTTTGCAAGCTCACTGTGCTGCATTGGACCAGCTTAGGAAAAGATTGGAGGGAGTGAGTTTGCAAGATAGCAAGCGTGAGATGAGACAGAATCAATAACATTCCCACATACAGTATACCCTCCTTTCCTGTGTTAAGCCGTATCTGCTGTTCTTACCAATGTTATTCCTATTCGCTGCAGTGGGGCTGACGCTGACCTTGACCATTTTATGAGCAAAGCGTAACACAGTGTGCACGAAACAAAGGGCAGAAATCACAGGAATGTTAGAAACTGTGCAGAAAATGTTACAGCTGCAACCACTGATCACACTGGTGTGCCAGTGTTGTGTTTTCTCTCTATAACCTCTGCATCTGTGTACAAGTTCTGCATAGCACCTCGAGAGCATGTAGTTTACACCTCACACACTAGATGGAAGCATTAAGCATAAGGTGCTTTAATGGTTTAAAAGAGGGCTAAAGAGTCTAGAATGGATGAGGAAAAAGGAAACGACAACCAACAAAAAAGATGTGCCAGTTTATTGACCTACCTGCTTAGAATGGTGAAAGTAAGATTTAAGCTTCCTAATGCTGACTGTAGTCCCTGGTACACAGTTACAGTTTCCACAAGGGGCACAGCAGATGTTCTCCTCTTATTTACAGTAATGTCACAGCAAGGACTTTGCGGTGTCATGTTACTGATGTCAAGCCAATAATAGACAGATTATGTGTGTTATAATGTGTTCTTAAAATCCTGAAAATTTAACTGAAATGGTAGATTGGATAAATACTCTAAAATGTATGCCCATGTCGGGTCATTTAATTGCATAAATCATGCATTGCATTTTACTGTACATTAGTGAAAGTGCCAAAAAATGTGCCAGTACTTTTATTCATACATTTACACAACTATAACCCTAATTGTTTTGGTGTGTTTGGTTGGACATTTTCAGTGCAGTTTTCTTCTTGTTAAGCTAGCTGTGTGTTTAAAGTTCACAGACTCTGAAGCTTTTCATTTGGACTATTTTCAAGTGCAGCTATTGTGTAGGGAACTGGGAATGACTTATGTACAATATATTGCAAAGAAATATAGGAAATTACCAAGAAATACTCCAACATCTGTAAAACTGCATCTTTCTTTTAATTTTTGATGAAGACTTTGTGAACTTTGGACTACACCGGGTTAGCACTTTCCAGTCTGTTTGTGAAGCTAAGCTAACCAGCCACTGACTATAGGCGTATCTTAAACAGACACACAGAACATTTTCTCCCTGCAGGAAAACCAAAATGCTGAACAACTGTTTTAAAACGGACAGGCTGATTTTGTGTTCGCACAATACTGCTGCACCGTAAAGCTGATTCTCCTTCCTCCACAGGCATCTGGTCTGCTCAGGCCCTTGAGATGTCCGTTGGGAAGATTCCCTTCTTGGAGGCAGTGAATGGCAGCACAGTCATGTTGCCTTGCACATATTCCAGTTGTATCGGCATCAAGAACCTCTACTTCAACTGGCAATTCAATGACAATGGCACCATGCAGAAGGTAAGACCCTTCTGTTTGAGAGAAAGATTGATGTTCAGGTTTTGGTTGTAAGTGGTCATTTTAGGTGACGAGAGCTTGTTGGTCCTTTCAGGTGTGTGAGTCAGTGATAGCGACAGAGGGGATAGAGCCAAAGGTGAGTATATATCGAGACCGGGTGGAGTTTGTGGGGAAAAACCATCACAACAACATCTCCATCGTGCTGTGGAACATCACCTTCGAGGACGGAGGCCAGTACACTTGTTTTGGACGCAACCCCAAAGAGAAGGGCAAGAACCACAGTGCCATCTTCAACCTCATTGTGGTGGACGAGGGTGAGTGGTCAGGGTCTGTAAGGGAGGGGTCTGATAAGTCTGCAGAAAGAATCTAAGGGTGACAGTAAAAGATAAACTAAATAATGTGAAATTAATTTATGTCAGATTTCTCTTCTTGTGCATCTATTATATTAGTTTTCCCTAACAAGTCAGGTTTGTTCCTCCAAACACACACACATACGCACAGTCCAGAATCCTACTTTTCAACTAAAATAAGCATTTTTGTTTTTAAGCTTAAGCCTATTCATCACTTTAATTGGTCTTCAGTGCTTTTTTGAAAAGAAGGAAAAGTGTCATATCACATCTTGCTTGCACATTAAACCTTAAATTAGTCTCTACTCTGAAGTGGAACAACATTACAGTTTCTTATAGCTGCTGGTGGAAACTTTGAACAAATGAGCGAAACAATTCTACCACCAACCCACATAGATGTTTTCTCCGTACTGATAGCTGACAGGGTATAAAATAAATTCACCACATATTACTAAAATGGTTCTGGGAGAGTGCAAGTAGTAGCTTTAAAAGTCTAAAATGTCACAAGAGAAAAGCTTTGTGTCATTCTTTGTACATTTTAAATCTATGTTTTGGTGTGTCGGGCATATAGGAGAATTAATCTCTTGTGGAGGTACCAACTTGTCTTCACTGGAAGGCATTGTAACAGCACAAAAGGCAGCCAGCGCTCTCTCAGCAATGTTCATTTTCCAGAACCTCTCCTGAAACTGTTTCTATGTAGATGTGTTTTCCCATCATCATACCTCTACTCTTTTGTTCGCGTATACAGTGAGGGTGGTGGACAACACGCTGGCTACCATCATAGCCTCAGCTGTGGGTGGAGCCATTGCAGCAATAATGGGCTTCATGTTGCTCAAGAACTTCACTCTCTTTGTTCTTTCCAAGCTTGAGGAGAAAAAGTGAGTGTTCACAACCACCTGGATATTTATCAGCAATGCAACCATTTCATTTTCTTTCATCGGAGTACATTGTTGGTACATGTCTGGATATCTCAGATACTGAGGTAGATTTTAAATGAAGTTCAACATGTGTCTTTGAGCTGCTTCGTGTGTACAGTTCTAACTTTGTATTTTTTCCTCCAACCCCACTGCAGTAAGGAGTGCCTTGTAACTTCATCAGGGATCGACAACACAGAAAATGGCCTCTCAGGATCCAAAGCTGATTCAAAACCAACACCAAAAAAGAAATGAGAAAGTGCATGTATATATAACCATATGAGTACTATTATATTTATGTACCTTCTTTGCATATATTTGTATATGCACATGTGTTTGCACACATGCAAATTCATTATGTTGGGATCCTAAAAACTCGGCCTGGCTGTGGCCTTCAAAAGGGAATGTACACATGAGCACGCAATGCTTCCACATGTGCATGGACTGCAGATGATATACAACCAAAGAATGTGCTAATCACGAGCTCACACGTTATATTTGAAATGTGCACACAGTTTAATAATTTACATCTAACGATAATTGCACCTACCAGAGACACTGTATACAGTTATTATATATATATATATATATATATATAATAAATATATCATGTCTCCCATATATCTACCTCCTCTGTCACCATTGGTCAACACATTACCATCTTTGTTTTTGGCTGAAGGGAGCTGACCGTCTGATAGCAGGTAAATATTTGACAAGTAAAGCTACCATCTATACAATTAAAAAAATGTTCCCAAGTTGTCTCTGGTTAGACTGTGAGACTGACAGTTCATTACAGACAGTGGAAGAAAACACAAGGCTCTCACTAAAAAAAGAAATAATACTGGAAACTGTGAGGTTTAATTCAACTGGTCGATTCCTTGCTGTATCATACACACGCATTTTGTGTGAGATTTGTTGAGCTATTGATTGATATTTGGTCATTCTCATCGTTCCCACTGGCAAAGTCACCATCTGATACATCCTTGCCAAGCAAGTAAACCAACTGAATGTTAACTTGCCCTTCAACATTGTTTTCTGTGGTTTTGTGTTTCTACTTTACCATTAGATATTACTTTGAGTACACCATGAAGCACCCAGAAAGGCACAGTAATAAATCTGAGGAAAGACCCAATTTAAAATGCTGTTCAGACACACAGGGGGCTGCTCATCTTGCTGGCACAAGTCATGGGTGATTATACACATTGAGTATAAACTATTTTATGATCACTAAGCTCAACCAGTGTCTCTGGTTGCTGTTTTTTTAACTCGTTAGATTAAAGCCAAATTGTGTGCGCATTATATTACATTATGGGGATGTTTGTGTGAATTTGTATGAGCATGTTATTTAACTGTGTGTGTGTGGGGGTTACTCACAAATATTTATAAAACTGTTGTATGTCATCTTGCACAGTCGTGCACTGTTGAAGCGCTTTGTAGCCATGATATATCAATAATTGTCTGTGGCCACAGTCAGAGCACATAAAAAAAAGAAACTTTGACTGTTTTTCATCTGAAGTCAGAACAAAAATACTTTTTTATTTAAGTGCTTGAGACAGGAAATAACGCAATGTAGTTACAGCTGGGCTGAATCCATCTCTAACTAACACCAAATTCACAGTAGCTCTTTGAGAATATAATCAAATAAATCCAAATCAATTGATTTCGAAATTGCAGTGTTGGCCTATAATTTCTCACAAATCTACTGATAAATTTGTAGCTACTTTCCACTAGAGTATGTTGTCTGATTTATTCAAACATTCAAGCTTTAAGTAGTACTAACACAAATGGTATTGCCAGAATATTATAGGATTCAGCCCAGCTCTTCATCCTGTACCTTCTCTTTGCTCGATATAAAACACAGGTGCCTGTTAGTGCTTCTATGCTCCTCTGCCAGCGAGGACAACTACATATTGCAAAACAGTTTATAAAACCCAGCAAACAGTAATAGTACAAGCGCCTGAGCTGAAATGATAGACAATCCCCTGAAACACCCCCCCTAGAAAATGAATGACTCTCTGATGATGCTGCTTTTAAGACAAATAACCAATGCATTTTAAGCATGTGCAACATGGGCCAGATTTTAAACACAATGCTAGATAACAGAAATACATACTTTTTGGAAAAACATGTTCCAATATACTAACACTGGTAGCATCAGCTCTGAGGTTAATTGTAAATCCCATTTTACGCCATGCTTATTTCATCGTGCTAACCCTGGCTAAAGCTAAGCACTATTTGGTGACGTGGCCCTGGATACTGTATGCCTGGATCAGACTCAACATATCTCTTTTGCTTAGTATGTGCCTCTTCATGGAAATGGCTCGTTTTTTCCTAAACGCTGACAAACATTCATTCAGTCAGTGTTTTACTCTTTGCAATAAATAACTTTTACTTGCTGCACTGCAGAGAAAAAGATAATACCTGTTGCCCTGCCCATGCATACAGTAAATGACCCTTAGATTCATAGTTTAAATGATCATGGGATCAGGCCTCAGAGAGCAGGCTGAGTAGGGGGGCTGTAGTTCAAGTACAGGAAAAAAAGAGACAAGTGATGCTCTCAGTGTAGCCCTCTGACTGTGCCAAACGGATGATTCCTTCTAAGCATCACACTAGGAGATGAATGTATCTGCATCAAACTCTTAACAGTGAAATACAATTTCACCTGCATTTACAATACACATCTGTCTCACATTCACTGAATGTCTGACTTTAAAAAGAAATACCTCTGGAGAGTGGGACAGATGTGTGGGTAAACACTGTGTCAGGTCAGATGGAAACGTACTTCCCCAGTGGCAACTTGTGTCGAATGAGCATACTGTGCAGTCAAGTGTGAATTTCTGGGGTTTTCACTGTTAAGTTAATAATAATGTGCCTCCACATTAAAGTGACTTTAGGCTTAAGTCACTGGCTTGAAGCAATATTATAAAAGGGGTGTGTTGGGCACTTTAGAAAGATGTATATTTTTGTGTATGTATAATCTAAACCAGTGTGGGTATGTCACATTGATCATCCAAGTGAGACAAGAAGCAACCAAAGGAAAATAGGAAATTGTCGGGTTCTAGGATTCGTCAAGATCCCATGATTCTCCGTTTCCTGTTGAAACAGCATTTGACTCCAAGGGATCAGTCTCAAAGGAGTAGATTGACATTTCAGGAAATACGCTTATTTGCTTTCTTGCTGAGAGTTAGATGAGAAGATCAATATCACTATCGTGTCTGTCTGGTGAATGTGTAGCTACAGCCACCGATTAGCTTAACTTAGCATAAAGAGTGGAAACGGGGGGAAAATGCTAGCCTGGCTCTGTCCAAATGAAACAAAATGCACCTACCATCACCTCTAAAGCTCATTAATGAACACATAATACCTTGTTTGTTTCATCCATACAAAAACTGAAGTGTAAAAACATCGAGCTGTGGTTTGATGTTAGACTATCTGGGTGCAGTGACTTTCTGGAGTCCCAGCTGGTTGCCTGGCAACTGCACAGTGATGACAACACTCCAGGAATTATACAAACAAGACATTTTAATTAATGAGCCCTAGACGTGTTGGTAGGCAGTTTTTTTTTCCTGTTTTGACAGTACAAGGTTCTCTCATTTGCTACCAGTATTTTTGCTAAGCTAAGCTAACCATCTCCTGGCTCCAGCTCCGTATTTAACAGACAGAAATGAGAGATTTCGATCTTTTTGTGTAATTCTTGGCAGGAAAGTAAATATACATAATTCCCACACTGTTGAACTATTGCTTTAAGTATGAACCAATGGGCTATTAGTCATGAAAAAAAAAAAAAAGATTTGATAGAACTTGTCATCATCCCATGTCTTGGGATGTTTGTGAAAGATAATGCAGGTACACAAGGTGCAACATATGTTATGGGTAATATACATTTGTCATATGTGTGTTTACCATATTCTTGTTTGCCTTAAAAGAGAAAATCCCCCCTCGAGCAGGACTAGGACTTGTGTTGTCAAGAAATCTCTTTGGAAACATGAAAGATTAATAAGATCAAATATTTTATTGCAATAATTGAATTTAACTTCTGAAGAGTGGGTTTTCTCTGAGTGCACAAGACAAATCTGTCAGTTGTTGTCTAATCAGACTTGGTTAAAAAAACATGATTTGTCTGAATTACCGTCTTACTGAACCAATGAATTAAGAAAAATGTGGGAATTGTGACAGCGAGGGCCTTATGATGACAAGCAACTCTATGCAAATCCCGACAGAAGTGACAGTTTGTCACACTGCACCTTCGAGTTACTGTGACAGTTCTGAGAGCAATACGACAGTAGGAGATGTCCTGGATCAGGGAGTTGTGATGATGGGATGCAGGGGTGAATGGGGAACATCCAGAGAGGAGCATGGAGTGGGCTGTAGCCCCTGTACTCGATCAGACTCTGCAGGGCATATAGATTCACCAAGTCATGCTCCACCGCCGCTCTCTGCACACAAATATACAGCTGTAATGCTCTGGCTCGCCCTCAGATGATGTCTCCATTTTCAACCTCTCATCCGTGCATATCAGCTCTCGATCTCTTTATTATAGAAACATGAAATCTAATAAAGTTTTGAATAAAACCCACCCTGTCATGCTGTCTGTATATCAACTGGGTTGTCTCAGTTTGGGCTTGGAGACTACAAACTTTTAATATAAAGCCTGCATTACAAACTGCACAGAGCTTCACAGACATATAAACTGCGTGCAGAGAAGCTCTATTGAAAGACACTATCAAGCTGCATTATGGGAAGTGTAGGATTGAGTGTTTTTTGAGCTTAACTCAAAAAGTCAGGATATTTCTGCCTCTGCTGTGTTTTACCTTTAAGATTTAAAAAAATTGGTCTCTCACTAGCCCCCCCACTTTAAGGAAGATAAAAAGTAAATTAATAGAGTACCCCTTTAATCCTATACAATAAACAACACACAGAAGAAAGGTAAGGAGGTAAAATCAAATAATTTTGCCACTAAATTAACATTAACGACAACATCCATGTTCAGAAAATCATCAGTTATCTTGACTTCATGTTATGTCCAACTCTCTGATATTTGGAGGGTTGCAGTGAGCTCAGACGTCAAAGCATCATATATTATAAACTGTATGCATACAAAGGAAATTCCAATTAGAATTTGAGCATTTTTATTTAATATTTTGTATTACTAGTGCAGTTAATTCACATAATACACTGTGCTACAGAAACGTTTTCCTATATAATCTAGGACTACTAAAGTTGCTTTACTACCACAAAGCGCCACAAACATAATCACATCTACATCTACAGGGTCATATATTCTACTCGATCACTGTGCAGAAATAAGAGAAAAATGTGCCCAGTTACATGTGCCCGTCTAACCAGCAGATGTCAGCAGTGACCTGCATGTGGAGCCTCAACCCCCGGACCGGATCAGATCGCAGCGGCCGCTGCAGGCAGCTGTGCCGTGAGAAGAGCAGAGACCTGCCTTCTCTTCAAGTTGTTTAAGTTTAAAGAAAACCAAGTTTTGATTGAGTGACCTGTGACCCTTGGGCGTCCAATAGCCTACATATGTGTAGATTTTTGCCGCTAATACTTGACTGATTGAGGATGCAGGATTGTGTTCAGGTGTCCTTTAATGTGGGAAAACTTTTACTCCAGTAAGAATCTGAGCATTATTTGACTTATGAAGTAATGATTATATTAATATAAGATGATCAACGTTAAACGAATGTCGTGGTTTTACTGTTTCATATAGGCTCTAATGAATATAAAAATACATATTCTTAGTGGTCCGATCCGATCCAGTCCATACATTTGCCAAACTCAGAGCCATGTTGTGATATGTCTGAGGGGTGTGAATGAAATACACATTAATGAGTGTGTACTAAAACGTTAACACAACATACACTTAAATTTTATTGAAGAAGCAGTGGCAAAACCACTCCGAGGCATGTTCTGGTTCCTCTGTCAGTCCTCTGAGGATATCAGTCATCCACAATTACACTGAATGAACGTCTCTTTTTGTTGCTCTTGCTCTTTCTGTGTCTGTGGGAGCTGTTCGGTTGTGTGCAGCAGAGGATCACTTTTCAGATCCACCACTGGCACCCACAGTGACTTTAAATATTCTATGAACTGGGAGTGTCCTGCAACTTACCGTCTTAATTTATGCTTATGCAGGGGAGCTTTTTCACAGCAGGCGCAACAGAGAGCATGGGTGAAAGGGGGGAATAGCAATGTGGAAAGTTGCTCAGCATCCTTTAAGGTTTCACTGAAGCCTTTTATAATTGGTTTGAATTACCTGCTGTGTGTTTTTTACCTGCTGTGTGGAAGTGTCATGCCCCACACCCCGCTACTCTCTTTCTCTCTCCTCCTCTCTATCTGCAGTGCATTTCTGTGCGCAAATGTCTACGCACGTTTCATGGCTCCGAAAGACAAAGAAAAACAGTCATTAGTCTGTGGTGTAGCTCCACGTCGCTGTGATTAATGCCCAAACTCAGAGGAAAAGACATTAATACATATTAGAGTCCTCGCAGCAGCCTGGGCGGCTTTTTGTAGATCCATATTGCGCAAAGAAACGCGGTCATCAGGGGCGCACAGGTGGGTGCGCTCTCCAAGGTGCCAACAAATCTGTCTGCGCAGCTCCACCGATCACACAAACTGGCAGTTTGGACACAACTGGACCAAAATCCACTGCTCAGCTCACATCGACCCGCGGCTTTTGCTGTGACCCATCGTTCTGCGGTGTTTGATTAGTGTAGGGAGGATGGATTTGTATGCACAGTAGTCTTGGGAGGAGAGGAGGGGACATGGGCGGGGCTGAGGCGCCTCTCATTTCCCTTCCATGCTTTGCGGGGCAGCAGGGCTGGAGAGACCTCCGGGGAGCACAGTCGCCAGTCCAGCACGGAGACCAGCCTGGCCAAAAAACCGCGCCTCACACTTGCCAGGATTGCCAAATATTCCTGAAAAATATACCTGCTATTTATGGCATGTGGCTTGTAACTTTACTCCTGCTGTACTCTCTCCAAGAAGGTAAGAGAAAAAAGAAATGCTTGAAATATTCCACACCCTGCACGCTGAGTGCTGGAAGCCTTACTGTTTTTAAGTTGAATGAAAAGTGATAATTAATTGAAATTAATTGATTTGTAGCTGTGCATGATATGTGTGGCTTGCGCTTTGATGTATCATCGGACGCCTTGTGATGGGGAATTGATTGAAAATGATTCTTTCAATCAAAATGTGAAAAGCTGCTGCAGCCTATCAGTGGAAATATTTTAAAGTAAAGGTATAAAGTGATTTTTTCTTTTTACCAGACTGTTTTGTGGTTTTATGCAGCGGCCCGTGCTGCCTCAGATGGTGCTGATAGCACGGATTGTTTTCGCATTACCAACTCCAGTTATGAATATGTAAAATGGCTGAATAGGGAGAATGAGGTGCAAATACAGAGGGAGGGTAAGAGGGGAATGAAAACATGTATCGGCCTGCAATTATATCAATTGTTTACCAATTTTAGAATAAATTCACTCAAAATGTGGCACTCCTCTAAAGTTTTGAGAGGGATTCTTGTGATTTTTGATATCTTGGTGCTCTCATTTGGTAGCCTTTGCTAATTGCAGCTGTTTTGATGGACTATATTTGGCACAAGCGCTCCATTCCACAGAAATCGTATTTTCAGGAGGAGATTTTTAGGGTTTTTTTCTCTGTGTGATGACAAATCATTGCCATTTAAATTGGATGACAAATAAAAGGCCTCTTTTTCCTCCACAACGGCCTTATTAGTTTAATGGATCTACACCCACATAAAGGCCATAATTAGTGTATTCAGATTTATCCTCCTTATTTAATTCATTTGGTCTCTTCATTTTTTTTACCCTTTTGTTTAATTGTATTTATACATATAAAAGGCGGTCTATTTGTTTAAATAGATTCATTTTCTTTCTTGTTCAGCAGTAAATCCCTGACCCTATTGCAAAGTTGATCTTCTGCTATTACAGTGCATTATAATAATCCTGAACAAATCTGCGTCGAAAATAACAGAAGTTCAACACTATCTGCACATGAGAGCTTTTTCTAGGCCTTTGTGTAGCCTGCCTGTTTGGAGCCATGTTTACATACTGTTTTGTCCTCATTAGCACAGGCCCCGAGAAGGTGGAAATCTATCAAAAAGTCCGTGATGTGGATTGGGCTGGGGGAAGAGGAATATGGCTGTTCTCGATGCCAACGAGTTGATCAAAATAGGCCATTATGTCCAATTTGCCGTTTTAAGTTCTTACACCGCCTCACATTGGATTACCCTGTTTTTGAAAAATATCAATTAGCCACGTATGTGCTTGCTTGTGTTTGCTGTCCGTGTTTTGTGTCACTCGACCCTCCTAAATTCATTACATTCGCCAAATATTTGCTGTTCATTTATAGCCATTATTCAACTCGAGAGATGTGATTTCAGAGCCTCTTTTATTAGTATGCGCAAATTTATTTCACCAAATGAGAAACTCCAGGGGCGTGGGTGCAGATTATAGACTTGCCCGGTCATGTTCCTCACTAATAGCGCACCTGGACCCCGCACCTGGAACCCGCAGACGTGACCGCGCGTGTGCCAGCGCGTGCGTCACGGCTCGTGTTTCTGAGTGTGTGTGTGTGTGTGTGTGTGTGTGTTGTGTGTGTGTGTGTGCTGTGTGTTGGCGGGCGCGCGGAGGGAGAAGTGACGGGGACACCCCTCTTGGTTTTTGTTGTTAAATGTTGGACACTTTTTGGATGCTGTTTGTGGAGGAACTGAGCTGGAAGTTCACTCATTCTTTTATTTTTATTTATATGAAAATATATAAAACATTTTCAACAACAGTAATGATAAAAAAAATTGTCATAATACATGAAAAAGAATTTCAGAGACACAATGTTTAGGAGGCAATTAGGTGTAGGGTAATTAACGGATCTTTGAGGGAAAAAATGCTTGAAGGGAAAACGGGTAACCAATAAAGCATATAGCCTATGTTTTTTTTCATTAATTCAGATATTATACTCAATTAAAGGAGGATTTATTGTGATTTTTAATTGGTGATTTGAAAAACAAAAAACTTGTTGTTTTCTCATTTTAAATCAAATTCACTGACTATATTTACTGGAATTGTGGATTAATTAGCAGTTGATATACAGGCATGCTGTAGGCCTATTTTGAACTTTAATTTTAAGATGTAAATTTATTAAACAAAATTAAAAGGATTTGTGTGACATTCAAACAATATAACTTGAATTTTAATTTGAGGTGTGGAAAAGCAATAAGGTGATCCCTCACCCTGCACACTCTTGTCCCTCTCCACTGCTCACCCAAATAGAAATATGCAAAAATTCCCCCTCCTTTTCTTCTTCCCCCCAGTCCAATTCCCTATGCTTGCCTTTGCAAGACTGCACAATTAAAGCTGCAATCTGAGCTATATAGGCACCACTCAAATGACAGAGCTGTGTGGTCACAGGGGCAATCATTATTTGGCATTATTAATTTGCAAAAACACCCACCATAAAGAGGGTTAGGAGAAAATTGGCTCCAGTGGTGATTTTTGGATGTAATTTGTTCTTTCATATGCTATGATTCTGATTCTGTTAATTTAAGGTCAGGGAAGTGAATATGAAAATATATATATATATATATATATATATATATATATATATAATATATACATACATATATAATATATATATATATATATATATATATATCTTATGAACAGGCTGTTGCTGGCTATTTTCCTAATGATCGGAGAATTGACTTACACTTTAACCCCAAAAACCATCCTTCACATATGGACAAAGAAAAAAATATCAGCGCTCAAATTTTGATCAATGATGTTGCCAAATGGCGGTAAAGTGTGCTGGTGTAAGACTTGTCAGCAGGGAAAGGAGCTCATTGCACTTCCCAGCTCACCAATAGGATGTCACAGCTCTGTCACTGGTATCCTGCTCTCCATTCGTCTTAAATCTTTTATAATTCCCAATGAGATTATGAAAAAGAATAATCATTTAAAAAAAACAACAACAACAAAAAGATGCAAATGAACACTATCGACAGTGAGAAATGTTTTTTTTTTTTCCCCAACAAGAACTCTGTGTATCACTACACTGCTGCTAAATTAAGCCAGACTCCCTCCAAATTTTATTGGATGCTGGACCGCACATTTTCAGAAGGAGGGTGCGTTCAGCAAATGTCAAATCTCTGAAGCAAGTAGTTTTTTTTGTTGGATCTCTCTCTCTCTCTATCAACTCCCTCTCTATCTCTATCTCTATCTCTATCTCCATCTCTCTCTCCATCTCTCCCTCCCTCCATCGTTTCCTCTCGCAGTAACTCCCCTCCCTCTCTTCCCTCATCACTAGGCAGAATTTAAAGGTTGGGGGAGGGCAGTTTATGCAGACTGTGCTGGGACTTGTGATCCAACAGATTTGATATTACCATTAAGAGAGAAACTGGCTGCTTTGATGTGAGGGGGAAGCAGGTCCCAGGGACTGCTGAAGAAGTAGCACACTTTTTTTTTTACTGACACAGCACAGGCCACGGGGGGGGGGGCAGATTGTTGGGGACAGGGTGTACAGAAAGACAGTAGGTGGGGAGAGGCGATACCCTTTTGTTGATTAGATGTAACCCCAACAACCCCCCACCCCCCTTTACTTCTCCACCCACCAACCACCTACTTATGCCAGACCCCCGAGGATTATCCATAAGATTACACCTATCTTTATCCCCCTGCATCCACACCAATATTCAATTCACACCCCTTCTTACAGAGCGTCTCCTCCCACTTCCTCCTCTGCTGCTTTATGTTTCCACACGCAGTCTCAATCCCTGTGTATCAAAAAAACAACTTTCTGTCCTGAAAACACCTGAAAACACGAGGGATGAGTGACGGAGAGATGGCAGGACAGGAAGGGAGTGAACACAGGAGTTGGAGTCAAGTTTGGAAATGAAGCTGTTTCCAAAATGGCAAGCAGTCAAGGTGGGAAGAGGGAAAGATTTTTTGACAGTTGCCAGGGCTGATGTGCATCGTCTTGTTGAGTTGAATCCTACTTTTGACCTTTACCATATCGCTAAATCCAGTGAAGATAAAAATGCTGTGAAAATGATTTTGCCATGAGATAGAAATGGAAAGATGGAGTTGGGTGAGAGAAGAAGAAGAAGAGGAAGAACATGTGGAGGTATTACGCCTCTGGGTGCATGGGCACAGGGAGCTCTGGGTGTGAGAATGTGTGTATGTGAAACATTGGGGGTTCTCGGGTTTGTTTACTTCCTCATCACAATACAGTTGTGTGTGTGTGTGTGTCTGTACACTCCTGTGCACACTCACATCCTGGAGAGGCGTAGATCAGCTGCATTATGCATGATGAAACCTTGCATAGGTTATGACTTCTGCCTCTGTGACATACATATTCATGCGTGGCTCCCTGGCAGGATGTATAAAATAGTGGTTGCGACTCTGACAGCCTAAGCTTTAGCTCCAGGAGCGCCGTCAGTGCTCCAACACCTTTCAGTGAGCGCTGGTTCTTCTCTGTGTCTGAACGAGGTTGATTAAGCCTCCTGGGTGCAGGTGAACTGCAGCAGCAACAACACAGGAGTCCCACAGCTGTGGTCAAATTGATATCAGGGTACTGACTGTCCACATGCTGCTGGAGTTTGATGTTTGTGGATATGCATCGCTCAGAAAGGTGGGGACACCGATATTAACATGCTCAAGAGATACAATTGTCTCAAGGTGTTAAAGCCCACTTGCAGGTTTTGATGTATTTCTGTTAGTTAAATCAGCACAGATTAATGTAGAGCTGAAACGATTAGTCAGTTAATCAATCGACAGAAAATTAATTGTTCACTTCTGATGATCAATAAATCATTTCAGTGATTCAAAAAAGAAAAGCCCAACATTCTTCACTTCCAGCTTCTTTTCTGTTTTCTGTTTTATCCAAATATCTTCAGGATTTGGACAAAACAAAGTATATGAATACCTCATCTTGGACATTTTAATGATTGATCAGTTAATTGAAAAACATATTGACAGATTAAATGATAATGAAAATAACTGTAATTATTGAGTTGCAGCCAGACTAATGTAGGAATGTGACCTGACAGAACTTGAAGACATTGAAATGAAGGAACTTTAGTGTTCAGATTTAGCATTGTTTTTGTTAAGTTAGAGGAACGAGAATGAGTCGATAACAATATATCTATTAATTGTGTTAACGGAATTTGGAGAGGTGTAAAAAAAAAAAAAAGAAAAAAAAAGAAAAAAAAAGGCTGGTTGTAAGTTAGTCTGGTGGAATGCTGGTTTGACTGGATGTAAACTTTACTTTTTGTGGTATTTAACTGTCAAGGTTGCAATCAAAACATATCTCATCTGTCTCCCTAATGTTCCCTATCAAGCAAAGGTTTTTATAAAAAGTTGACTGGTAGAATTTAAACTTAATTTAGCTAAAATAACAGTTCAATGATGCGATTGATGACATAACCATTAATTAAAGACTTTACTGTAATAACATTTAATTGATCCTTTTATTGGTTAAACCTGTGCTGTTGCACCAGGGGAAAAGTTGCCTATACTTGTGGTCTTAATGGCTCAGTTTGATGACGGAGGTGTGTGTGTGTGAGGTGGCTGGAGGCAGGTAATTATCAGACTCAACGTTATAAACACGCTGAACAGCTGTGTGTTAGAATGAACTGGACCGACTTGAATTTGATCTTTGACGTGATATGTTGTTTAGCTCATTGCTTGTACTATTTGTTTGCTTGCCACACAAGCCGTCCAAACAGATATGCACAGGTAGTATGCAATGTTTCGACTATCGGGTTTTAAATGGAGTGGAAACTCCACCAGTCTGGCACAAACCAGGACTCTGCCAGCTGAGTTTTGGGGCGCACCCATGTGATGCACTAACCTGTGTGCCTGACCACGACCAACCGAACAGCAGTTTTTCGCTGACTGGTTTGGTCACCGCTGGCATGTCAGACATTTAATTTTTACCAAACTAAATTAAATGAACACTATTTGCACTTTCTGTTAGTAGCCTACTACTTTTCACCTGTATGTCTTTTCAACCAACCTGCAGATGATTGAGACAGCATGACAGAATGTGGGGTTTGTTGACTTGAAGTTTCTAAATTTAGATCCTTCAGTGGGTCACTGTTGTTAGGTTAAATTGTTGCATTGTTTTTTATTCAGTCACAGCTTTCAAGTGCCAGTGCCACCATGGCAACCTATTCTGTCTCCTCCCAGTGTGACTGAGCGCTGAGAGCTGCTTTTGGAGTGTGTATGTGTTTGTGTGTATGCATGTGTGTATTGGGTGAGTGCATGTGTGGTTCGCCTGGCTTTGACAGGCTCTGAGTGGTGGGAGTTTGCTCTGATCCCCTTTCTATTCTACTTCCCGCTCCATCAGTCCCAGTACTCCCCAGCCCCCCAGTGCCAAGGCCCCCCGGCCATATAATCTACTGTATGAGAGGTTCTCTTGCTGCCCAGCCCCCCTGAGCGCTCAGGGTGACCCCCTCACTCCTCCACTTTAGTCCTGTCCCCCCATTGGGAGATTATAGATATTGCAATCTTTAATATGGGCTTTATGCTCAGGGGCCATTATCAGTAATCTGCAGAGGGGAGGGAGTCTGACCTGGTTTTTGCAGCCCACCACCGGACTGCCAGACACATTTTCATATACCATCTGTAACATTCTGCCCAGCTTTATCAATCTCTAGTCTACTAGGGACAGTAGCATTTCTTTGAAAGGAAGCTAGAATTATTAACAACCCTTCCTGGATGTTAGAGATAGCTGTGTTCGATCTGGTGCACTGAATTTAGTGCTGGCACAGTGACAGTGTTGATGGTGATGATTGATTCTACCAGGCTTTTTATTTTTTTATTCATGTTTTTCTGTCTGCCTCTCCCATAGCTTAAAGCCACGGCCAAAACAGTCTAAATGTATTATTTGGGGTATTACCATTGTGCTTCCTGTGAAAACCTAATACTGACCCGTGAGATGTGAACAACAGGGAATTTTCTCTCTTGTCCTGTTTCCTCAAACGATTTCATGATTATTCAAAAATGATGGGACAGAGTTTCTCGTACAAGATCATAATTTAGCTGGTACACCACAATTGTCACCATAAAGAGTTAATAATAACAAATAATGTATGTATAATGTATAATCAATAGAATATTGACACTTTTATCAGCAGAAATTGAAGATGTCTGTACCTCTTTTTTTCTGTCAATCTTTGAGTTTTCTGTGTTAATCTGACAAAACAAGCAATTTGATGACATCACTTTGTTTTTTTGCACATTTTTAAGGGCATTTTTTATTATTTTCTGACATTTTACAGACCAAAATGATTAATAGATTTTTTTAAAACTGCTCTCTTTATAGAGATTTTTTTACAAAAATCTTTACAGGATAGAAGAAATCATTAGTTCTGTTTTGTAACAAAATTAACTAATGATAATTCAACATTAGAATAGTTTTTTTTGTTTAGTTGTTTTGATGATAAAGAATAAAATCACAAAGCCTGATGTGACCACCAGAAAACACTAAAACTTAAAGACATTATCAAGTGTCAGTTAAATAATTTGATAATTTGATATTAAATCATTAAATTAAATGCACTTAAATCAATTAAAATGTAATATCGATATAGTGAAACTTTTATTTTGATCAATTGTAATAAATATTGGCATTGTTTCAAAAAGTCAGCAACAAGCAGTATTTAATAGGCGAGAAATATAGAGGAAAAATCAATTAGATCACTGTTGTAGAAAAGATAAAAAACACACATTTATGACTGAACAACTCCCACAGTACACTGAGTGCTAATTTTATCTAATTTGGATCAAAATCCTTCATCTTTCAGTATCTGTTAGTATCTTCCATGATGTTTCAGACTTTCTGTGCTGAACTGAACATTAACAGGGCGAACATGTGGTGGGATGGGGTGTATTAGATGATATAATTTAAAATCAGTGGTGGTTAACATCCACATCTGTCCATCAGCAGTGTATCCCCCCAACACACACACAAACACATACACACACTCTTCTTTCTGTTCTAATCTTTCTTATAATGACCCCAAATTTGAGAGCCCCCCCTCCTCCTTTCCTCTTCTCACTCTCCTTTCTCTACTGAAGCTGTATGTGTTTAATCTGAGTGCCAATGAAGAACATTCCTGTGTGTGTGTGTTTGTGAGTGTGTGCATGTGTGTGTGTGTTAAATATGTAAGGAGATTAAATAGACTTAAATCTCTGCGTCTGGCATAGAAATTCCAATCACATAACCTATCAGCGTGTTCTCTCTCTCCCTCTCTCTGTCTTTGCTTGTGTATGTGTGCACTCACTGTACGGAGGTAACAGCCCCCCCGCATCCGATCCACCTAAACCATCACAGGCTTTAGCCCAAATCCCTGGCTTTCTGGATCACATGACTGATGTTTGCAGCTGGACATTTGACATACATTTGTTATGATTATTTTGCCACACATTTGAAGGACATTCCCACTCTGTCCATTTGTTGTCCATTAATGTGATGCAGATTGCTTTAAATGAATGGCAGTGTAATGCTGTTAGCTTATGTTCATACTTTTGTGTGTTTACAGCTCTTAACAATTGCTCATTGTTGACCTCTGACCTCCACCTCCACCTGTTAAGTGATGGTGTGTTGTCTTTTTGCTCCTGCAGTACACAGTGAGGATGTGGGCTCTACCAGGCTGTACTTTGTGAATGCCTCCCTGCAGAGGGTAACCTACTCCAGCTCGGTGGGGGTGTCCCTGCCCTGTCCAGCAGGGGGCACCCCCAGTGCCATACTGCGCTGGTACCTGGCCACCGGCGATGACATCTACGACGTGCCCCACATCCGACACGTGCACGCTAATGGCACCCTACAACTGTACCCCTTCTCGCCCTCCGCCTACAACAGCTACATCCATGACAACGACTACTTCTGCACTGCTGAAAACCAAGCTGGCAAGATCCGCAGCCCCAACATCCGCATCAAAGCTGGTGAGTCGAGACCGCGGTCGGGAAGGGAACAGGGGCCTAAGAGCGAGTGAAGGATATGAAATATTGAGATAGAAAAGAGAGGTCATGGAGCAAAAATGCCAAAGTGAGACACAACATCATGAGGAATGGCGAAAAAAAGAGACAGTGGTGAAAGCATAAAGTAGAGCAGATGTGATTGGCAGCTGCAAAAAAGCCCAACCCACACACAGAATCACCTGCCCTAAAATAGCCCGTCTCGACCTGAACACAGATTGACCTAGAACACAGTCTACAGAGAGAACATCTGCATCACATACTACACCAGGCCTCGGCCTTCGCTCACACCTATTTGACTGAGCTGGTGATGAACCGCTGCACTTTATACCGACATAACCTCTTCAACTGCATCTACAGCATGGCACCATCTGTTAGGATGAAATCCAAAACACAACCCCTGCAGTACTTAGAGTTGAGTAGCAAGTCCAATGTGATTTTTAGATGATATAACCAGATCAGATGAGCAGGAAAAAGTGTGACAATAGGTTATATCACATTACTGGCTCACCCTCATTGACAGTCCTTAATTTTTTAAAAGGACAGTGCAATAAAGGCCACCAGGAACTTGACAGCCGCTTGGATATTTTTCAAGCAAGGCTTCTTAAAGCTTTACAAGGTGTGAAAAGTAATTCAACACCTAGTGATTCGGAGATATGGTGACCTTTTCTTACAGCTATGTATGTTAACCTAAAACGAGGGGATTCGAATTTATATTTAATATGTTTGAATACCCTGTTACCATACATACAGAAATATCTTGGACCTGTTTTCAGTAATCGCAGAAGAAATTAGTATGAGATAGAATGAAGGCTCAATCAATAAACACTAGTACATATTATAATTAGTCTATTTTTAGAAATTCTGACCAAAAGCTGCCTCTGTTGCCATCATATTCTCTCTTCTGTCCTCCTTCTCCGCCCTGCTCCCTCGTTCTTCAAACTGTCCTCTTGTGCCAGACTAAATATAGCCACAGCACACTTCTTTAATTATCTCTCATTAACAAACCTAATTGGTGCTTTCCATTGATTGGACTGCGTGAGGCTGCTTTAACAAGTGAGACCTCATCTAAAGTAAAATAGTACGTCTGGGGGTTTTGGGTTCTTCCTGCTCTAGAACCGGATACACCATACATGAAGAAGCATTTTAGACAGTTACATCAAACCGCAGCTGAAACAAAGCTACAGCTGGATGATAGTTACACTGAATCTATTGTCCCACCCTGCTCTCCTCCTCCTTCCCATCATTCATTCAGGCCAGTCGGTCCCTCCCCCTTCCCTCCTGCCATCAACATCTGTTTTCATATTCTGCCTCCCAACACCGACCTGAACTAATACTCATATTCATTCTAATACTAATACTAGCGCCAAGTTGAGGATTTGAGCCAGGACCCTGAGCTGCATGCCAGCCGGTTGCTGCCTTCATTCCCACATGACTCTAAAGCCTGGCCTCAGGAGAAGAGGGATTAGCATGAACCAAACATCCTGCAGCCAGCGGCCTCTGTCAGGGCCCCGGCAGCTCCGGCGCTGCACAGGTTACGGCCAGACAGGATGCGGACACTTTGTTTTGGGGTTTGGTCTTGTGGTCGTGGTGTTGCACTCGCCCTGCCATTGAGCAATAACTGACAGGGGTCCCATTTGAATCACTTTTACTGCTTCATGGCTAACAACAGTTTCTAAGCAAATTCAGTGTTGGTTCATTTCACATCATTTGAAAAGAACTTGACAGATCTGTTTTCAACTGTTCAAAGAAGAGGTGAATTAACATGCACTTGCATGCGTTTCCCTCTTGCAGCGGGAATGTATGCACGCTGTCATCGTGTCTGTTACCAGGGAAGGGATTCCGAACCAGTTTCTTAGCAACCTTCGGATACGTCCTAGCTTTCATGTGATTTTGCTAATGAGTCCCTGCTCATTCAACAGAGTGTAAAATATTGCATGAACCTGCATAAACTGAATAACCCTCCAGTTTACTTTGAGTGTGCAGCTCAGCACTGCTCCTTATGAAGTTCTGTACAAAACAGTAGATCTATGTTTCATGATGATGTCACGCCAAAGCTACAAAATAATTTCCATGATTATCCTGCCTAATGGCGGCCTGCGCCATTTATGGTGAAAGCAGAGGCAGGATTAGAGGAGTTCAAACAATACACCAGAGTAGGCCAGTAATTTCCAATGAATAAATGTGGAGTGCTGTGGTAATTGATGAAAGGGGTGTTTTGCTCTGGAGTGTTAATGTGTTGTTTTAGATGATGTAAACACGAGTGGATTATTGTTTTTGTCTCGGAACAGGACTAACACATGATGTACATGCTTGTGTCAACAGATCTTCTGGATAGGTGATGGAGGATATTTTGTGTAGATAAACAATATCTTTTTTTTTTCTTTTATAATAAAAATATCCTGAAATGCCTTTGTGTCTGGCTGGAAAAGCTTCTCAAATGACATTTAGACCATCATGGGTCAGCACACCTCAGCTATTCAGTGGTCGGGAAGTAATCTTGCCTTTTAAAGCTTGAGATATCAGCTTTCTCAGTATCTTTTGTGCATTTTTTGTAGTTTTCAGGGAGCCCTACACCGTGCGGGTGGCGGACCAGCGCTCGATGCGGGGCAACGTAGCTGTGTTCAAGTGCCTCATCCCTGCTGCCGTGCAGGAGTACGTCAGTGTCGTATCCTGGGAGAGAGACACCGTTTCCATCGTCCCAGGTAGGACATCACAATGAATGAATGTGGATTATCCAGGCGTGGGCAGGTTGATTCATTTCATAGGATTTAGGTATGTCTTTATCTTCTCTCTCTCTCTCTGTGTGTGTGTGAGGACGCTTGATGCACCGCTGTGCTCTATGTTTGACCGAACTGTTAACTCATGTCTTCTGTCTGCTCACTGTTCTGGATCACTGATCTGGTCCCCCTCCTCCTCCTCCTCCTCCTCCTCCTTCCTCCTTCCAGCTTGTATCTCCTCCCTCACTCTCCTTCGTCTTCCTCCTCTTTTCACAGACATTTCCCCCTCTGCTATCACTGCTTTTACACATCATCACATACAGGTTTTTTTTCAATAATTGTGATTGACACTGCATTAGACAGACTTTCCTCCAAGATGACTGTTTCACAGTTTATCCTCATCAGATCTATTTCTGTCCTCTCCCTGCTTGTCTTTACCACCATGTCCTTGAAGAACAGGGCCACAATTAGAGACACAGGATGTCAATAGGACTGTGCCCCCACATTCATCTTCATTAACCTCATTTGTGTGTGGGAGTGTGTGTGCAAGAAAGAGAAAAAGAGAAATGTGTTCAGTCTTTCTGTCCGTCATTTGTGAATACATTATGAGTGTTTCATTACGTGATTATACATTGTATGTAGTTCAAGGTATGTTTGAGATGTATGCATGATTATTCTCTTGCAATAACAATGTAGGAGAGAGGGATGAAAGATAGAGGAGAAAAATTAACCAAAGGAGGAGAAGCAAGGAGGGTAGTAGGGCAAGAACGGCCTCAGGTCCTGGCAGATGGCGTTTTATATTATATGTATGCAAAACACACAGACACTGTGTCACACATACACATGCACCGAGGTTGAAATATTTTATTTTCAGACATTTCATTGGGTTGTTTTTTTAGTTAATTTTCAGGTTTTTTTATATTGCATTTTTGTCTTTGGTTACCATCCTGGCAGAAAGCTGCTATATAACATGTTGTAATGAAACTTCAGTTTCATTCAGTTTTGACTTTCATTTTGGACACACAAAAACACCCACAAAAATAACTTTTAATATTCATTTTGATTAGATATTAATCTATTAGTAGAATAAAAATATATATAGAATAAAAATATATATATATTTTCCACACACTAATTCTCTTTTTATTTGAGCTAAATACTTGAAAATTGCACATATTCTACACACACCGTCCAGCCATTTTCTTGTATAAAAGTTTCTGCTAACAAATTGAATTGATTTTAGTTTCTGTTCTTTGTTATTTTCAAATGACATTTTAAATCTACACAGAATTCCCAAATCCTGTTTGGTTCACAGTGACAACATGACTTTCTGTGGTTCCCAAACATAAACACAGTTGATCTGGTTTGGATGTGCCAGTCCTCTGTGTGTGTATGTATGGTTTATATGTATGGGGTGTTGCTGTGTATACTGTCATGAAGCCGCTGTGTGTAATTAGGGGTATATAGGTCAGTTGATGAGCAGTGAGTGTGAGGATCAGATGTTGAACATGATGAGCTGCTCACTGAACTCAGTGTTCGCCTCCCAACGACAGCAGCACACAAACACAACAAGCGCTTGCAATGTGTTTGTGTTCAACCTTGACCCCAACCTCTCGGTTCGTCAACACAGTGACCTCATCCTCCTTACAGCCAACCAACGCAGTTGCTTATTTGCAACATAACCTCGCTTTGAAACACAACACGTCTGCAGAACAGTTCATAATCTGAATATTGTAAGTGCACTCTCACATGGATACACAGAAAATATCCACATGCAGTGAATATGCACATACAGGAGCTGCATGTGGTTACATAAACAGTCCAGAAACCTTATTGATGCTGATCTCCAACTCCTCAGCTAACCATTGAGTTAGTCTAACGTCATCGGTTAAAGTCTCGTTCTCTCTCTCCCCCCCAACTGGGCCAGTAGAGGACTGTCTGGATAGGTCTAATGAAGATGTGAAAATTAAAATTGATTTTGTGACTGAAAGCTCGCTCTGTGTGAGCGTGTGGGTGGTTGCCTGTCTTGCCTGTCACTATTTGTTATGCTCGCCTTAAGAATCACAAAAAGAGGAACTGCAGTTCGAAGGAGTACATCCATACATGCTTGTGTGAAGGTGCATACATGCACCTGTCCTCTTTTTAAAACTAAAACATTAATTCAGTAATTTTCCTTACATGCTTTTCCTGCTCGGGGTCATGAGAGACCTAACCCAGCATACACTGTGCAGAAGGCTGGAAAGCACTGTGGGCTTTTCAGTTTTACAAACAATAACATGCACAAAACCGACTTGCACGTCTTTTATTTTGAGATCTGATCCCCATTAGCTGTTCCTGTAGCAACAAATAGGATGTTACCTGGTGTTGCATTGACAAAGAGGGACATTGTCTGCTGAAATGCACTGCAAACAGCAAGCCAAAACACTCAACCGTCACTTAGTTTTGATACATAAATATTGTTTACATATTGATCTTTTAAAAATGGACTTCTATTAGAGGTATTGATGCATTCAAGTCTTCTGCCTTCAAAGCAACACAGACCATAGGACACACACATCTGAATACAAAGTAAGATTACAAAAGTGACCTGACTGCCCACTTAATGAATCTAAATCTTCCTCTTCATCTTCACTTTATACCTGTGCCTTTGCACGGGGTAATTATTATGTGTAGACCCTGATCAGTAGCACGATCACATACCCCTCTGAAGGTTGAGTTGATGACATAACACAACGCAGCCATGCCCTCTGAACCCCAACAGGTTCCATTTTGTCAAACACACATGTTCCCCATCTGGAGCCGTGTGTGTTGGTTTATGTGTGTGTGTGTGTGTACGTGTCCCCTTGCCTGCCCCACTTTCCTGTCCAGCCAGGACAGTGAGGGGGTTTAAGAGAGGAGGGGTGCAGGCAGACTGACCTATTTCCCTCTCACTTCCCTGTCCCATACCATCCCTGTAGTTAAGCTTTGTGTGTGTGCATGTGTTTGTGTGTGTGTGACCCTCACGAGACAATGGAGGCCTGCTAGTCTGAGCAGTGATCTAAAGGAGGAGAGCTGGAGCGGAGACAGAGAGATGGAGGGTTTGTGGACGGGAATGAAAACAACAGTGGGACACAGAGAGGGTTCAGCTTGCAGATCGAGGCCGTCAGTCTAACCAGCAGAAAGCTAATGAGTGGCTCCGATGAATAGAGACTGGACCAGCAGATGGCTGCGGCCACATGGTGGTCCACAGAAGATGCCCAACCATGCTCCATCTAACCCACCTGCCACACAGTTTGGTCTTGTTTATGTATTTGCACAGCAATTTGATACACATGGCCATAAAACCCAGTGCTGAAAATTAATAACAGAAGGGAAACAGTTTAAACGTATAGATCAATAAGATTAGGAAACCCCTTTTGGACACATTAACACCTCACCTACTCATCCTCAGTACTCTGTATACTCTTTTTTTGTATTATCTTTGTACTCTTTGTATTTTCATTTTCTTATTCAGTCACTCTCCAAACTTCCTCTCCATTTTGTTCTCCCCCTCTTTGTGAAACTGCACAAGATACAGACGTGTTTTGCGTGGGTATATGATTTTGTGTATCATTAAATGGACGCTACATGTCCAAGAAAACTGTGAAAGATGCATTTGATTACATATTTCTAGTTCAGTCCCTGTTGTTGAAACTAAGGTGGGTTTAACCTGCGTTGAACCTGTCAGTGTGTAATACTGAGTTATTGAGGCTTAATGTGAACTTGGATCCTAATGGGTGTCGCCGGGTGGCGAGGTCACTTACAGGCTACATTACAGATCAATCCTCTGCCCCTGGGGTCCCTGCTGGAAGTCAAACGGTTCAACAGAGACACAGCAATACACACACATGCACACACACGTAGGAGTTAATTGGGAACACCTGGAAAATTACAGCTGTTTGTACATCAGTTTGTGGGATAAGTTACAGTAACTAAGCTGATTAGTTTGCAGAGTGACTTGAGTTTGATGATTGAATTGAATTTTTGTTTTGTTTGTGTCTTGAACAATGTATCTATACAGATACATTGGCCCTTTATTCACATATGCACATACTGCTGCAGCTTTTTCTCTCAGTAATTAAAAAATTGGTGTCATAAGGCTCCACACAGGTGCAGGGAGGAGAGAGGTGACAAAGGCAGAGGGACCTCATGGAGAGCACTGGTGTGTTAGGACACGATGTCTGTTTGTAAATCTGTGCTTGCACACTCAGAGCAGGAATACATTAATAGATACACTTGTCTGGGACACCGCAGACTCTTGTAAACACTGGTCTAACACACACACACACAATTGCTTCTACACAGTACAAATGTACAAGCCTACACACATACGCACATCCCCCTCGAAAGTAACACAATAAAGCCATTTTCAGTTTTTGCATGAACCTGCCTGAATATGGAGCTCTCATTAAACATTAACTCAGGATACATTAAGGTGCGCTCTGCTCTGCTCTGCTGTGTGACGGCTGTCCTGTTGTTGTGCTCAGCCTGGGTGCAGCAGTACGTGGTGTGACAGAGGAGGACAGGGAGCACGTGGCGTCCCCAGGGTTCACTGAACACAGCCCCATCGACTGTCACCCTCTGTCACCCCCACCCTTGAGTTCTCACACCATCCCTCCCTCACCTCTCCCTCCTCCTCTGCTCCTGCCCCTGTCCCACATGGCAGGCAGCAGACCATAGGGGTTAGTGGTGGACAGTGAAGACAAAATCAAGCAGACGAAGGTGCTGCTATTATGTGCATTCACATGCAAACATATGGTGGTGACATCTAAATGTAACAATGAGTAGCTTCCTGCAAAATCATCTACTATTACAAAACATTGAAACGCGGAAATGTACTCATTTACCTCTTGAATCAAGTTTCCAATGCAACTAAATTAGTCAAAAACACATGTTTTTGAGTTTGTTCACCTCAGTCTGTTCTTATTTTACTTTTTCTGCATATTTTTGCCCCTCTCGCATTTGCCCCGGTGTGCTGAGAGCGACTGAGAGCTGGGCAGGAGCAGATGGGGTGCTGGCAGCCATCTTTTACTCAGTGAGGTTGAGTAGGCACGTGGTTGGGTGTGTAAATTAGCACAAACAAGTGTGTGTGTGTGTGTGTGTGTGTGTGCGTGTGTGTGTGTTGTCTGTGTGTGCAAGGGGCACAATAAGCATAATTATCTCTGCTTGAGAGGCCCAGTTAGGGGTGGGGGGGCTGGCGTAGAGAGGCGGAGTTCAACAATGGCTCAACCACGGGCTTTGTGTGTACAGAGCAGAGGGCTGACAAGTGTCGGCTATTATTGACTATTTACACACTACTACACACGCCTGCTCACGTGCACGTAGCACAGAAATGTACACACTCTGTCGCTGCTGCCGTTGCCCTCCCCTGCCCTTTTTTCTCTTTGTGCCTCCATCAAACTCACACACACACACACACACACACACACACAGATATACACACAAGCATTTTGTGCATCTTTACAGTGAATCAGTGTATCAGTGTCAATCAGTGTAAGAGGGAGAGATGGGAAAGCCCCTGTGAGCATATCACTCTGACAGAAATCTGGCCACTATCTCACCCTTCAAGCCAGGCTGTAACTGTGAGAGAGGGGGGGGGGGGGGGGGGTTGGAGATCACACATTTCCAATCATGTGGTTTAAAAGATAATTACAGTTCATCAAAACAGCGGTTATGATGACATGGCACTGGTAAAGTAAGAGATCTGGGAAGACAAACATTAATACTTCAAAAAGTCTGACAGGACAAACCTGCTAAAATAAGGCTGAGTTGTAATGAGCAGGATTTTTTATTTTGATTTGTTGGATTAGTTTGGATTTACATGGCACTTTTCTTTGTTTTTTCTTTTCTTGGAATACGGTACATTCTGTCACTTTGTTTAGAAAAGTGCCAAAATAGTTAAGTTTATTGTGATTATTAAACTATTGTGGAAGTCAGGTTATCTTCAAGAGTTTTAGAGTTTGACCGAATTTTAAAGACTTTACTGACACTATAATCATGTAGTTTCAAATTATGTGCGTACACAGACAAATGTTGCTCTACAGACAAACTGTTATCAACAGCAATATCAATATTTTACTGACCTTTTTCTCATAATTCAGTGTTCAATAAATGTCACTAAAAAAAAGTAGCTACAACAATGACATCTAACCATAACTAACTAGCCCAGTAACCTTAACTGGTCACGATTAGGACAAATATGTCCTAATTTCCCCAGTGTGGGATCAATAAAATATATCTTATCTTATCTAATGAACACCTGCACTGATGTATGTATACAAATGTTATTTGTTGTTATAAGGTACTGGGCGCTTCGTATAGATTTCAGGTCATATCGTCCTATCCTGCTCCAGTCGCCACACTCTCATCACTGGGATTTTAATTTTTATATTTTCTCAGATGAAGGTAGCCATATCATTTCTACTCACTGGCTCTGTAAAGGATGATTGTTAATCTGTGCTTCCTGACACATCCAGTGTCGTCAAGGAAAGTGAAAGCAGGAAGGCTCGTGTCAAGGCTTAGAGTGAAAGAGTTGGAGGGTTTATGTGGCCTGGATTGGGTTAAGAAATAGGATTTGAGTAAAGAGGTTTTACCCCTTTCCTCCTGCTTTCTTTTACTCTTTTGTTTAGGCTAGCGAAAGAGGGATTAGTGCGAGGAGATTACAGCAGGCTTTACTAAGAAATTGTATTTAAGGAAATGCTTATTTACTCAGCAGCTCGCTGTAGTAGCAAGAAGTTTGGTTCTGATTTCCCCCTCCATCTTCCTTTCTGTCTTTCTCTCATTATAAAATTGATTTTCTCTCTAATCCTGTCCTAAAATGTCCCAACCTGTGGTTCCACCGTATTGTTGCCCAAATTTCCATCAGATGTCATGGGATTATTTAAAAAAAAATTTAACCTGAAAGTAAATTCTGACTAAATAATGTGTTTATTAACCATTTGATTTTTATGAAAAGATAAAGTGAAGGTTAAATAAACACTCGAAACTGAAAGTGTATGCCAAAATCTAATATTATTAATTAGGCCCAAAATATATACACATTGTGATTCATTCTGGTATAGAGTGATAGATTTCACACTTCAGTGATCGTGATGCAAAGATGTCTTTTTTACGGTGTTTCTGTAAATGCAGCTGGTTGTGCGGGGACTGTGGGAGTCGTGATCAGGGATCAAATGGGATCCCTGGTGGTCATCCAAGTGCCATGTTCCTACATGACCTCTCAATAGACCTATTGATCCGCCTCACTATTAGCTGTCCAAACACACATAAAAGCCAGATCAACATTGCAGGCAGTGATTGACTGCAGCGGGCGGGAAGGTGAACCGATCTGCAACGCTGCTTTGGGGTTAATGTGATAGAAAAGTCTCAGGAAGAGGTTGTGATGTTTGTTGGCTGTTGTTTGTGGGTGAGTATGTACATAGTAAATGTCACGTGTAAACAAGTCAATAATTCAGCATGATTACAGTATGTGAGTTGTTTGCTCTCTCTGTTTCTCTCTTCAGTAAAACTGCTTCAGTCAACAATTCAGTATATTGTATATACATTAGTGATGATACACAACAAATAGCAGTCACTGTTTTCTTTGTTGATCAATAAAATAAGAATAAAATAATAGTAATGATAACATCAAGGGTTGTAAAGCGGGGTCTTTTTTGACTACAAAATTTAAATGTAATATTTCTGCAGATGCAACGATGGGGTGGTTACCTGTAAAGAGACATTGCACCCAGTTTGTGTCTGTATTAATGTACAGTTCAGTATGCACACTTTGCCGTTGTTATAATGGCGGAGGTGCCTATCCAATAATTATTATCATTATCAATTAATCTTCCAGGTATTTTTTCAATGAATTGTATTGTCGATATAATGGCAGAGTCATAATGGCAGCAGCAGAGTCTGAACTGTGAGCTAAAAATTAAAGCTATGTTTTGAAAGAAGCTGACCCAGCCTTCTTTCTGCTGGCAGATTCAAACTGGAATGTGACAAAGTACATTTACCCAAGAACCGTTCTGAACCGTACTTTACTTGAATATTTTCTTTCTTATTGCTTTATTCTTCCACTTGACCACATCTAGGTAAATGTGGGACTGTGATATCTGATACTTTGATTCTGAGTGTATTAATGGTCTTTTGGCGTCCTTTCTGGTAAACACTGTAAATGTACGTGTCTCTCTCTCTCTCTCTCCATGCTGGGCAGTGACACTCCTATGCCACCAGCACTCTAATAGGGAGGGACCAGGCAGCTCACTCAGTGCCGCTAATGCAGCTCACTGCCCCAGGCCATGGGCTAAGCTGGAGTACACCGCATCACACAAACACACATGATGGCAGACACACACCATATATCCAACTCAGTCTCTTATCTGCTGCTAAATCAAAACAAGGTGGAGGGACGAGAGCTTTTTGCTGCTGGATGTTTACTTTTTAGTGACTTTTTTTTTTTAAGAACAGAGTTACTTCAGTGTTTAAGCCTTCGTGCTCGTGCAATTAACAGTTCAATAAGAGTTAATGGGATATCGGGTTGAGGGTAGGTGATTGGACCATGGTGGCACACTTCTGTATGGTGCGGTGTGTATGTGTGTGTGTATGTATGTGGTTTCTCTCTCCCGGGACTCTCATTATCACTGCTGTCCCAGATGTCACCAAGCACATGAAACACACGTCATGAATAATGGAGTCCTATTTCTACATCTCTCCCCATTTCTCTCCTATCCTCCCACCCTCTTCCCCTCCATCCCTCGTTTCCTCTGATGCCTCTACAGATGCTTAATCTCCTCAGCGCTCCCTCTATCTGAGATGGTCCATTTAGCTTTATGCAGCATCGTCGGCTTGTCTGGTTAGGATGGGTTTATGGGGGGGAATATGGCGTCTCTGCAGCGTTGCGTTGAGTTATATCCACGCAAACGACGTCTTTTGCATACGATTCGTTTTATGTCTGTGTCCCCGACTGTCCATTCAGCCTCTGGATAGGCCGCTAAAACCCCCCTACCCCCACCCC